>NW_016690217.1:6767491-6963102 GCF_001604755.1 Lepidothrix coronata
AAGTATTTACAATGGATCAGATCTCTTCTCCCCTCCAAATAAAAGTCCAGGAGGGAAGAAGGACAGATCCCTTCTTCAGAGCAGCAATGTCTCTAAGGCAGCAGTCATCTGTCCTCTTCACAATGCAGCAGCTGATAGCCGGATTTCTTTTCAATACACACAAGGGGATCTCCAAGCCCCTTGGCCCGTTGTCTCCAGACGAGGGTCTTTCAAGACACAAGGGGGTCTCCTTTCACTCCTCTTGGCTCTCCTTCGACTCCAAGCGAAGGCCTCACCTGTGGACTGCCAGCAGGGACAAAACTTGCATCACCACAGGTATATCACAAAGTGCAGGGGCATCTTCGTGAAAGTCCCTTCCTCAGGGGGGTTCACCCCTGAGTCAGAACATCTTGGGCAGCATTCAGTTGAAAGCCTTTGCCTCAAGAGTTCTACCAGAGCTCCTGTGCTCTGTTTCAGGCTGCCACCTTGGCAGCAGTGGCGAGGGGTGTGGGGGGGAAAAGCCAAGGTCACCCCCCTCTGCATTCTTCTCCATCCCGGTCCAGCTTCAGGACACTTTTGAGCTTCTTAGCTCCTCTCTCTCTCTAGTGCTGCATGTCCAAGACTCCTCTCCTTAATAGGAGTCCATCTCCCTCCTTTCTCAGAGGTCTCAAAGGAGTTCGGGGCGTCTGGTTCAGTTCTTACCCCCAAAACTCTGTAGCTCTGCTGCTGACCCTCTTTTCTGGGCTTTCCTTCCAAGAGTCCTTTCTGTGGTGCTGCATGCCTCTGTTGCTTTGTCTTATCTCTTCTGGCCCTGCGCCACCCTTTCTCCGGTCAGTGTTGGTCTGTCGCTACTCCTGCCGCTGCCCACAGTGGAGAAAACATCTCCCAGCATAACTACAGACACTTAGCCCAGTCTAACACTGTTCTAAGTCTCTGCAGTCTCCCAGCCGGGAGCACAGATTGGACAAAACTTCGAAACTTCCAGGGGTCACCACCCCCTGGGGTTTTACCATTTTATTAGCTTCAGGGGGAAAACCTGGTTCAAACCACTACAAGGTCATATATGCACTTGAAGGTATGTGCTTCTAGAAGAGAAAAAAATCAGTTCTATAGGAAACGCTGGTGACACCTCCCATATCTCCTCATTCATAAAACCAGGGTGAACAAGGCGTGTCCTTCACCTTCTGACTTCAGTCCATATAAGTATATTTTGTGTCTGGCTTCAATAGAGCTGCTTTTGTTACTTTAATGAGCAATACCAATGTCCTTAAAGTTAAATGTGTGCTGGAGTGAGCCTCTGGCTAGGGTCTTCATGCAGACCTGGGCCATTGAGTTGTCATCATGCAAACAGCAGCAATTTAGAGGCAATGTCCCTGTAAAGATATGTGAAGTGGAAGATCTCATCCCCTGCTGAACGATTGTAAGGCTTCTCACTGGTTGGGGAAGTAGCATGCAAAGTTGCTGGCATGCACATGTAAAGTGAATTATTATTGTATTAAAAACTACTTTCCCCCAAACATTTGTTTCTCATCTGGCATCAAATAGAGTTTAATTGCAAGTTGTTTTATGTCATTTTCAAAAAGATGCACAGGAGGTTCCTAAACTTCCCATGTATACACATCTCATTATATCGCAGTAGGGTTCGTGTTTGTACCACCTGCTCACAATTGGGAACACTTACCCTAATGTCTCTGTAACAAATTTTAGCGCTGGGCTCCTTCTGACAATGCAGTTGCAATCTTCATTACGTGGCTTTGTAGGCCATTTTCAGAGGGTTATGTTAAAAGGAGAAATATGTGAATTTCAATAGTTTCTTTGATTTAAGAAAATACAATCCAACAATTTTGCTATTTTTAGGTAATAAACAAGACAAGTAAAATCATCAGGTTAAAATCTGAATTACAATTGGCTACCAGCTGTTTACAAAACTGAACAGCAGAAGCATAAATATCAGATTATTTATACGGATAAAATATCAGCTTTCATGGGCTGGCTGCCTCCTTCATGAGTATTTTCTAGTGCTAATAGGAAAGGGCATAGGCTTTGTATTTTTAGGACAGTTTTGGATACCATACATGTTAATTCCAGGATTTATGTGCATTTAGCCCATTTACAACATATTGCCAGGATTACTTGTTTGCCTGTGGGCCAAAATAGTGAGTTAAATCCCACATGAGGATTTGGGCTCATATCCAATGCTAATATTGCAGTGTAATACTAGGAGAACTGCACTGCTAGAAAAGATGTGCCTTGGCTAAGGTGTTGAGTGAAGGTATCTCCTGTTTGGCTCTGATGATCAACCAAGTGGCGGTAAAGGACTTAAAAACCCTTTGCTTATAAGACCCTAAGATCTTATAAGATCTTATAAGATCCAGAGTGAGATGTCTCTCTGGATACATGGACATTCAAACCATCAGACTGATGGGAGCCCCTGCAATTAATTCTGTTTCATACACATCTGGTAGAAAAATATAGCATTATAGTGTAACCAAAACTCTATTACAATATACATGCGTATGTTGAGGATGAACATGGCACTTTTCTCTCTCCCTTTTCTAATTTCTCATCATAGAGAACCTGCCTGTGGGTGTTTACTTCCTTTCCCCTTCCCAAAGCCAGAGATGTAGCCTCAGTATAGATAGGGAATGCTGATTCAAACCCTGTTTTGGGACGTGTCTACACAGAGCATGCAAGGTCTGCCTACTCTCCCAGTGGAGTGTCCATAGAAGAGTCAAAGCAGCTCTGGACTTGTTTCCATTTGTTTTCTCACTCCAGCTAGAACATCCAGGCCATATCTGTGCTTTTCCCTTGCAGCACGTAGTGCTGCTGCTAACTGCTCTGGTGGTGGCAGAGGTCTGGGCTTTGATGAACATATTAATGTGCAGCTATTCTTTTGACACGATGCCCAAAATTTTCTTGAGGAAGACAAACCACAACAGATATTTTTATTTCAGATATTTATATCTGGGACAAAGGCTCTTCTCCAGCCCAGAGGCTTGCTCCTTGCCAAAATCCAAATGCTTGTTTCCAAGTGAGGTGTTAAAACTTCTCAAGCTTTTCAGGAAAGCTCGCAAGTATCTTTCATAATGGGAGGGATTAAACAACCAAAGTGTGGGAGTTGGGACTGGCTGCCCCAATAGCAAGCCCATTAGCTGCCAGCTCATGCCAGACAGAGGAGACTCCTGTCTTCTCAATCTCCAAACAAAAAACTTCTATGGAAAACCTTGAAAATTCCTGTGGAAGGCAAATGCTTTACCTGTGTTCATGCAGCTTGGAGAAACCAAAATTCAAAAACAGAGTAACATTACGTTTTACTTATTTTGTAAGAGATGCAATTCTTTTAGTTGCTTTGTAAAAGCCTCAAATGGTTTTTTTTTATAAGAATCATGTTTTTGAGACAGGGTTGCATCCCAGAGCAGCTGCCTTGCAGACTACTCCTTGGACAGTTGTGGTCCACTGGGATTGGTAGGGCAGCTGTGGAGTTGTTTGCACTGAATCAGGAATATCTGTGCAATTCTGATGGGGTTTCAGCACTCCAAATGACAGTTTCCAATCCAGCTCTCTCCACACAGCCAACACACCAGCTTCATGAGCTGATTTACAAACTGGTTCTGTGTCCAGAAAGCATCACAAAATCCTCTCTAACAAGTTCTTCTGCTGATCTAGGCTTTTCTGCAATTTTGCTCGGTGATCATATCTTTAACATAAAAATATATGATCTCACCAAGAGATACTGTATGGGATCATCACTATTAGAAAAAAAATAAATCGTTAAGGCTCCCTGAAATTATTTTATTCTTCTCTGTGTCATATTATCAGCCTCCCTTATTACTGTCACCAGGGTTATTTGCATGGGCCAGGCATTTGTTTTTTTCTCTCCATCCCACCCACTTGATACCAAAGGTGCTACCTATCATCCTTGCTCAAGTGAGGTTTAAGTGGCTGCTGCTCTGTAATCAGCTGGTAGGTCAGAGGAGAAATGCAACAGTCCTCTAGGTGGAAACTATTTGGGTCATCCTACCTGAGAGGTGCTGTTTGAATTAAAGTTATATATTTGTCTTTGTGTGTAAAAATTCTTGGTGGCATAAGAGAAGCATATTGTTAATTAATTGCAGTCTGAAACACATGTCAATCAAATGCCTTTGCGGCTAGTAATCTTCATGCTAATCACTTTCTCAAACAACACCCTGGTCCATCTGAATTATGTCTAAATTAATCTAAGCAAATCTGTACATCTTCTTTTAATATAAAGTAGTAGTAGCCCATGCTTGTTTATACACAGACAGACTTAGACAACTAAAGAATCATTTGAGATTTTTCTCTAACTAAATCAAAGTTTTCAGCTCTGAAAAAGTGTTGATAACTTCTTTACTGACATTGATTTTTAAAATTTCATGTATCTTTTACATATCTGGAAGACAAAATATACAAAATTAATACTACGTGGCATGATAATTATAGTACCCCCAGTCTGAAAAGAGTATTAGAGAGCTTTCAGAATAATGAAATTTATTGTTCTGTGAACTCTGACATATTTCAGCATAGAAATACTGGACTTTTCAAAGTCATCTTCTGACTATTAATGATTCACCCATTACTAACTCTGTGGGCCTGAAATGAACTGTGAATAAGCCACTGGCCAAAGCAGAAGTTCTTGGATAGACTTTATTAATGCCAAAAAAACCCATTGAATGCAGGGCTTAGTCCTGAAATAATTAAAAGTAACTATTACAAGGGCACCAACTTGATGATAGGCTGACAAACACCTATAACTAAGTAACTTGCACATCAGTCCTAGCATTAATTTAAGTAAATAAATGTAGTACTTTTTTGAAGAAAAGTTGTAAAATTTTCTGTAGGGGTGTTCCATACCCTGTGATGCACCCTTTTAAAACCCTCCTTTCATTAGAAGTGTCTCATATGCAATAGAGTTCCAACAGTTGCACTTCCAACTACTGAAATGTAACCTATGCATCTTTGAAAAATAAAACTAATCAAATCAGCTGTCTTTAAAAATAACGAATACAGGAAAAGAGAACACACCAGTTTGGGTAGAGCTCTTTTTAGCTTTTCAATTATGGATCAAGCCCAGTCAGCCTAGGCTGTGTTCTCACTCTCATGGTCTAGATGGGCTCGTGGGTTTACAAATAGCTCTCTGAAGACACAGGGCTCCACATTCATCTGAAGTTAAATATTCTTCACTTGAGGATCTAGTTTATCCGAACTAGAAAAACAAATTGTATTTGACTTCAGGATCAATATGGCAGAAATCCCAGAGCTCTCCACCCATATGGTAGGAACATATGTGTTCACTCCAGCTACACTCCCTTATTCCAACTGCACTTGGAAAAAAGCTCTCTTCTCCCCATTTGCTCTCTCCAGGACTAAGCCAAAGCCTATTAAAATCTTTAGAAATATTTTTACTGATTTCAGCAAGCTCTGTATGGTGCCTTCCATCTTTCAGTAATTTCTGTCATCATTGCTACAATGACCAGCAGCAGCTTGATAGACCTCCCACTGACATTGCCAGGACATGGCTATTCCAGCTTTTCCAGACCCCCAAAATGGATTTCTCGAGCACTTTTCAACTTACAAAGCTTCATGCTCATAATAGCAAATACTGGAAGTGGGTTACTTTGTTTGAAAATCCTCATGTAATTTTGTCTTAGCTCCTTTCCTGAATGGACTGAGAGATTCAAATAGGAACAGACTCCACTGTTCTAGATGAATGATACTCTTTGTCTGAGATAGCAGTGACTGTGCATTATAATACAACACACTATGCAGCAGAGGTACCATAATTTTGGGCTCCCTCCATGCCTATATGCACTGGACAGATCTGATTCTGTTCTCTAAAGTAATACCTCAAAATAATACCTCCCTCATCTAAATTTGCTAATACTGAGTGAAGATGGCTAAAATACAGGTTTTGTTCAACATGTAGAGGAAAGAGTTTCTGCAGCTGCAATAAAAGTTTTTAAATCTCAGTTAGGTGTTCAGCATCAAGAGCTTCTGCAAGAACACAGCAACCTTGATGGGCTGCACAGAACTATGCTTAGTCCTATGCTTAGGACTATGCTTAGTGCATAGTCTTCCTTCACCCACACAGAGAAGATCCTTTCATCCTTTCTTTATATCTAGACTGTATGTTAATATGCCCTGATAAGTTAGCAGACAGAACATTTCACTAAACAATGTACTCAAATTTGATGAATTCTTTTTCTTTCTGTTTAAACAGATGATCCTCATGACTCATCCTCCACAGTCCTTTCCAATGATGTAGTACCTGGTCCCAATACAAAAGGAAAACAAGAAATTTCATCTTCCCCTATAAATTTCCTCCTGGCATAGAAATGACTTCTGTAAAAGATGCCTGCCCATTTTCCAGGAAAAAAATTGTCCAAAGTTTCCAGTTCACCTTTTTTATAGCAAAAACATGAGTGGCAGCTGCATGGCATGTGATGGCTAGCAATGTACTTACTGAGGCAACTCACAAACCTACACAGTAACAAGAGGAAATATCCCTATAGCATTTAGGGCAATGTTATTAGAGGGGTAGATTGCTATGGAGTGAAAACAGAATTTCCAGAGGAAACGGGACAGAATCTGCAAATGTGATTAAAAATATTATTTCCACATCATGTATTTCAAGTATTTTATACCTGGGCTTTGGATTTCTCTCTCTCTCTCTTTTTTTTTTTTTTTAATAAAAAGCATAATATTTCCATAATTCACATTTGGAATCATTCCTGGGTTTTGGAAGCAAATTATTAAAATTGAGCATATGGAGGTCTTAAAGTATTTAAAGTATTTATCCCCTTATGGGAGGGGGGAGAAAAGACAGTTGATCAAGGCTATTCTGTATAATTTTAAACTAAAATAAAATACTGCAAAATCCTGATGAAATATGATTTGTTCTTTCCGAGGCTCTTTTCCATCCTCCATTTTCAAGCTTATTGCATGAAGTGAGCTGAGGATTTCATTGGAACTAAATTTTTCTAGCTTCAAACAAGAATTTTTATGCCATTTGCAACTTTGTGTGATTTTTCTATATTCCTTTAGAATATGGATGGTTTCGCTGTTTCTTTATGATATTTAGAAAAGTCTACAACTATATATAAATTATTTTTATACCTCTTTCCTTCCCATTAGACTGAAATTATGGTGTTGAATTTTAATAGTCAAACAACCATCTGTGTGGAACTTATCTCTGCCCATAAGAGAAAACTATTAATTTTAAGGGCTGTGAGCTTGGATTATGTCCTAGGCCTCAGGTCCAGGTCTTCAAGCTATTTAGGCATGCTCAGGTTGCAATGTGCTTAGAGGATAACTGCATTACAAATGCTTCCTCTAAGTATGTGTTCTAGGGCATTTTTCTTGCAAGTTGTGAATATGCACTGATCAAATTTTGTGTGATAGTATCGATATTAAGCACATGCAGAAAACCATGTGCTTAACCTGGTCTGAATTAAAGGTCTGAATTAAACACCCTCCACTGACCCAAGCTGCCCAAGTTTAATTCAGTCTGAGTCTCCTATGTAAAGTTAATTGCATGCATTACAGGTTTGTCTACTTCAAGTCACCAACTTGAAATTCACCACAAAGTTCTAAACATAACTTGTTCTGTCTGTGCTTCAGTAAGGTCACGTACAATTTACTATGCATGAATAGTGTTTGCAGTGGATAAAGTTACCTGGGGAAAACAGGGAATACCATGTATATGGGTGGAAAGCTAATAAACTTTGGCCTTTAACATCCCATTTTTCACCCGCATGCAGATTCCTAGATAATGCAATGTGCATCTCATTTAAACCACTTAACACCCACTCTATCAGTGATTCTGATTTAGGATGGAAAGATTTGTGCTGAACTGGTATTATCAGACTACTGTGGCAAAATGTTCTTACAACAGACAGAAACATTCCGGGCTATGTTGTAAGCTGCTTGTAATACGTGTGACTCCGACTTCATTGGATCTAGAGAAGCTTGGATGAACACTAAGTCCAGAGGAAGTCTCTAGAAAACCTCTATATCCCATTGGAGCAGGGAGATTCCTGAATTCTTTGTCCACTCTAGTTCCCATGTGAAGTCTCTATTTAAAGACTAGAGGGAGAGCTTTCTAACTTGTGCTTTAAGTATTTATTTTATTTTATTGATGACAGTTACAAGTGTGTTCTAGTCACGTATTTCCCCTTTCTTTAACAAAAAAGGCTCATACGAAAGAAAGAAAGAAACTGACAGATCAGTGTGTCAATATTTGATTATTCACCTATGCTTGTTTAGGTGAGTCAAGTCTTTGCAGCATTTTTAAGAGTTTGGTTGTCAGTTACGCAACTGTCAGTATGTAGGCCTTGGTTAAATTTACATTATAAATTTGTAATCCTGTGAAAAATCAGATGTGCACATACGTTTGTGTTGTAGGACATAAATGCAATTCCTTCCTCTCCCCTACAGTTCTTTGTGACATCTTTCCAATTTTAATTGATATCACAAAAATCAAAGAAAGACCACAGTGAATCAGCAGTGTTGACAACGTGCCAGGGTGTTTAGAAAATAGGCATAGCTAGGAGAAGAAGAACATGTCAAAATACATTTTGAACATATTGGAATATGTTATGAAATAAAATGTGTTTACCTTTTTGAATGACGGTGTTGGGTAGTTCTGGCGATGCTGAGGAGGAGGAGGGAGTGGGTGACTGAGCCCTAGAACTGGACCACATTCTCTTCTTTTTATGCAAGATACAAATACTCAGAGAAAGAATATGACACGATATGACAAATCACTTCTCTAATTCATTGGACTTGTCAAACAAATTAAGTTCTCTGGTGGTAGCGGTGGTGGGAACATTAGTACAATCAAAATACTGGTGGCTGCTTGAGTTCTGCTATCACATAGTTTAACGAGGCTTAGACAAGTTTAGACATGAGTGCTAAAAATATAGGAAGATAGTAACATCTGCTATGAAGCGAAACATGTGACAATGTTACCACTGGTAGCAGTGAATTAAGACATTTGGTGTGGTGAGCAAAAAGGCATCCAAGGCCCACATTTACTCATTTGAATGCAGAAGCAGTGGAAGATGCCCCACTGTCCTGCCTCCCTGCCACTTCTACTCCCCTAACACCCCAAAAAACAACAACAGAAATATAAACAAACACATAAAAAGCCTCCAAACCCCAAAACCAAAACCAAAAACTAAACAAAAAAAAAAACCCCAAACACAAAAAAACCCACACACACAAAAAACCCTAAAGGAAATATCACAGAAACCGGTGAAAAGAATTATGTCCTGAAATACTTCCCACAGAGACACAGTTACAGCCTTGGTTCTTCACTGGTAAGGTGTCGTTAGAAACATCTGAACCACTACAGCAATGCTGAGTGATTTTAGGAATTCTACTCTGACATGAGTCACTTATAGTATTTTCTTTTCATCTACATCAATATTTGATATTTACCATCAGAGAGAAAACAGAAGGAAAAAGTTCATAAAATTCTTGTGTTTCAGGTTCTTGTTAAATAACCAGCAGTGCCAGCCATTTTATAACCCAGGTAGCCTTTTCCTGCATTGAGTGAGCATTAAAAACCTCTCTCAGCTGCAGTTTTCCTGCAGCTTTCTCATGCCTTCATTGGCATAATTTGTCTAGATTGAATCTGGTTTTAGGAGCTCTAAACCTTTTAATAAACTTTTGTCTAATTCGTCACCTGTTACATTTTGTAATCTGATCCCCAGTTTGGAGACATGTAAATTGAAATACATACACTGGTTGAAAATATATATGCTAAGTAAAACCCATTGTTTCTGTAAATAGTGATATATAATATTACTTCTCACTGTCTCTGTCACAGGTGTGTTACACCCATTGTAATTTTTTCCCTTGCTGTTATATTTATATAGAGATAATGGAAATTATTATATTTTAAAATTTTTTGACATTTGTATAATTTTCAGTAATTTTTCACAAGATTTTCTCCTGCTTCTTGATCTGTAGATTCCTAATTGGGCATTGTGGGGTTTGGCAAGACATCCTGATCAGTCATATCCAAATGTCCATTTCTGAACCACAGAAATGTACAGAGCTGCTAAATACTGCTTTGCTATACACCTTCATGACCTCAGAAGTCATACTTGAATGTCACCAGCATCTCTCATCCCAGCTGGGAACACAGAAGGTGAATCTTGCCCTTGCAGTATCAGACATAGCATATACCAACTGTTGTTTTTCTGGGAACAAAAATTGAGCAAACACCTTCTTGCAGACTTATATATAAATCTCTTTGGGAACAATGAAAGCAAAAAATATTGCTTTGCTCTGATGAATAGAGCAAAGGAGGGATGAAAAGGTGGCTCTGATGGAGACATAGAGGAATGGACCCATTTTCAGCATCGGAATAGGGATTTTCATAATCACAGAATAGGCTGAGTTGAAAGGGACCCACAATGATCATTGAGTCTAACACTTAGGCCTGCACAGAACCATCCCCAAGATGTGCCTGAGAGTATTGTCCAAATGCTTCTTGAACTCTGGCAGGCTTGGGTGTACTGCACTTGCTAAAATACTGAGTATTCCATTTATTTTGTTGAATTTAAATTTGGACACAAAAAACTAAAATCTGGTACTAAGTGGGGCAGTGGGGGAATTGTCAGTACTGGTCTCTGTGGCCAACCTGAGATCTCTGCCTTTGACAAACCACTCAGAGCATTTAAATACTGGAGTACAAATATCCAAAATAAGTAATGGTATAATTATTATAGACAAATTAAAAATGTTACTTTCCCCCTTAGAGCAGCCTGAAAATAGGATGATTCATTGGTTAAATTTTAATGGAACAATCAAAGAGCAGTTAATTCCCCAGCATGAGGTACCCTCAGTGGGCAATTACAGGGTTAGGAATGCTCCATCTCTGTGTTGACCTGATTGGTGTAAAGTCCCTCGATGATTTGCAATGTTTGTTAAATTGGTGATAGTCTGTACTTGGATATACCCTATTAGCCAAAAATAATAGACAGTTTTGTTGCCAGTTTTAATGTTCATATGTTGCAATCAGCAGGGTTTTTTTAACTTTTTATATCAGTATTTCAGAGGTTAATCTCTGTTATCATTGTTTTAAACTCACTCTTATTCTTATCAGTTATATTTAGTGGCAGATTGCAAGCTTTACTTATTATCTTGTTAAATCAGTAGGTGAAAGCCTTTCAAGGCATTTCTTTTTAAACATCTTTTATTAATGTTAATGTGCCAGATGGGACAAATTAAAATGGTTCTGTTCTTCATGCTGCCACTACCCACAATTTTACCACATCATTTGCTGGTTAAGGAAGCATATGAAAATGATAGGTATAGAACTCCTGTAATAAAAGTTCAGAAAATGACAGTATAGCCTCTCCAGAAAAATGTTTTGGTTTTTTTTCAGTTAAATTCATACATTAAAAAAAGATGTAAATTCTGTGCATACAGCTGGTTTGATCTTATCATAGCTGAGAGTTCAAGTCTGTCTTGATCAGAACAGTGTGGCAATATACCTTTTCTGCATTAAAACTGGGGGTTAACATAAAACTTCAATACCTTTATGATCGCAATAGCACCTGTTATTGGGGCTATTGCCCTAGTGGTCTCTGTGGCGATGTTGGTAGTCCCACAGACTACACAGAAAATTAACCTCTCCATGGTGCCTAAGAAGGACAAAAGTAAAATTGCCTTTGGAAGCCATCAGTGTGTGATTGGATGTTTCTCAAGGGCAGCCTCATCTGATTTTATTTAGTGGTAAGGCACTTTGGGGACAAAATTCTTTGTGATTTTTTTTCAGTACCCAGTCATTGATGAAAGACAGAAATAATAGGGCTTTTAGTAACAGCAACAGTTAAACTATACAAACAAAATCAAGCAATCGATAGACAGATGTCTCTTTTTTTCAGTCCTACTGAAAAGTCTTTATGGGGTAAATGTCTCCTCCGATTTCAGTGAGATTAGACTTTTACCACCAGGGATCCTTTATCCCAACAGAAGAATGGCAGAATGCTTATATTTGTGCTTTTTACTATCGTGACTTTACTCAACTCTTTTTATGATGCAATGTCCAGAACAGTGGGGCTTCCTAGGTTTGCATGGAGAGCACAAGAATGCTTTACACACCCTAATGGTAACATCTGCTATGAAACCACAAATTTGGGCCTGGATATAGTCAAATCTGTGTGATACAGGTGCTTGGGTATTCTGTGTCAATAGTTAATTCATGATATTTCCTGCTGTTGATCAAGTTCTGCTTAGACGGAGACTGATAAGTTGACAAGACAATACTTGAAATATAGGCAAAGCCTGTAGTGAAAAGAGCTCTTTCTATGAGGGAAATGTGGATAGTGTCTAGGGATTAGTCCATCATCTAATTTTACCATAAATCTTCTTCTAATGTTAAAACCAACTTAGTTTCTTTATCTCTCAGTACCAGCTAGAAGGATTTTATTTTTCTCTGGCCACTGTTACTTTAGGCTGCATACTGAATCTGATGTGCATGAAAATCACTTAGCATGAATATAATAGAAAATTAAAGTAGTGCTGAATTATACTTAGCTGCTAGAATTCAAGCAGTCAGTGATAGAATTTGCCCATCTAAAACATATCTGCTTATTATAAATTGCTGTAAACAATTTGTATTTTTGTAACAAAACATAGTGTTGTTTAACTTACATTCTGGCAATTTCAAGGCTGTTTTTCTCTGTAGTCTTCTTTGTGAGCAACAGTAGGAAATGAAAAAAACCAAAACCAACAAACTACTATACTTGTTATCACTGGAAATAAATTATAAATATATATAAAAATGTATATATATATATATATATGATATATAAATATATATGTGTGTCTATATGCATATGTGCACACATAACTATATATATTTTGTCTAGCTATGTGCATCATCTTCCTTTCAGATGGTAAGGATTGTGGCTAAACATAAGGTGCAAATCCAGGTTAAAGGAAGACAGATGTAACAGGACAACTGGACTTTTAAACAGGGGAAAATGGTAATTGTACAAGATTCTGTGCAGGAATTGTGTTTGCCACACACTTCAGGACTGCAGATAAAAGCATGGAGAGTGGACTAGAAGAGAAGAATGTCTGATCCTGGAAATGCCTCCCATACTTGCTAACACACCATTAACCACACGACATTGTGGTCTTCCCTGTCTTGCATGTTCTTCTTGATGGAAAAATGAGAACTAAAGGGGAAATATGCATTTAGATGGTTTACCTCAGGGACTTTTTCCAAGCAGACTCTGTACCATTAATGAATAAAAGAAGAGAGAATTAGAACTGCTCTGAATGAAATAAAAAATTATTTATTTAATATTTAAAAAAAATAATTTCCCCCACAGTGTTTCTTCTAATATTCAGGAGAAGCTATCTTTCTTCATTTCTTTCTACTCTTTTCTTTCCGTATTATTTTGTTTCTACTAGAAACAGAAAGAGGACTAGCAAGCTATCATAAATTGATTTTTTAGAGTAGTGGGACCTGCATAAGTTTAGAAATATTAACAATTACCTAGGAATTCCTGTCAAACTCCACCACTTCTGATTAGTCCCAAAGCATTTGTCTGAGAAAATGGAATTTCTAGAACTTGTGAAATTTACTTGCCAGAACCAGCTAAACAGTTTTAGATTTAACTCAAGCAAAAGTCTGTGGACATGTTACAATAAACTCTGAAAAATAAGATTAAAGTGTTTAATTTTTATTAGGCTGCTGATTGTTTGTTACCATGAACATGGACATTTACTATGGACATTTAATTTAACATAATTTAACTTTCCTTTTTCATTTTTAGAGACTCCAAAATGATCTTGAAAGATGAGCTATGAACTTTGTTTCTATATATTATATTACCCAGACTATACGAAAATGCTTCAGATCGAGCACAAATCACATCTTTAGGTGTCAGAATGTTTGTATATCAAAAGTACGTAACACCTGACGCTGCAAATATACATGGTTGAATAATGGTTTCAGCTAGAAAAGACTACCATGACTATCTATTCTGACTAGAGCTGATGAAGTTTCACCACAGAATGTATTCCCAAAACACACAAAAGAGACAATGAATATCTTTCAAAATATACCTATTTTGATTCAGAAACATCATATGACAGTGAACATTTCATTCGTTGTACCTACAGTTAAATAACCGGAAAAGAAAAGGCATCTTCTGTGCTGAATAGATTATGGTGACAGGCATCTTATCACGTCTTTGCTAGATTGAAAAGCCCTTCCTGACACTTTTTTGTATGGACTTTGCTCCTTAACCTTCTATTTGCTAAGCTGGGTAGACTGAGCTTCTTCAGCCTTTCTTCACAATACAGGTTTACGTATGTTCATTTCTAAATAACAGTAGCACAGAAATGAATGTTTCTTCTAGGAATCCTCCCACTGAGGCAGACACATCTCAAAATTCAGTGCCCCGGCGGCTTGACTGCTATGACAGTACAGATGACTTAGTTTGTTGCTGGCTGAGAAGATCTATCTTAATTAAGATAAAAATAGTAAATTGCCTAAATATTGAGCACATGTAGAAGAATATATAAGTCAATGACTAATACATACTTTTGAAAGCCTGGATTAATGTTTATAATGTTTCTTCAATTAAAATCAGCATAAAGTCTTGAATCTATAAGGATGAGCCTTTGTTTTATTTTCCTTCTCCTCATCCTTTTTTTTTTCCTTTTTTCTTTTTTTTTTTTTTTCCAGTGGTGGGTCTGCTTTGTTTAACATGTTTACAGGCAAACACAATATGTGATGCCCAGCACTGGGCTTGAGAGAAGAGTGCTTTGGAGGGCAGAAAGAGGTGCTGCACAGGATGATTTACTTGGAGACATGTTGTCTCTGCAAAGGCTTGGGGAGGCAGATTACCTCTAGGAAGTGTCACTCTCATAGGTTTGTATACTATCACGTGAGGAACCCTGTGGCTTTAACAGCCTTGGGCTGTGCCTTTCCCTCTGTTCAGCCCACCCCTCCTCAGCTTCTGCTCAGTATTAGAGACAGAGAGGTTTTCAACTGATGTATGATTTAACCAAACTCAAACCCTTGCAGGCTTCTTGGTGCTGTTGTAATATGAATCATAATTAAATAGGAAAACGCTAGGAAGAGTAAGAATAGCTAGTGCCCTAACCAGTGAGAGAAATTAGGGATGTGTATGAAGGTTGATGGAGTGCTGAGAGGAATTATTATTATAGGTATTCAACCTTTCGCATAATTTTCACATGTCCACTAAAAATATATAAGACTAATAGCTTCTAGATGTACTTTGAAGTGTGCGTGAGGGAAACAGGCTTGCACTTTTATGTAGCATATCACTTCCAAGACTGTGAAACTGTTAGCTTCATAGCAAGTCGGAGTTGTCTTCCCTATGTATAAATCCCAAAGATGTATTTATGCGCTGTACAAAGCTTAAACTTAGGAGGTGAATGGAATTCTGCCTATTATTTTGCACAGCAACCCACCAAAAACATAAGAGGAATCAAAATAATTTCCCCTCTTCATTTCTATATTTGTGGAAGGTAAACCAAAGCACTGCCTGTAACGTTTGTGATGACACAGTTGTTCTGCAAGCAACATGCTGTCTAAAGCTGTGCACATTTTTTTCCAGTTTCAGTTCACATAATCGTGAGTTTCATTTTGAGTTTTATATGAACTAAGAAACTCAAAGCAAAACTCAGCTGGAACACTCTTTTCTTGGTTTATGGTGGAAGGTATGCAAAAACAGAGACAGATATTGTATTTTACTGAAAATAACTTGTTCCAGGTTTGAAATAAATTTGTCTTAGATTTAGCATTCAGGTTCAACAGAACTTTTTGGCAAACCTAATTTGTTGGTTTTTTTTTTTTTTTTAGACTGAAGATACTCAATAGATGACCTGGTAACATCCATATAAGGCTAAAATTCACTTGCATGGCTTCATAGTGTTTTTCTAATATGGTTGTTAAGCATAACAATACATATGTGACAGAATTTTCTTGTACATGGAGGAAAAAACACATCTATTCTAAATGTATTATTGGCACTAACTTGTTTTGTTCACTTTGAGGAAATGGAATTTTTCCTTTGTTCGGAACTCCACTCCACAATGCACATCCTTAATCCATATGCAAAAAATACAGAAGGAATACCTAATTTCATTGTCTTATTTTGCATAAAGGATTTTTAAGCCAGAATTGTGGCATGAATCACTGTTGTGCTGCTTTCAGGATCCACATAGCAAAAACTGAACAAAAGTTTTCTATGCTATTAAGCTTTGGTAAATCTGAAAAGCTGCTGAAACTGGTATTCAAGGTCTTGGTTAGGAAGCAATTATCTTCAAAACTTTTATTTTTCAGCAATACTTTTTCCTTTACCACTACTTTATAGAAATTTTAAAGCTTTTTAATATATGGAATTACTACTCTGATCTGAACCTCAGAGCTCTCAGTGGAATTTATCACATTTTACACCAATGCAAATTTCAGTGAGAATCAAATTCCAGACTATCAAGTGTATGCATAGCAGTGAAACAGAGAGATTAACCAGACAATAAAACCAGCACACAGTATACATAGTAGAGCTTTAAATATGATGTAACACAGGAAAAAAAACCCCTAAACACAGAGATTGATGCATTTGTGATTTTCTGGATGCCATCACCTTTTCAAACTCTTCTTATTCCTCCAGTCAGTTAGATTCTTATTCACAAATACCTCAAAGAAGCCCTTTTCATACCTGTATCTCAGTTTGGTCTGAAGTACAAAGGTAAGTAAAATTTATAAAGTGTCCAGTTGTAAGAAAAAATCAGATTAAAGAAAAAAAAACACAAAAAATTTTCTTCCTTGACTGTGTTCTTGGGAAAAGACCAAACTTGCCATATTTCTATGTACATTTTCAGATTTCAATGATTTTAGCAGCTCTGAACAATATTAGGCACAGATGGCAATCCTTGGAGCAACACTAGGTTTCTAGAGGAAAAGGGGAGTTCACTAGGGTCAGATGAAGGATCCAATACTAAGGGCTCATCATGAGTCTTGCCAAGAAAGCTTGCAGATCAGATGGTAACATCAGGATGTATTTGAGTGTGCTAGTGGCCTGACACATCAGCCTCTGAGACTGGGCTTTTGCCCAGTATCTTCCCCAACATTCACAGCCTTGACAACATCCAGTATCTGAGAGATGACCGAGAACACTCATCCTTTCGGGATGGTAACAATATTTTGCTTGTATATGGTAGTTAGGAAAAAAAAGAAGAGGAAGCCTCAGAAAATCAATACCCGCCCCCCTTTTCCTAAACTTCCCCTTCCAATAAAAACTAAAATAAAAAAAATCAAAACCAAACAAAAAAAATCCCCCAGTCCAAACAACTCAAACAAACAAAAAAACCCCCAAAACCCAAAAAAACCCAACCTGACAGTAAACCAACACCTATGAAGTTGTTGTGACAGTGCTGTTAGTGAGGAGAGCTGAATTCAAGGCCCCAAATCCCAAGCTGGCAAAACCTTGAAGCCTGTGGGAGCAGGGCATTGAGTATCTGACAGAAAGTGCACTCTCCTAGCACAATTTCACCAACAATTGCAGCAGATTGGCAGAATGAGCCAAGCACAATCAGGCAGATCTTCTGGGTACACAAGTTCATGTGTATCAGAATGACAGGCTCCAATAAACCCTAAATAATCAATATCCACTAATCTCTAATTATCTCATTCGGCTGATGTAGTACGAGAGATATATCAAGAAACTGCCTTCCACACACGTTCATTAGGAATTCAGATTTAGTAGCTGGTGGTGATGTTAGGATAATTAGCAGAAAAAAAAATGGAAGAAATGTAGGTTGCTATAGCAACCTACTCATCATGTTCTACAGCATAAACACCCAGATTAATTTACAAGATGCCAGGTAGATATCTGCTTGGTTGACTGGGGTACACATAGACACCACCTTATTTGCTTTTATTAAGGCTTAATCATCCACATTAGAGCTTTTAAAGTATGTGTGCTATCACTGTCAATCACAGAAGAGCTAGATGCTTTAAGGGGCAAATTCACCAGCACAATCTGTTTTCACCTCTATCTTCTCTGCAGGGAAGGAAGAGGAATAAGCTTCCTCCAGACATACTCTGAAGCCACTGCTGTGACCCTGGAGCTGAGATCACTCCTATGGGGTATCTGTGTGGTACAGGTCATATTCTCCCTCTGTAGAAATCCAAACCCAGTTTCATGAATCTAAATAATATTTTTCCCTAGCAAACTGTTGGGAAAAGAGCCCTGTCCATGCAGCAGCCTTTGGTGGTGTTCAGTGGTACATGATGAACAAGGAAAGAAACCTTTCTTGGTGCATGAGTGGTGTTATACACTTTGCATAACCCAAGACTCCATGAAGTCACTGCCTCACTGAAAAAGTGCACTGTCTTTGGCAAAATTGTAAAATACACCTATGAAACACCAGAGGTGGTGGGAAAAGGAGCTAACATTGTGCTGTGATAAGGTGCACAAAAAGTCCAACAGAAAAGTGAGGGATGGAGAATCAGTACACACTGAATAATCAAAGCAGAGTTGTCCATCCAAAGTAGTAGTTTAATGAAGGTAAAGTTTATAGACATACTGTGAATAACAGACAAAAACGAGAAGCCACAGCCTCTCCATCACTACTTTTCTCCTGCTAGTGAAGAAAACCCTTATGTCCCTTACTGCTTTACATAAAAGGTCTTCTGTTTCCATGCTGTATTTCCAACATCATTCTATCTTCTTCTCCAAGAAAGTGCATGATGAAGGAAATCTTTTGGTCAGTAGTAGCTGTGCTTAAGGAGCAACACCAAAGGTGCCAAGATGTGTCAGGAGGAAGCCGATAAGGCCCTAGAGCTCAAACAGGAGTAAATGTACAGCCTTAGCAAAGTTATGTATAAATTTCCCCAGAACTGACATTTTTTTGGCCACTTCACCAGTAGCTGCATATTGTATCAACCACCCTGCCTCCCAAATATGAATGTGAGTTTCTACTGATGGTCCTGACCACCATCCCACGCTGACCCATGCCACGGCCTCCCCTGTGGCCCAGCAGCTGTTTTTGCAGCTGTGTCAGAGCCAGATTGAGGAACTGGTTCAGCTGCATGACTGTGTGGCTGCACAGATCTGTATGGGGGCTGGAGGAATACACGTGGAGCCTCAGAGGCTTTGGGTAGGACAATTTCAACTGGGTTGAGCAGCATTGCGAGAAGATATGTTGGAGTCAAAGCTCCTCTTCTTGATCCAACAGTCCTCACTTCCACTCATCTATCCACAGGAGTTATGTGCAGACCCTCTTTTCAGAGTTTGTTTTCTGACACAATACTCAACATCCCCAAGCTCCAGCCAACTAAAAGTATCAGAGAATATTTTCAACCAGCCAGGAAAGACACAGAATAGATAAAAGGGAGGACCCTCACTGTACAAATAAAGAATAAAATGAGTGGGGTAGTAGAACAGGTAGGTAAATATCATCTAACTCTAAAAAGTAAAAAAAAAAAAAAAAAAAAAAAAAGAGAAAAGAGAAACTCATTTTGTGAGTCATCTCTATCTTGCAAAGCACATGGCTCACTCTGCACTGCCCCCAAAGCTGCTGACACCAATGTGGCAGTTTGACCATGTTGAAATGAAGACAGTTTTTGCCTTTTACTTCAATAGCCTTTGACTTCAATAGCCTTATGATTTAAAGAGAAGAGACATAAAGGGACAAGGCAAAAACAACCAACCAGCAACCAACAAACTACACAAAGCAGATTTGATCTGCCGTGGCTATCTTTCCTTTCTGGGAGCCACCTTTGTGATGTAGGAGCCCCAAGCCACGTATGGCATATTGCCACCCAAGTTGCTGAAAAAATGCCATGTACACAAAAGCTTCTTCTGTGGAAATATGTAAACATCTCTATCGCTCCAGCATAAGCTGGATGTATTATGGTTGCTTGCAGTAGTATCAACTGGGTCAGTTTTTTTCTAGATATTCTGAATTAAATGAATCAGGACTCAACACGTCTTAAAACCATTATAGTTTATTTATAAGGAGAAAGAGAGGCCATCAAACCATCCACACGAATTTTAAAAAATTCATCAGGGAATTAAAGTCTTTACTTTCTTTCCATTCACATAATTTTGGTTTTGGCTTAACACAATAATCAGTTCAAAAGAATATCCTTTGCATTTAAAGTAAACAAGGGTTGCTATACAAAGATTTTTAATTTTTTCTTCCCCTGTCCTTTGCCATTTTATTTCCTTATTCCAAAGCTCTGCTCAAATAGCATTATGCCCACTCCAAAAACAGAATCTGCTTTTCTAATTTAGCTTTTTTTGAAAAACAGCCAGTTCAAGTCATTCCATTTCAAGTCTTTGCCTCTTAAGTTTTCCAAACATTTTACTATTTTGAATGGATTTTTAAATTAGATTTAAAAAATGGGGAATTAGAAGAAAAAAAAATGTAATTAAAAAGTGATGTGCTCTGGTCTGGAAAATCAAAATAAAACTGATGCAGCTCACAGAAAATCAAGGAATGCTTCTCAAACCCTGTTTTTAAACTGAATTAGGTTCGTAATACGAAAGTGGGTTTGATACATTCTGTCTAATTAATAGTAGAACCTAGCCCACAAGATACATCCCCTCTAACTGGGAAACATTTTACTTAGTTCTTTATTTAGCATTTCATAAACATTGCGCCAATTTCATCTTTGGGGTAACTTTATTGAAGCCAATGAATAAAGCCGAATATCTAATTAACTGTAAAACTTTGGCAAGTATACAAGTATTTGGCAAGAAAATATATATTCATCAAACAGTGCTGTGCATATGAGGAATTACAGAATTATGTGATAAACTGCCTTTATTATGCCAATAAAACTTTTAGAAACAATTTTGTTCTAAAACAAGTTTTGGAGAATAGATGATACAGACACCTGGAAAAAGGTATTTGTGACATCTGGTCAAAGGGACCTGCCTTATTATGACTTTGACATGTAGGAACACAGCAATTGCAAAGTCCTCTGGCAGAACATTACTGTCCTATGAGATCAGTTTAGTTGCAAATACATCACCAATTTGAATCCAACTAATCCGACCCCTATAAAAGTCAGAAAAAGGATTTATGATTTCTTTTCTCACAGTACAGAGGACTATGAACAGAGCAGGCCTCTACTACAATAATTTTTAGAAATACTACTACACATAATTGAAGGCTGGTTACTTATTGATTGCAAGGATATAACTTAAAAGTAATGTATATAATGAAGATGGTTTGGCTAGACTATGTTATATCAGTGCATAGTGAACTACAGTCTTTCCTAAAAGAAATTCTCCCTTTAGAATGTCTACCACTACCCTTCAAGACCAACAGCTACCCTGAACTATGGGACTGAGCATGAGAAACTGAACTGAGCCATGGGAAGTCTTGCAGAGTTGCTTTTCTTCCATCCTACAAAAACTTCTATTACTATTGAAAACAGAGAAACTGTGGGCAAAAATATTTACCTTTCCTGAGAGATCTGATCTGTAGAACAGCTGTCTTACTTAAAAAACTAAACGCAATAGTGACTATAGTAATAGAAACCTCTTCACATTTATATGTACTAGTAAATCTTTAGCATTCAGACAAATTCTGTTGTTACTATTTTTAAAGAACCTGTGAAAAGAAAACACATATATTAAAAACTATTAGGAGAGGTTTTCCTCCTTTAAACATTTGACATAAATATTTGACAATATTTGTTCCCTATCTCTCACTTTTAAATAGATTTAATGTTCTTTTGGTATGTATGAACACACTAATAGTATATTACCTTAGTTTAATTTTTTGTCATAATTTGGGCTTTATTGTGGACTATATTTACTTATTTTAAAATGATGTTTCTGTGCATGAATATTATCTTGCACTGCTCAAAAGGCTGACTGATGTATGATATATGATGAGACGGTAGACAGTCATGTAGTGGAAATAAGTTAGGCTCCAAAGGGTGTTTCCATTTGACTCCTCAAGTCTACCAATGAAAACCTTTCTGTACAACAGGCAGATATTTTATTTTCAGTCACCACAAAGAAATTTTCTAGTAAATCTCTATACCTAATAAATATGTGAGATTTGTGTCTGTTCTGGCATACATATTGAGGAGTCATTCCAAGGGATCACTATGGACAAACACCTGCTATTTTTCCCTCAGGATTTTTTGCAACTTTTCAGTAGGAAAAAGACTGAAAAGGTCTGCTTGTACTGGCCTATAGAGTCTCCACGTATGTGCAGAGAATACAAAAGAGTGAAGCGTGGAACCTTCGTTGTTTGGTTGCTCATCTGTCCCTGACTATGCCCATGAAGCTACTGCAAATCAAGGAGATGGGAGTTGTGTCTAGCAGAGATTAGACAGCTGTGCATCTCCTCAGCTGCTTCAGCTTGCAGGCTGTCTCAAGTGAAATGGGGTACAAGGATTGCACAAGCATCTCTTTACCATCCAGCAACTGGACAGATCTTCGTGGGAGCTGTGGTGTGAGGTGAGCTCATTATATCAAAGATGTTAAGCTGCAATGATCTTATCATCCCCTGTAAGTGATGTAGTTGGACTGTAGCTCTGAAACCCCTCATAGAACTCTTAGATTAGAAAATAAGCTCCTATGGAGTAACTTTAATAGAGCTTTTTTCTTTCCAGACATCACTTCCATAAAACAGCTGATCTTTTTGTTTGTTTGTTTTTCCCTAGGATGTATTTGTTTAGGCTTGCTATATATTTTTTCCTAGTGCAATTTAAATTTCAAAACATAAAAGTTAAGAGCAATATTTTTACAATAGTAGCTTTCTTTGCATATAGATTCCAATATTGAGTATATGTGTTGCGACTATGGTGTCTTGAAAATATGTTGCACCAAAATAACTGATTTTAACTTAAACATCACAAACTATGTCAATAGAAAACCAAACCAAAATAGAAAAAAAATGCCAAATCTCTACTAGAGGGAAAAAAATTAAAAATTATAGGTTAAATCCCATAGATACTAACAAATAGGTCCTAGCAGCAAGTCTGCTGAGCAGGCATGCACTTGTTTTTCAGTAGTTTCTCACAGAGGTAAAAATAATTTGGTAAAAATAACTGAGTTGAGTTTCTCTCTGTACCTTGGGCAGAACGGTGTCTGTTCTGTGAGTTTCAGGTAAGGGTCTCTACTTGGTCCTGTTGCTGAAGAACACAGCAGTAGCTAGTTTGCTACTAGCAAGGCATAATTCAGACGTTAAGTGCCATTTGGGACTGATGAGAAGAGAATTGCAGCAGTCCACAAATTATGTATCATTATGAGACACATCATCGGTTTTAGTGGTGCTTTGGGCAGCAGGATCACTATCTCCTCACTTTCTTTTGTGGATTAATTTTTTTTGCCGTTGGGACCTGCACACATACCAAAGTTTGAATTTTAATTTGTTGAGTTGGGCAAGGATCCACCTCACCCTTAAACATGAACACTTTTTAAAATTCAGTTTAAAAAATGCATTTTGTGTATAACAAGTGATTAAACATTAGAGTCTAGTTTATTTATTCTTTCGTGTAAGTGCTACTTATTAAGGTGTTTATCTGCAAAGAGGCACTTTACGAATCAATCTTATATCTTTTTCTTCTGCCTGACTGAAATCCTAATTCCGTGTTTATGATATTTGAAATTTTACCTAATGGCATGCAGTATCTAGGGACAGTGCTTCATGGGCAGATAATGTGCATTTTACCCATATACAAAGTACCTAGTAGGCTTCAGAGCAGTACAAATAAGTAAACAATAACAGTAAGACTGACAATAATAATATCAATGATGAGATAAGAGTTTAAGCTATATGTGCTTAAACATATATATTATATATTTCGAATTGGGAGAGGAAGCAAGAAACATTTTTCCACAGTTTACAAATGTGATATTTCACACGCACAGTCCCTCTTTCAACAATTCTGGACTTTGACAGTAGTGGCTCTGTAGCCCTCTTCTCAATAGGTGACTTGTGGTGTTACATTTTCTTAATGAAAGACAAATATAAATGTTTGAAGACTGAGAGTATCTTTTCAAAATGGTACATGAGAGACACACATAAATCTTATTCACAAACAGTAATTTACATAGTACCGCCCATGCATCACTTTGTAAAGAAGCTAACTTCTTAAGTACCTTGTTTTGCTCTCTTTATTTTCTTTGACATTTTCCTGCTGCTTACTTTAAAGTTAATGTATGAAAAATGAAAGTGCAAAAGGTTTTGTTTTGTATAAGATTCATCAGTGAAAGATCAACTACGACAGAGCATTCAAGTCCCAAGATGATTTTGTAAGATGTATTTCATGAATCCACATTAAAACTTTGTAGACAAACTTAATGAGAGGCAATGAAGAATTTAATAAATTCATTCATCCATACCATCAACTATGGTACCATCAACTATTACAATGCCATGGGCTAAGCCGGACTACCAAGTAATGTGAACTTTGGCAAGCAGGCAGACAGAATACCTAGTGTCCTCTTAGCTGAAATCTCAAAGCTGTTTGGGTAATAGGAAAATTTGTGCTTGGTTGTGAGGATGGCAGCCTGTATACCTTCAGCTTGCATGCTGTTACTTCTGTAATAATATTAATTTTTCAAATGTTCATAGGTCACGTCCTCTTTTACAAGTCCTTTTGTACAATAAATGCAATGTACATCTCTACAATGATATCTTCCGTCTTGCCCTTCTGATACGTACTAGAGATTAACTTAAAATGAAGGTTAGCCTGTCTGCATCTTGGACTTGTTTGTAGTAGGTGACAGTTGTGGCCCTTGCACAAAATTCTGGATCTGGCAAATCTCAGCTATCGAAGCCTTTAAAAACACAAACAGAAAGGAAGAATTTCATATCTGGGAACTTGCATGAGTGAAAAACTCTAATATTTCTTGGTGTAAGTAAGCATAGTCAAATACTCTCATTCTTGCACTCAGCATTGGAATAAAGCAAAAAAAAACCAATCACAAACACCCCAAATCTACATATTAGAGATTCAGGCCTAAGGATCTGGAAAGATCAAAGGAGTTTGTTCACCTTAGTGGATCAGAAAGCTATTTTGGTGAAAATGTCTTTATTATCTGTAGAAATGCACTTTATATTTGGAGGTGGCCAGCAGTATTTGTAATGCCACATGTTATTTTTTGCATCCAATAGGTTGTAATATACTCCTTATCTCAAAATTTTCTATCTCAGCAAAACTAGAATTGTAAATAATCCAACTGTCTGGAGCTGATCTGTCCTAGTCTACATGAAAAAAATAGTTCATCATCGTTTTCAAACAACGACCTGTAGGAAGCTATAGTCTTGTCAGAAACTAGACAGGGAGCTTCTTACAGTTGTCACTGGGGAAAAAAGTGATGATGGAAAAGGATTTAGCATATCCAAAGTTAGATTCTTGTATTTTCCTGTGGAGACCCTGGGAACAGTAGTAGATAGATATACTGAAGCACCTAATCCAGCATTTTCCATGAGTAGCAAATGAGTAAAAAATAGTGAAAGAAAAATAAAACAACAAAACCAAAACAAAACATAAAAAAGCAACCAAACCAGAAAAGTAAGCCATAAGGAAAAGAAGTCATGAAGAAAACAAAGTCTTGTTGAAATTTTTATCTGAGTCTTGCAGTGCTTTTGCCTCTAATGTCTGCAATAACAAGGAATAAAAGGCACTTATACCAGCCTGTGAAATATAAATTTTATTAATATATAACTTTTATTAACATACCATATGATGAATATCAAATTGGACCAATCAGCAATAAAGCATATGTCTGATACTGTTGGCAAACTAAATTAATAATTTATGTTATCACATATTGTTTTGAAAAGTAGGTAAGTACCATATCAATAAATGAAGAAAGAATATGAAGAATTGGGGGGGGAGGAGGAACTTATTTTTGGATCCTGTAAAAGCAAGCTCAACATAATAACTGAAAGCACTGTTGACATGCACAGAAGAAGAATTTCTTAACAGGAAACAGTGTAAAACTCAGTGAGTCAGAAACTTTGTCATGGGATTTAGGTTTTGCATATATATCATTATTTTGTATGTAAACCAGTCGTGTAACACAGCGTGAAATACCCACAGTTTCACCTAACAAGTAACATGTTTATTCAAACCTTGAATTACCGCGCTGGCCATCTTTCAGTACCTTAACTGTTAGCCAATGTAATGTCACTATACCAAGTAGTGACAGAAGGTCCAAAGTCAAATAGTGTTGCTTTTCTGCACTTTTTGCAGGCTGGACTTGTATTATGTAATTGCTTGACACTCTGTCCCGGGCCTCTTGTAGCCTTTGAAAGAATTTAAGGATTAAAAAGGAGAAGACTGATTTGCTCATATTTTTTTTTTTTTAAGAACACTAGAAATATATTTCCAGCAAAAATAAAATCCTTTCTGCCCTCAGTATAAGCTTCATTCTGACAGAGAGTAGGGGGGCTTCTTAACTGGGATGGAAAATATCTGGCAGTTGCTTCATTTTCCATCTGATATTGTCAGTCTTATTCTCTGCACACCATAAAATATGTGAACTGCCCTAATGATCATAGCCTAAGAAGAGGAAATCATCATATTTTGCCTCCTTCACAACTCCCAGTAATTTCAGGAAAATTTCTTGTGAATATTTCTGAGACCATAGTTGTCTTACACAGCATAACCACACTGGATGGCAACTATGGAAAAAACCCCAAAACCACTGGGGCAGAAATTTCTGAAAAGCTACTTTTCACCAAAATAAAAAGACTTTAAAAAATGAAATCAAACAGAGATGAAAATTAGAAGAAATCCTGGTTTTCTGTAATGAAGGTCCTGCAGTGGCTGCAGATAGTAGCAAACTGGAGTGGAGAAGGGGCAGAGACATGCCAAATCTAAAACATATTTTGAAGTGAATAGAAATCCAGGAAATAAGGGTTCTGGTGAAGCTGGCAGATGGGTTGCACAAAATCTCATCTCAGGCATGTACCTCATTCAGAAAATGTTGGAGGTAGAAACAGACAGGATTTTGTCAGAAAAAGAGATTCTAGATTTTTTTTTTTTTAATTTTGTGCTGCTATATATTCTTAGTGTTCAATGAGGAAACTGGTAGGACCACTGCAAGGAGCTTAAGAGGATTTCTTGTGTGGCAAAAAAAGGCACGTAGGACATTGTTACCTTTTCAGAAGCTTAGAGGTGGGATATAAACACAAACTCAGATGAATGCTGGTCCATAACAGGCATCCATCCATACAGCCATCATACATATGAAAGTAGTATGAAAAGAAGGAAAATCTCTATTTGAACATGCATTTCAGATACTAAGATCTTGTCAACCAGTGTAAAGTTAAGGTAATGACTGGATCAACAATTACAATGTTATATGATTTCTTTAGTGAGCCTATGCATCAGTTACTTCAGCTACAGGTCCAGTTAATATTTGTTTAACAAATGATTGATTTTTTGGAAATTTTAAGGTGCTTTCCTAAAATCGTGGAGTTAGAAGCATGCTCTAAAACCACACAGACAGGACAGAGAATATGAAGATATTCTTGATGTTGGTACTGTATCTTGGTTACAGATGTGTAAGCTTATGTATTTAAAAGAATTAGTTGGATAAAAAACGCTGAATTGCTTCTCCACTTTTTCCTTACAAATCATCTGGTTTCCCTTTTAAAGTTAATTATCCTTGTTAATTACTTTTGAATCCATAGATTGTGTCAAAGTCATTGAACTTATTACTTTTTAATTTGTTCATATGGGTATTGTCGCTTAGGACTGAAATTGCAGGAGCAGACCCCTTGCTCCCCAGAAAGCTCTGCTTGGCTGGTTTCCAGCCTTGCAGTTGCCAGGATGGAGGGAGAAATGAGAAACTCTCTTTCTCTTCACAAATCTCACATAAAAATCTACTCACAGCAGTGGACTCTGTCCTTCATGGCTGTTACACAGTCTGCTGAGATGCTCCTGCAGCAAGGGCTGCTCTCAACTGGTGCAAATTTACTGTCTCCCTGGCATGTGATCTTTAGCATCCAAAAGTGAGCCAGGCAGAAAACAAGTCAGGATCTGTCATGTTTGTGAACAGGAAATATGCCCCTTGGAGGAGCAACACCACAACTGATGTCAGACCATTCCTTGGGATGAGTGTATGTTACCAGTTTTTCTATTTACCGACTTCAGAGCTCTTACAAATGGGGATGATGAAAGAAACCATATGGAGAAAACTGGACAGATGCAATCCTACCTCTCAGTAGTGGCATGCAGATAGTATAGCTACCCTGGAGCTAAATACAGAAAGGCAAAACTCTGTGGCTTTGTCTCCCTGTCCTGAGGCACAGAGCCTACAAGCTTTGCTTTCACTCTCTTCACTGACGAAACAGTTATGCCAGCCTCGTTCATGTTTCATTGCACCGTATTCCACAAGCAGCTATCACCATGTAGAAAAAACACAGCCCTTGTAACCTGTAGAAAAGCAACAGGAGAAATATGTGATTTATGAAAATCACGGTGCACAAAGATGGGGCTTTGGAAGGTGGACATAAGGCTTCCAGTGCTCCCAGAGGTAACAGAGTGGTCACTTGCTTACCAAGGGGATCTGGATTTTCTCTTTATAACTGGTACTCTAAGCCATGCATTTCTGTGATTCTCACTCAAAAATTACTAAATTTTACTAAATATGTGTTCCAAAATATTTTTTTACTAAGCATTTATATTCTTCTTTTTTTACTAAATGTTGCCATACCTAAAAAAACCTGCCAACACAATGTCTGTAAGAGATTCAGGCTTAATTACCTAAGAACACCAAATAGCACAGAGCATAGAAGCTGGAACTAAACAGACAGAGTATTGAGTGCAGATGAGGAAGAGGAGGATGTCTGGTCCAGCAGACATACCTTCCTTCGACCTGCCCAGAGCCAAGGAGCATGCTGGGGAGTAGAGAGTGGCTTCATTGTCTCTTGGCTCCTGCCTGAGCATCCCAACTCTTGAGGGGCACGATACTTGGAGAAATGAATTAATGGCGCTGAGAAGGCCTTTTTCCCCACTCTTGAAAGTCTCTCAAGACCAGATGAATTTTTCCTAGCTGAAAGAGGCTTTACTTGGAGACTAGAAAAGACATCTGACTACATAATGTTTTCTTCTTCCTGTTTGGTTCGTCTCTGAAGGATTGTGACCCTACCTTGCTTGATACTATGCCAAAGTCTTCCTAAGCCATCCATTACACTCCTTTTCCATCAGACACATGCATTTTTTTAAACAGCTAACATGAAGCTTGCTAGTAAGTATGATAGGAAGGAGTTTACCTTATAATTTGAGATAAGAATCTGATCTGAAAAAAAAGATGCAAACAGCTAATTTACATTTGATTTCAACAGGATTTAGTGTAAAAGTGGAAGTAGACTCCTAAATACCTGTCTCTGGGACTAAGTGACTTCCAAGATATTCACCAGGAGTAACACAACAAGAAAACCCAGCAAAGAGTTTGTAAAAATTCTGAGCCTTTAAAAGAAGAATGAGGAATAATATATGAGGAATAATAACGATGCTGTGATACATGGAGCTAGGCCTGATTTAGTAGATAGGAACCTGAAAGGGTTTCAAGAAAAGAGAAATGCAGGGGTATAAAGGCAAATGGACAGAAACAAGGGCTTGTCTTCTCCCACCTCCCAGAATATGGATTCATTCCAACAAATCCTTAAAGGAAAAAAAAGCCAAAACCCTTTTGAAATTAGGAGGTTGATTTGGAACTGACTCTGCTATCCTCAGAAAAAAGATATTTTCTTCTGAAAGTATCTTCCTTAAGTAGAGTTACTAATGAGTGCAGATACTGTTTAACAGAAGAGAAGGATCTGATTAGTGTGTCAGAGACAGAAAAGTTGTCATATTGATTCCACTCCCATTAAAGCCAGCAGGAATTTTGCCATTGATTTCAGTGGGAGCAAGATCTTCAAGTGCAGCAAGAGGAATCCCTTGCAAGAAGGGAAAAAAGGTACAAAAGTTTTTGAATGCCAAGAACAAACATTAAGCTGGAATATCTTTCTAGCCAGGGGCTCTAAGAGTTTTTATTTTATAACATTTTTGAACTGCAGGCAGCAGTTCTGTTCAGGTGAGGCCAATGTCCAGTGCCATCTTTGGGTTCATTCAGACTTAGCCCCAATGCAGATACTTCTTGCTTGAGATTCCTCAGTTGAGGAAATTCATCCCAGAGGATATCCACTGGAATGTCTCAGTCAATGCCCTCAGTACCTGTTGCTAGTCTAATTTATTTGGGCTGGCCCATTTTATTCCTTTCTTACTATTTCCTGTTAAACCTTCTACCTGGTCCATTTTTCTTACAACTTTGTGGTAAGACAGTCTGGAGGTAGCAGTTAGTTATTTTTCCCTACTTTCACTACAGTTTCCTTAGCTCTTTATGTAGATTGGGCTGAGGGACGTTTATTCTGTACTTTCTTCTGATTCAATCAAATACAGACACGGTGCAATAAGCGACTTATGGCATCTTCAATGCATGAATATTTTTTAATATCTGTAATGTGGATCAGCAAAAGGTAAATTAAGAGCTGATGCAAACTTTTACATGAAGTCCATTTTGTCTTTTAAGTCCAAAATGTTTTGTCCATCTTTTTTTCCCCTTGTCTTCATTTCTGTGTCTCAGAAGGACTCTCAAGCCTCATCATAAGATGGCACAGAATGATCCCACAATATAGATGATATTGCAAAAAAAAATTATTCATGTCAAATTTTCAGCTTGTTTTTCAAAAAACAGATAACTAAGATTGTTCAGGGAAGTTACTGCTTTCTCGAATTTGACTAAACTATCTGAATAGGATTTGTCCTCTAGAATTTGCACTCAAAAACTAAAAAATGGCAAATTTAAGTAAAAAAACCCAACCATCGAGTTCAGTCATATACCCTTCTTTATTAATATCGATGAGTTAACAAAACAAAAATACACAGGGAGACTCACTCAGCATGTTGGTGTTTTAGATTATTATGCAATGTTTTTACCGATGACTGTTTACCATATCTAGGATAAAATGTGAGCCATGTCATGGTATGATGGGGCAAGTATGACACCTATTTTCCACCTAAGCTTGATTGTCACCATGTCAGAACAAGTGTCTCTATAAATCCCCTGCAACATAGACTCTTTTATTAATTGAACTAATATAATACAATTTTGGATAATCATTTGATTTAAGCAAAACTTAGAAATTAATTTCATCTTTTAAAATCATACACTATGCATAGGTCAACAAAAAAGCTGCTGTTAATCTTCGTGAAAGCCTAATACTTTGTCAGTTAGACTCCTTTCATCCTAAGAATAGAATACTAATAATTTTTGCCTGCAGAGACACTGGAGGATTTGGCAATTAAGGAAAATGATCAACAAAAGAAAGGCTGAGTAGCTGGCATTTTCTTCTAGTGAGTTCATGCAGGGTTTGTTTTTTCATGTTTTGGTCTAGGTTTGGCTTTCAGTGAAGTCAGGGATTTCTCTTAAGGGTCACCAAATTAAGTGTTCTTGTTATTATGATTGATAACACAATCACTGCTTCAGGAGTTGTAGGCAAACAGCACTATCATCCTGCATAGGGGAGGCTCTGCCTTTCCATGGCTGGCTACATGTCCTAAAAAGAGAAGGAAAATTACGACCACAAAGGGTTTCAACAAACCAGCTAAATGATAATTGATGAAAGGCTTAAAATTGCATAATATCAAGAGTCCACTTGAGGACCCAGATCTCCTTTGTCCCTTTGTGGAAATGATCACTGAGCCTGAGACACTGGCTCACAGGTCAGGCACAAAGAGTTACAAGGGGTGGGGTGACATCAGCCTGGTGACCTGTCACCAGTGGGATTCTACAGGGTTCAATCCTCAGCCTAGTTCTCTTCAACTTCTTCATAAATGACTTGGATGAGGGATTGGAAGGAATACTAACTAAGTTCTCTGATGACACTAAATTGGGAGGAGCTGCCCTCAAGGACAGAGAGGCCCAGCAGAGAGACCTCGAAAAATTAGACGACTGGAAAATCACCAAGCATATGAAGTTTAACAAGGGCAAGTGTTGGATTCTGCACCCAGGACAGGGCAACATTGGCTGTGTGCACAGATTGAGGAATGAGAGATTGGATAAGATCACAGAATATCAGAATCACAGAATATGCTGAGCTGGAAGGGACCTACAAGGATCATCGAGTCCAACTCTTAGCCTTGCACAGGATCATCCCCAAGACTCATACATCTTCCTGAGAGTATCATCCGAACACTTCCTGAACTCTGTCAGGTACAGTGCTGTGACCACTTCCCTGGGGAGCCTGTTCCAGTGCCCAACCACGTTTGGGACCAAGTGACCTCAGCTACTCCTGTGGTGGGGGAAAACAGTTTTCCCCCTGAAGCTATAAAATGGTAAATCCCCAGGGGGTGGTGACCCTTGAGGTTTGAGCCAATGAGTACTTCTTCAAATTATAAAAATATCACAAGCAGACCGGAAGAGAAGAAAAGTAGTTGTAGTTGTTGTTGAAGAAGTAGCCATGTTGTAGGGCCATGAGGAGAAGGGGTAGGAGCCCCTTGGGGGCTCTGAGCCCCTCCAGCCCCGGCTGGGGAGCTACAGGGACTTGGAACAGTGTTAAACTGGGCTAAGTGTCTGTAGCTAATGAGCTGGGGGATGTTTCTCCACCATGAGTGGGCAGACGGAGCGGCAGCAGAGCAGCAGTGGATGGAGAAACGGTGGCAGAGAGCCAGAAGATAAGAGAGAAGCAGCAACAAGCATGCAGCTGAGCAGGAAGACACAGAGTTGTCTGAGAGACGAGAGCCAGCAGCAGAGAGAGAACTAAGTTCTACAGAGACAGAGTTTTGGGGTAAGAACTGAACCATAAACCCCCAAACTCCTTGGAGACCCCTCCTAGAAGGGAGAGGTGAAGTGCAGCAGTACTGCAGAGAGGAGTTGAGAAGCTCAGGCATCCTGGAAGCTGGACCAGGACAGCCAAAGGAATGCAGAGGAGGGCTTTTGCCCTCCCCACTGCCTTGAGACGGAGCACAGAAGCTCTGTAGGGGAATTTGAATCCCCTGAAGATAGGGACCGTCACGAAGACCCCTGAGCTTCGTGATATGATGTAGTAAAGTGACCCTTGTCCTGGTGAACACAGCCTACGGAAGAGAAGACCCTCACTTGGAGATGAAGGGCCGAGAGGGCTTGGATACCCCCCTCGTGTGTACTGGCAGAGATCCAGTTACAGCTACTGCATGGAAGAGAGAGACAGAGAGCCTGCTGCCTTAGAGACACTGCTGCTCTGAAAGTAGAAAGGATCTTTTCCTTCTTCCCTCCTGGACTTTTATTTGGAAGGGAGAAGAGATTTGATCCATTGTAAATACTGTTTTGTCATGGTTAGAGATAGTTAAGATTGTATATAATGTATTGTAGTATTTATTTTGTACAGTTATTGTAATATATTCCCTTCTCCCCATTTTGAGCCTCGTGTGGTGTCTGGAAAACCCATCTCACATTGGGCTGAGATGTGGGAGGGAGTTTGGACTAGGGAACTGGATTTTGCGGCTCTCAAACCATGACAGCTCCTCATACAACTTCCCCTCAAGACCCTTCACCATCTCCTTTGGACACTTCCTAATAGCTTAATATTATATTGTGGTGCCCCAAAATGCCACAATATTCAAGGTAATGCCACAATATTCAAGGTGAGGCCACACCAGAGCAAAGGTTTCTGGCCAATGGCCAGTTGAACATGAGTCAGCAGTGCCCTGGCAGCCAGGAGGGCCAACTGTGTCCTTAAGGGCATCAGGCAAAGCATCAACAGTCGGTTGAGGGAGAGGATTGTCCTACTCTGCTCTGCACTGGGGCAGCCTCACCTCAAATATTGTGGTAGTTTTGGGCACCACAGTATAAGAAAGACATTAAGATATTAGAGAGCATCCAAAGGAGAGCCATGAGGATGGTGAAGGGTTAGAAGGCGAAGCCGTATGAGGAGCAGCTGAGGTGACTTGGTGTGTTCAGCCTGGAGATGAGGAGACTGAGGGAAGACCTTATTGTGGTCTTCAACATCCTCATGAGAGTAATTGGAGGGGCAGGTACCGACCTCTTCTCTCTGGTGACCCGTGACAGGACTCGAGGAAACAGCATGAAGCTGAGTTAGGGGAGGACTAGTGTAGATATCTGGAAAAGGTTTTTCACTCAGAGGGTGGTTGACCACTGGAACAGGCTCCCCACAAAGGGAAGTGGTCACAGCACCAGGCCTGTCTGAGTTCAAGAAGCATTTGGATAACACTCTCAGGCACATGGTGTGATTCTTGGGGTATCCTGTGCAGAGCTGTCTGAATTGGACTCAATGATCCTGATGGATCCCTTCCAATTCAGCATATTCTGTGATAATTCTATGATTCTAAGAAAATTTCTTTGGTCTTTGAATGCAGAGACCATAATTATGAGGAGATCCAATATATCAAACCAACAGTTCTTTCCTCCTCCCCAATGCTCAGCATCCTTTGCCACAAATAAGTATGAAACATAACCCAAATTCATGAAGCAGAATTCATGGAACAGGCCTGTGCCAGGTCACATGCCAAAGGGATTAGAAAGACCTGGAATCAATATCTTACGGTTCTACTGTTGCCTCTTCTAAGCCATTTCATCTCTGCCTGACTCTCCCTGTTGGAAAACACAGAGGATGATCTGTTCCTTTCTCCTCCTTGACCAACTGCCATTTGTCTCTCCAAACTCCTCAAACCTTTCAGGAACAAGGAATGTGTTCTCTGTTTGGCTGTTTCAAGGTTGTCCTTATTATAATGCTATTGATGGCATTCATTTCAGGGCAGATTTTATTTATTTATACATAATTACAGCATTTTTTGCAAAAACACTGCTATTTATGCATAATACTACTAAGGCTGACTTCTCAGGATCCAGTACCCTATTTGACTTCTAAAGTTTAGGCAAAACATAGCACATAATACTTTTGTGCCTTTAGCTTACGAACGAGCCAATCAAACCTTTTGAAATAATAATAAGTATTGCTAATAAGCTTGAACATACAAAATGCTCCCCATTGGGATCCGGTGTTGCTGTACAATACAAACATTACATAAAAAAAACCCAATAAAAATATTTTACTAGAAACCACCCACTTAAAACAAAAAGAATAAAAAGGAAGAAAATCCATATGTCAGCCACATTGAAGTCCTAAACCCATTGAAGAGATAAATCTACAGAAGCTGGGAGTTGAGGACTGAACCAAAGTCTCTTTGAAGTAATTAGAAATATTTTCCAGAACAAAACATTGGCTAGTGTCCTCCTGGATGATGGCTCTGTCTCTGCTGTGGAAAGAACCTATAAAGTGTAGCACATTCAACTTTCACCAGTTTTGGAGGCTAAGGGTAGCACAGTAGCTGTAGGCTCTCATAGCCACTGGTGCAAGGCTCTGAGCATCCCCACAGGCACAGAAATCTTTGGTTTTCCAGACTTTTGATGAGTGAGCTGTCTCCTCTGCAAAATTAGACTGGGATCATAATGAGAGGGAACTTTGCTATACATCAGATAAGAGTCATGAGACATCTGCGCAGCCAAATAATATGATGAGGGAACAGTAAGATAACTCACTCATTGTGCCTAGAGCTGGGCAAAACAAAATGGGAATTAAATGCAGTAGGGAACAAAAGAGAAGTTTAGCCAGCCTTAGACCTGGTGGGTAAAAGTTCATCAAATGGTTTACTATCTTCAGTTTGAAGGGTTTGACAGTTACTGCACTGCCCTTCCAGCCACTGCCACCAACCCTCATGTCCTTTTACATGGCTGGTCACAGTATTCCTTTTTGCGTCAAGAGCCACAAGCTGAAGTTGATGAACCCCAGTTTATGCTGCAGAGGAAAAAAGCTATTTTTCTTAGGAAAACAACATTTATACAATGCTCCTAAAGTTGTGAGTTTATTTGATACATAGATTGTAGTGATAGGATAGGATGCAAAGAGGAGCCATTCTTAAAATAATACAGGTAGTGAGGAGGTATGGCTTGAAAGTGGTTAGCTGGTAGAAGATTAATCACAACCATTATAAGAAGATTTAATAATTCATGCTGGAGCTTAAATGTAATATTTGTGCAGAGGAAGGCACTGAAGCTATAGCATGATTAACTTTCTTGATATGTTTCAAAAGCTTTGTGATGAGTTGAGTTGTTTCTACTAGATTCATAGGTCTTTGGAAAGCTCCCAGAAACAGGAATTACTTCTTAGTTTGAAGCCTATCTTTTCACTAAGTACTCACCTCATAAACCTTACAAATATGACTTTTAGGATGTCAGGATGACTAGACCATGTTGGTTTTACAATTTTTTTTTTAATTATTATTGGCCTGTTACATAAGCAGAAAGTTGTGATATCAGGTGTTGATTTAAGTGTCGTCTTCCTTTTCTCTGTTTTTCCTCAGTAAGAGGTTTTCTAAGGACCAATAGAAATGGTAAGGAATGGCCTGGAGGTGACTGTAAATACCTTTGGTGAGTACTATGCTGGGGTGATTTTAAATAACACTTTGCCTTACGCAGCTTTGTGCACCTTGAAAAAGTATCGGGAGCCAATTTTGGGGCACAGCATCATGCAAACCTAAACATGCATATCTGAAATACATAAAGATGAGTATGATACCTGTGCAGACTTTTGTACACTTCCTACTGAATTTCCCATAGGCAATATAAATTAGTTTGTATTCTGCTGAACAAAATAACACTCATACCCACAAATAGAAGGTTTCTAATCCTTGTATTAACATACAGCAGATCTTGTTGGAAAGGGTTGTTTGCTTGTTATGATAAGTGGAGGTTGAAGTAGTGTTAAGCAACCACTGCTAAGCTTTTTGCAGCTGATGTAAATATAAGTATTGCTATGTGCATTTTATTGGGAAAGAGCAGGGAGGAATCTTACAAACCTTAAAAAACAAAGTTCTAATTAAAGCACACCTAAAACACTCAGCACAAAGATATGGAAGGTGTTATTTTCTAGCACCTTTTTTTGTTAAGCCCAGATAAAAGTAAAGAGCTTCTACCCTAAGTTAATTTGGGATGCTGTTTAGCAGTAGTAATAACCTGTGAGGATGACAGTGTTATTTTTGCAGTGGTTTTGAAATATAAAGCAAAAGGTGTCATTTAGAGGGTGGATACTATAACATAACTGCACCTTTTTGTCCTAAAGGCATCACTGCAATTTTTCAATATTATTGTCAGTTTTTAACAGCTGTGCTTAGAAACAGCTAATATATGGAGGATGCAGTTCTGCAAAGCATGGAGCCTTCCTGCATACTTCAGCTGTCTCCAGGTGCCCCTAAAGGTCTCCTGTACCTAATCCAGCTAACATGGTGTGAAATCCCTTAGGGTACCATGCTCAGACAGCCATCCTTTGTATGCAGGGAATGGAGCTGATGGCAGACAAAGCACATCGCCATGGTGTGGCAGGATGAAGAAGAGAAGAGGCAGGGTGTTTGCAGGACCTAGTACCCCCATGGCTTGGAGTGGACTCTCTTTTTTCACCCTTTCATGCTCTGAAAGAAGATACAGCATCTTGGAAATCTGGCATTTTTTCTCCCTTTTCAGATGCTCCTAGCTATGGACCGATACGCACCCTGGGTGGCTCATTTTGCTTTTGACAGTGATAATGTGTATATCTAAGTTAAGACAAATTGTTTACTAAGAGAAAGAGGTCAAAGCTGTTATTACAGTAAGGTTTCTCCCCAGAGAGGCAGTTTATCAGAAGGAAGAAGCTGAGAAACTCTTGGTTCATTGAGTCTCTAGTTTTGCTTTTCCTATGCCTTCACTCAGACTGTTGAACTACTTTCTTTTCTTTGTTTCTCTTTTTGTTCCCATTTTTAATCCCACAAACTTATCCCACACTTTCTTATAGTAAAAAATAAAAAAAAAGTTATATGTAATTTCTCACACTAAGCATCACAAGCAACATTGATGAGCTAAGGCTTTATTCTAAAAAGAAATAATAAAAAAATAACTTTGGAGGGGGGAAGTAAAGCATGTCATGAGCTGGCTGAGTTTTTGGGAAACAAAGGAAGGAAAGTGCCAGAATTTCTAGTACTTCAGAGAGTAGCTTGAATGCCTGCATCCTGAGTTTTCTCCTGAGGCTGAAATTATTCTTGCAAGGAGAAGGGCTATGATCTTGAAAAACCTGACCTGAAATGCAGGAGAGAAGTGCAGCTTGAGGTAGGTGAGAGGAAGAAGCTCTCAGAACGGGCTTCTTTCTGTTGTGCCTCAAACCTGTCTTAAACCAGCTGTTTTATTTCGTTTAAATAATTATTTTGCATATTGATAAAACCTCATAGGCTTGGTCGTTTTTAAAAGGCGATGCCGCAGGATTGTGGCTCCAGGCGAGCAGGAAAAAGCAGCAGCAGGTGCCTTGTTGCTAGTTTTTCTTTTTCTCATGAAAGGTTGGGCTACATGTGTTCAGCTTCTGTTTCAAACCTGACAGAAGGAAATCGAAAGATTTTTTTTCATCTTGCTAAAATGCAGTCAGCCAATGGTTTTCCTTTCCAAAATATTACTAGATATTATTACCGAATGTTCAGACTTTACAGTCTTGACAAACAGGAAATATATGCCACACTAATAGGATGTCAATCAGAAAGATAGCACCAATTTTGTGGTTTCTAAATCATCCCCACCACCTGCTGAGACTTTGATCATCCCAAACAATTAGTCTAAGAGATACATGATTAAGAAATAAATACTTCCCAGTGAACCTGCAAGCTACGGTACATATTAGCAAGTTCTGCGTTTGCTCTCAGTGATCACAAGTCACTTGCATACAAAGAGGAATAAAAGAAATGTGCAAATAGAGTCTGCTGATCAACAGAGGCATCTGAATAACTGTGCATGAAAATATATCAGTGCTGAGGGTCAGTATGCTTTAGGGATATATATTTTTTTTCCCCAGAAACTGTTAGTAGAACTTTGTAGCTGTATTTAATAAAATGGATCTCTGCTGAATGGAACATTTTAGAAATGGTGACTTTAAAATTTTGAATTGAAATGAAACTCCAGAGTTCGTTATTCTCATAGGAAATCACATCTGTTCTCTTAGAAAAATGAAATGTTACTTAGCATTGTCCAAACTCCTTGATGTTGTCCCCTATACATCTGTGTAAAGGTACTTTACATAATATAAGGTGGAACTTTCCTTCTTACTAGACAGACAGAATTCAAGTCTGTGTCTGAAGACTATTCCTCAATAGAAATAAGGGGAAGAGACACAGTTTTGACCAAGACCAAAAAAACAAAAAGAAAAGAAAACAAATAAACCCCTCCCATCAAAATAAACCCCAAAACTATAAAACAAACCTCAAAAACTTTATAATTTATGTTAGAGTTCCTGGCACTGTGAGAGTTGGCTGTTCCCTGGGGCGGGGAGGTGGCAAGGTCCCCAGTGGAGATCAAGGACCCAGAAGCCTTGGTTGCAGAACTGGGTGAAGGCAGGGGGCTACTGAAAACTTGCGGGAAGAAGGTTGTTTGGACTCCTCTGTGCTGTAGGTACACAGCACACACTCTGTAGAACCAGCTGCCACCAGCTTCCGGCCAGGGCACAGGCTGCCTTCACACCACCTCCCCCTCCCTGCTTCCATCTGCAGGCTGCAGCATTTGGTCAAAGCATCATGTCACTTTCAGACATTTTCCTCTTAGGGGCTGCAGAGACAGAGCTAAACTTTCCCTGAAATGGATCCACACAGCAGCAGGGAGAAGCTCTGACTGTCGCTTTGGGTAAGCACTCAAAAGCCTCGCTGCTTGCCAAAGCCCATCCAGACCTCTGCAGTGTGAATGAATAGAGACTTTCAGTCCTTTAGAAAGATCTCTGCTGTTTTCTTTTTTTCTATCTGATTTGAAAATGCTGTAAGTGGAGAGTGTACTAGGCTGTTCTGAAAGCCTTAATTTGCACCAACCCACATTGCAAGGACATGGAGAAGTACAACCAGTATTTCAAACAAAAGAGGTCTGAACAGTTCTTCAAAGAGCAGCTCTTCAAGCATCCAAATACACAGTACACTTAAGGTTGCAACAACTACTGCACTGAGACCCAGACTTTATCTTTTTCAAATCAATTAAACAGGAGATACCTACTCAAGTGTACTTGAAGATCTGAAACTTCCTTACCCTTGAATAACATTTTAGCAGGGATTCTGCGTCTGCTCAGTCCTTAAGCCTAATGCTGGGAGCTAATGAGGATTCTTACTGCTCGAAAGAATTATCGAAATGAATGGGTACTTTACTGTTCAGCATTTTGCAGAATTGGGCTCTGAAAAGGAAGGAACATATAGCACACTGGATAGCTGTTTCTGTAATGCCAGATCATAGGAAATATTTCATGCAGGCTCTTTACAATTCATACTTACTCATAATAGCATTCTTTTTCTTGGTTTTTATACTATGCTGGACCAATCTGCTTGTTAAAATATATGTAAGATTTGGAGAGGATCAGAAGTTGGTGGTGTGAGGCCATTTACAACATATGCCAGAAGACAGAAATATATGACTATAAACACAGTGTTTCACATGTTTCTCCTTCAGTACCTGGTCACAAATGAATATGATCATGCAGCTGGAATGCTGGAAATATAGAAATTCTAAAGAACATTTTGGTGTGATGCAGAGCCTCAAGCAGAGTCACTGAAGGCTTTGGGTTCATTCCCTAGAAGCAAAACAATATCCTGTTTCTTTCCATGTGCTCTATGTTTTGTCCCTCCTCACATTGCTTGGGACCAAAAGTGCATTAACATTTTTGTCTAACAAAATATGACGAAACATTTTCCTGCTTTTGAACAACACTGCTGATTTTTTTCCCCCATACATCTTTCAAAGAGCATTAAAACAATTTCAATGAGAATTAAAACAATGTGTGTCCAGGTTCCTAAAGACAGTTGCAGGAATCAGAAGCAAAAAAAATTCTTGCTTTCTCTGTATCTGCAATCTTATCAGATATCATTGTTTTTGGGTATCCTTTTCTTTTTTGATGTCCATTTCCCTCATTATCTAAACAAAAAATTTCTCTCATGTCTAAACATCCATATGTAAATTTTCTGTTTGCTGCTTGCATAGACACAGTATTTCATTTAATGGAAGTGCTATGCATATTTAGAGAGATCAAAATCTGTTGTCACAGAAGTTTGAGAAAACTGCTGAAAGACTCAAACGTTCTCTTAGTATGATCCGTTGTCAGGAAAGGTAGATTCCCATGCATAATACAAAGGACTTGGTACATATTTACTGCTATCCATCTAATGCTGCAATATGCTTTCATTAAGGTTTAAACTATTGACTTTCTGCTAAAAGACTTTTAACAGAAATTACAAGTGATTAATGAAATACATGGCAAATAAACTACTGCTGAAAATATAAAGATGACTTTTAAATAATGCTTTTTTTCTTTGATGTAAACTTTAGCTAAACAGTTTCAACCACCACTTATTTTTTTATGCTTTTATTTGATAACTAGAACCCAGTAGAGCAGCATATGGACATGCAGGAACTGAAATAATTTATCTTTATTATCTGCTAGACCTGCGCAAGCCTGGAGCCCTCAAGAAAAGCCACAAGAGTGTACAAACTAGCAACTGTGGGTTTGTCTGTTCTCTATTGATTCTATTTCTGGAAAAAAACCATGAACCAATGTGTGAATCATGTGACTACTGAACTGAGCAAGTACTCACCAGCAGATAAAGCTGCTCCAAGACTTTTTGTAGATGGGTTTTGGTTACTGCCTCAAAATATTTTTTTCTGCTTGTTTTTGAACCATTTGCTTTAATATTTTTGCTTTGAGGCTAGAGAGTGAAAAATAGCCAGCTAAGGTTCCTAAAAAGGTTTTGGAAATTGTAAATACAATCTCTAGAATTGGTAACAAAATTTGCCATTCTGTAATTTAAATCTAAAAAGAATTTTTTAATCTCTGGATGGTGCAAAGCCTTCACATTTCTCTAAGCAGAGCTGTGTTGAACAATTAACAATGCTTTGCAGTTGCAGACACACTGACAAAGGGGAGAATTGAGAAGCTGATTTTCAGAGGACCTTTGATTCATTTAAAGGTCATTCATTGATTAATTTCTGCACAACTTATTCCAATTATAGGTTTTGAATTTCATGGTGCTGAACTCAAATCTGAAAATGTTTATTAACAAGGGGGTAGTTGCACTCAAAAATGAAATTCTGTTCATGTCATCTGCTATGCTGCTGTATTACAGTAAATCCAGAATCGAAGAACCACAGAGTGTTTGGTGTTGGAAGGGAACTCTGGAAATTGTCCAGTCCAACCCCACTGCTGAAGCAGGTTCATTCAGAGCAGGTTGTGCAGGATCACATCCAAGTGGGTTATGAATATCTCCAGAGACAGAGACTCCACATCCTCTCTGGGCAGCCTGTTGCATTGCTCGGTCATCCTCAAAGTAAAGAAGTTTTCTAACACATTCAGATGGAATGCCAGTTTTCAGTTCAACAGAGTCGTTCCAATAAATAAATATAGAAGAATTAATGCTAACAATACATCCGTACTCCAATATTTCCAGCTTTGGCTAAAGGCTTTTATGTGTGTGCCACAACTCCCTGTATGCTTATTCAAAAATCTTTCTTAAATCCATCATCTTCTACCTCTTGCCTTCACTATTCTTAGTTCAGCCCTCTAACCCTTTTAGAAATCTCCAGTTTGGCCTTTTAGCGAATCAGTCTTCAGCCCTCCCATGCATTCTTTTCTTCTTAGTTCTTCCTTTATTTAGTTTTAACCTGAGCTCTTCTCTTTCCAATGAAAATGCCTTTTCTCTGATCTTTTTCAAGAACTTGAGCAGCTAATTCCATGCTTAATGTCCCTTCCCTCCTTTCCCCTAATTGTTCCTAGTACACAAATATTTAAGTAAATATGAACTTCAAATTTCAAGTCAACTTCCTTCCAGGATTCCTACAAGATATAACATTTAACCTCTGCAAGAGTTCTCATGAAGTTTTCTAACACCACCACCAGCTCTGGTCTCCTTCAAACCAGCAGCTTTCAACATCCTTCAATCTTCTTTAGGTTTCATGGCTATTTCTTCTCACTCAGTCAAATACACCTTTGGAAGATTTTTCTCCATCTCACTGCCTGACAGTATCACCACTGTGCCAGTACTCCCCTCCCATCACTCAGTGAAATCCATGCTGTGACAAAGGAAATCAACTACACCATATCCACTGAATTCTCCTAATAAACCTTATTCTTCCTTTCCATTTAAACAACATTCAGGCAAATTGCTGTATATTTCAGTCTTATCCGAGGGAATTATGAAGTATTTTTGAAAAATATATCACTGTGATAAAGTCCAGATCAGCAAGCATGCAATTCTTGTTTATGCAGCTCTGATGGTGGAAGCGATAGATGCTATATCTAAAATAGATGGTAAGTATCCTTATAACTCTACAAGATTTTTTTTTTTAATTAATATTCCTCAGAATCATGTATTTTATACCTCTAATGCTGTTCCGAGGGTGGTTTAGGGCTCTGAGCAGATAATCAGACAAAAGGCAAAATCCAAGCGTGTGCAGACGAAAGAAAAAAATAATATAGAAAGACAAAGATTGTACTGCCAATTTACATACGCTTCAAACACCCTTTATTCTTTCCTACTCAGTTAAAAGAAAAAATATTTTTACCTCTAAAACTTCTCTCTCACATGTACTGTCCTTAAGGCTGTCACTCAGCAGAAGGAAACACATATGTCTCAAGAGTACTTTTGTGCTTTTCACAATTTTATCAAGGGAAAATATGTTGCACGTTCTCCTGACTTTCCCAGATTTTCAAATGTAGTTTATTCTAGTTTCTTAAAAACTTTCAAAGTTCCCTGTTTTTTCCAGCTACAGTATAATCACTTTCATAAATGAAGGGACAGGGGGAAGAAAAAAAAAGGAGAAATGGTTGATTGATAGAATAACAGGATTATAGATGGATGGAAGAAATGTGTGACTTGTTCAGGGTATATCGGTGTGTGTTTCTGTACTCTAGAAATGTATAAAGATAGCAGAGCCACCTACAATTTCCCTGCTTTGCAATTTCTTTAGCAATAGCAAAAGGAGTAGAGTGTTTCTGCTCGCTTAAATAAATTCCTAGGTTCTTCTAGCTAGCTGATCATGTCTATTATCAGAGAAGCTAAAATTAGTTCAGAATCAAATGGAAAAGCTGACAACCTCTATTCTGTTACCCAGAACATCTACAAAACTGGGTGATTTTGAAAAATACACATTCAAGCACAAAACTAATTTTCAAATGCAAATATGCAGTCAAATATTTAGTTGCCACAGAAGTCACTGTTTCTCTGACTCTAACATCACAGCTGGTGCTGGGCAGTCATGGATTTAAACTTTATCACAAACAAATTTTATTATTTTTGCTAATTCTAGGAGAAACTAATGAGAACTACTGAGAGAAATAGCCATAGTATATGTAGCAGCTGAGCAGTGCAGTCCAAGGTAGTATAGCAGAAATTCATGCTGAAACTGTAAGCAGAAAAATGCTTTTGATAGACACAAAGGACTAACACTGATAAGACAGGGAATATGGGTCTCAGTCAAGGCAAGCATGTGCTCTCTGGAAAGAAGAAAACCAAGATATTGCTTCCACAAAAGAAAGTGCCAGGAGGTTTCTTCTTTCCTTTCCTGAAGATAACTAGATAATTCTGATTATCATTTAGACTTGTCAGGAAATGAGTTGGAGGATATTTGCTGGTCTTTCCTCTCTTTTCCATAATAAGAGTCACTGTAGAGTAAGAACAAACTCTCTGCTTTTCAGGATAATGGTGTTTAGAATGATGCAACTCCACAGCTCTTAACTTTGAACAACTTTAGATGAGTTTCTAAATATGAAATGAACACGTGAAAATGGAAAAAGAAAAAAAAAACCAGAAGGGTAAACAGCTGTATTTCTAGCAGATGAACAGAATCAAGAGTAAGATTTGCTTCTGTGACTAAAAGGAGGTGAGTTAAAAAAAAAAATCTGGGATAACTTATCTGAACTCCAGCCTCATCTCAGAAAGGATGCTACATAGATTCAGTGTACTTCACAAGGCACTTACCTTAAAAATACTGAGTCCAGTTTACTCACTGGGGGTTTAGTTTTTGACAGGACTTGCAGAAGCCTGTTCACTCCTGTGAGCAGGCATCAATCATCTGATCTGTGTCATTGCCAGAACTGTGCACGGGAATGAGACACCCACATTTCAGTCCATTTTCAGTGTGGCTGAAATTCAACAACGTTAACTTTCATACACTAGGATTGTGCAGAAAAAAATTCAGTAAAATTGTAAATCCATTAGATCCTACTTGGCTGTATTCTCTAGATCTCAGGCATTTGGTTAGGAAGTTGTGCTAGTCAATAAAGCATCACATCACCTATTGACGCTAGCCAAGGAGCTGATCCAAGTGCTTTCCCTGTAAACTGGTTATGTCTGTCATATAAATCAGGGAGAGAGCCTACCAGCATGGCACATCGGGAGATCATTGCTTAGGCTATAGTCACACTTTGGGATGAAGAAAAAAGCTTAAAACAATATAGAGATGGAAGCAGTTCTCAATCTGCTTTAGAAAAAAGAGGATTCTGGAGCACACTTTGGCTTCTCTGTTACAGCAGAGCTATGTAGCAAGCCTCAGGCTTCTCTCCTGCTTCAGCTATCTTGCTGATGTGATTTGTAAACTTAGACACAATCAGTAAGATGATGACTGCTGTGTCTTATTTTAGATGGACAGTTTTCATGTTCANAGCAATTTTTAATCAGTCCTTTAAAAATAGTACTGCAGAGTATTGGCATCTGTTGTATATTATGAGAATATATTTGTCAAGCATGAAAATAACAAATGCTTTCAAGTATTTGACTGTCCACAGACGCTTACAAAAAATCCTAGACCTTTGCAATTGCATATCAGACAATTTGTTAGCAGGGGGTTTGCATTACCATGTTGTAGTGGGGTTAAATAATTTGCACTGGTACAATGCCCTGTCAAAGCACTTCAAGGGGAAAGAAAGTGGGTTATTTCAGTGCATCAAAAGGGAGTTTGAACTGCACTGAAACCTTGAATTGCTTCACTATCCTATCTAAGCACCTGGAGTAACCTGGTGCTGAACTTGGGGCTCTGGCAACTGCTCTGAGAAGCACTAAAAAAAGCTTAGATCATTTTAATAACAGTATCTAAGAGCCTGATCAACATAATGCTGCATCAAAGTGGTTGGATTACCTCAGCGCAGTATCAAAGAGCTTATCAAAAGCTTGGGCTTGAGCACACCAGCCATGACGACAGCTGCTATATTTTAAAAAAATTCTGACTACAAGTTCATTTCCAGCTTTCTTTTCCCTCAATATTTGTGAGAATTTTGTTGTGATATACAAAATTAAAAAACCCATAGCTAAGTGAGCATGGCACCAATACAGTGTTCTAGCAGTCACAAGAGTTTAACAAAATGCTTTTCAAACGTGACACATTTCAGAAAATATAAGTTTAGGATACGAAACAGAAAAACTGTGTGATCTCTTTTTATTCTCCTTCACTCCCCCACCTCCACCTCTCTGCCTTTCTATTGCCAGCCTTTTATGTCTGCAAAGACTCAAAGTAACAAGAACAAGAGAGTGAAGGAAAAATATTTATGTCAGAGATGTAATACTTGGAGGAATTCAGTGCCTAATAAGAGCACCATTTTTTGGTGAGCTTGTGAAGGGTGAGAAATAATGAGGGCAGTAGAACAACAGGGGCAATCTGAGGTTAGCAAAGTCCAGACACAAGGATATTCAACCAGCAGCAGAGAGGGAAAATAACAGCTGGCATAAGTCATCATCGTATGTCTTGATCTTTGCCAGAAACAGGTGGTCAAAGCAACTTCACACCCTTCTCTCCATACGAAGCTTTGGAGCTGGACATGCAAGTATCTAGGCCTGGAATGCTGCTTTAATATGTAGTTTTACAGATCTTTCTGTTTTATTTTTGGAGATGCTCAATTCCCACACTGCCAGAGCCTCTCTGGCTTGCAGCAAGATGCTAAGATGTTAGGGATGGGATGCTCTCAACCTCCAGTGGGAAGGTATCTTCTAGCAGTAGGCCAAAGAATAATGTGGATGTTTTTTTGAAATCTTCTCACTTTGTCAGCCTCAGAGGAATGCAGGGACTGCAGCTGCTGCTGCTGGGGAGGGAGCATAGAACTGCATTGGGAGACCAATGTGGTCTGGGTGGATGGACTAAGTGAGAGCCTTAGGATTCCTCCCCAAGATGGCTCTATTTGTGTCTGTCACCATCCAGACCTCCCGTGGGTCACACTGACAGCCACCTTCCCTGGTTAGTGAGCTGTGCATACACATCTGTGCATTTTGTAAGACAAATCATCATCCTCAGCTAACAACTCCTGGGAGACACACATACAACCTCTGCTGGATGTGAGAACACATCAACCTTCTGCTCACTAGCTCTGTGTACGTGGACTTTGCCCTTCTACTCTGTTGCTTTCAGGATTTAAAACCAAAATACCCATGTTGAACAGGAGCACCAGGGGCAATAGGGGAAATGCAGGCTTGTATTTTCAACAACCCAGCCCCAAACCCCAGTATAAAAGCATGTGTCAAAGGGGTGGTGATTCACTTTCTCAGTGCATGGGGATCAAATCTTATCCAAAGGCCACAAAAAGACAGGCTGTCCTGGACATACTGCCAGAGTTTGTTTTGTGCAGGCACGCATGGTATCACTTGACAGTAATCACTGCCATTTACAAATGAGGAACAACAGATTTTGGAAACTATAATTCTGGTTATCGGGCAACATTCTCTCTCCAATAGCTCAAAACTTGACACTTACTTACTTCAGTAAGGTTGTGTAACCCACCAAGATGAGAACAACACACCATTGCAGAGCCATGTGCTGTCCTTCACACATGAGCAGTGAACAGCAGCCGGGTGCCTGAAAGACTTTTAGACTTCGGCAGAGAGCGTTTACCATCCTAATGTAGAGCAAAACACTGGGGTGAAAATCCTGGCTGTGCTGCAGTGAGTAGGCATTTTAACTGGGTCGTGCTCACAAATTGTTTAATAAAGGTCAAAGAAACAGGATATGAGCACAGAAAATGTTACAGTTGTAGGAGGCAGAAAAACAGTCTTCTTTCTCTGCTTGGCTTTGGTAGATTTGTTTTCCCTGGTGTTTGGCAAAGAAATAAGTATAATAATGTAAGAGGAATAATATGTTCAAACCCATAAAGTTTAATTCATAGGTTTTAAGAGGCAGGTTTTGGATGAAAGCCTCAGCTGCTTTAGCACAGACCTAGTAAATGGGAATTTGTTCTTGTTCTCAGTGCTTCCAATCAAATATTGTTCTTGCTAAAACGTATGTGTCTACTTATGGTTGTGCTAAAACATTTCATTTTTCAAGATGAAAATCTGGTGCTTGAAACAGATCAGGCTAATACATGTCTAAATATTAAGAGATACATAGATGGATAGATTATATAGAGAATTATTTTTAGAGAGGCACAGTATCTCTCAGAGATGTCAAGAGCTCATTACTAGTTTTGCATTTTCAGAGATGAAGAAAGAGGCACAACAATTGCACACACTTAAGATGAACAGTAAAATCACAAACATAATTTAGGTATGCTAAATCATAGTGTTTTGATCACTTGCCAGGCCACATAAACTATTAGCAGAAATAACCACTATCTATTTTCATGTGTTGCTCTAATGATGTATTATCAGTCATTAGATATAATTTTATAGTAAAAATATTAGAATGGCCATATAGGAGTAAGGTTCTGGAATGAAAAACAAAATATCTATTCAGGCCTTATTGGATTGACATTTAAAAAGTTTTGCTACTTCTGAAAGGACCTCCTCCATGCCTCACAGCAAAGGTATCTGTGCTGGAGAGCCCATGAGGGTAGAGGTGATTACTGCCGGTCAGTAAAAATATCAGGGATAGATTCTTTGAGGAAGAGATTGCTTAGTATCTGAGTTGCATATGGAGAACATTCATTGAGTTCTTTCTTGAGGCAGCTGGACTTGATCCAGCTCCTCCCCAAGATATGCAGCTGGGTGAATGCTGTGCTCGCCCAGGGGTGTTTGGTCACGCTAACAACTAAAGTTCCATACCACATCTGGATCTTGCACAGAAGAGTGTGTAAGTCTTTCTGTAGACATACATGTAGACATACCAGCTGTCAAGTCATGGGCACATTAGGAAGTGATTTTTTTCTGAGATTTCCAAATGGCATTCAGTGGTCAACAATACATGGAAGGTATGCATCTCCAAATATGGAAAGCAAAATTCAAAGCCATGTGTTGTTTAAACAAAATCAAATCTTATTCACTTTGTGACACACTTATCATCTCTTTAATACTAGTTCTGTAAAGTAAAATATGCATGTAGGGAAAAAATGTAGTATCTAATAGAAAATACTCTAGACAAAATGTGTGAATTCCTGGGAAACACTAAATGATCAAAGTACATAATGCAACTTTTTCATTCAGCTCCACTTGTGACTTGTCACAAGGAAAGTGGGGAAAATGACTCTACTCTCCCCTCTTCCACGACTCTCAAATAGACCAGCAACCATCTGTAAGTCCATTGAAACTACAAACTCTTCTGCTCCAGTGGAACTCTGTGCTTCTGCTCCTTGCAGCAGACAAAATATTTAGTGAGGAGTAAGCCAAGACCTTGGAACTGATTATAGTTTAACCCAAACCTCAGGATGCAAAATGTTAATTTATGGTTAATTCCACTAAACATTTTCCAATACCACAACACTTTTCCAGTGACCAAGACTAGCTTCACCTTATTGGGAATGTCCACAGGACATCTGCAAAGATTGATTTCTCAAGATAGTTGGAGATTACCAGAGATAGAATGCTTGTTTCAAAGTGTTCCTGGTTTAGGACAGAGATGATAGTTTTTGGTCACGTTCCTTTTTGCTGACAGCAACAGGAATGAAGGCTGTAACAAAGGGATTTTAATCAGGGACCTAGTTTAGTTTTCTGACTTTTTTAGGGACTGTTGAGGTGGATGTAATACAAAAGTGGTGGAGTAAGAGTTCTTCAGTAAATAGAGTCTTGTGTTATTCAGTCTTCTGGAAAATATATAAAAAAGGAGGTGATAGACCCATTTCTGTTGTTTCATCTTTGATAGCTTTTTCTTGCTTGCGGTTGAATTCTGTTTTCCTTTAAACTGGGAAAATCTGAAGTGACTGCATCAAAGAAAATTAAGCACAGACATGTAAAATGGAGGTGACTTCAGAAGCAGGTCCAGCCTTTTAAGAGTAAGGGTAGTTTCAGTCTTTTAAGAGTAAGGGTAGTTCAAGTAATTAAAACTTCAAGGTATCAATCCCTACTCCCGACCACTTCACAAGGAAGTAAACCAAGTATTTCACAATGTTTTGCTCAATAGAGGTGTGAAAATACAGTTTACAGAGAAAGATTTTTAAAATAATTCCAAAATGCTTACAAAGCAAATGCTTCTAAAACTCTTCCCTCCAACCACCCCAAAAGCTTTTTGATGGATTCTGCTCTTATAGTAGAGTGTTGTTCTTCCTTCTACTGCAACAGTAAATCTGGCAGTGTTACCTCATAAACTAACTTGGACTAACTACGAGATGGCAAAGTTGACTTGTAGGTCTTTGAGTTGCTATTAATATTGCAGTAACTTTGTGAAAGCCTTTGCCACCCAAATAAAGAAATGAATGCTCTCAATGTCATTCCTTTTTCAAGATAGACACCAAGATCAGTAGCACATATAATCAGATGGGCTGGCAAAGAAGTATTACATGGTTTACTTGTGAGAGGTCTCCTTGCCTGGATTTGGGGACCAAGTAGCTGAAAGACCTTAGAACCAGAGCTTTAATAGAGGAAATATGCAAGTAGGAAAAATAATAGATAGAGAGCCAAATGTCATCAAGATTACTGTGTTGTTTAAAATGAGTTAATAGTTCATGCTTTGCACCAAGGATTCAGCCTAAATGCATTATTTAGTCACCTATGGAAGGAAAGCAGTTGAGAGAAAATTAATCCGTGCTGTATTTTTCCACCACTGAACAAAAGCAATGTTCGGGAGATAGCAGAGACTCCACAGCAGAACAGGGGTTTTATCTGCTGCTTTTGGTGCTGCACAAAGAAGTTCAAGCAATACAGTGTATCCAGACACTCCCTCAAAAGAAAGAAAAGCACTAGATTACTTTAATAATTGAAAGTATTATTTTTTGACCAAAATAAAAGAAGCTAATTAAGGTTAGTAACCATGTTTGATTGTCTTCCACTGTTTCTAACAGAATCCTAATACATAATTTTTTTTTTTAAAAACAGGGGACTTAAGTGCAACACTTCCATAATTCATGACTTTAAAAAAAAAAGGAAGCAATTTTTCGAGATTATGAAAAATATATTGTATAGCGATCATACAGCAGTAGAAGATCTTTAGATATAAGAGGGAAAAGAAGGCAAGATTAGCCAACAATAATATTATGATTAATTGGGAAAATGAATTTTCTTCCCCTCCCACTCTCCATATTGAATTTACAGCTTGTGCCATTTTTCCACACATTTACTTTCTTCCTAATACAGTTGTTACCTGACTCATTTTAGAAATGAGTTGGTGAAGGGCTGAAAAACTTAGGAGACAAAATTATATCACATCTAGTGCTTTATATATTACTTAAATACTATTTTTATATATAACATATATTTAGTTCTAATTTAATCACTACTCTCTTAAAAAATCCATAGAACTTTTTGTATAGTGTTATTCATTTAAGAATTAAAGCAGGTTACACTGAGAATATCACTCGATTTTCTGAGTATTCCTTCTTCTTGACTGTTAACTGATGCATCAGTGTATAAACAACTTTTTTTCCCCCGGTGGTTTTCTAGAGGGGTTCACAATGCCCCACAGATTGTACTCATGCAATTTTATCAACTCTGCTTTTGGAGAAAAAGTTCATTGAACAAACAAAAAAAGAAGGAATATTATTAGAATGCACTCTTTACACTAAATTATCTGGGTAAAATTATGACAAAGTGAAGGAAAAATTCTATCAAATGAGAATAATCATATTTGAACTTAATTTCTACAAGTCTGAATAAACTTTTTCAAAGTGAAATGCACTGTAGAAACTGATTCTTAGCAATCTAATCTTAAAATCATTGCGACAATATAATTTCATAGAGTCTAATCTCCTACGTTTTCATTGTTTAGCAACATCTGCACATTACCCAGACATGTCTCTTAATTCTGCCAGTGTATATGCACTAAAGTTCTTGAATGTAAGCTAATGAAAAAAGCGGAGTAAATCTAGGAACTAAATGATTTATCACAAATATCACACCTCTTTCAATGATACTTCTTTTGGTTACATTTCTTGAAGCTAGGTAAGGTGTAGCTTTTGGACAGACTCCTGTAGAGCACTGCTGTAGCTGTCTGCATCCTTCCTGAAACCACAGACCCTGCAGGCACCATAATACAAGTTTGGGAAGAATACGTGATGGTTACTAACCCACAGAAACTGGATAAGTTGAAAGCCACATCATCACCACCACTCATTGGGCAGATGCACAACCAGAAAAAAAACTACCCATTGGAAAAGTCATGTAAATAATCCCAGAACAGGACAAGACTGGAATGTGCTCTTGGACAGAAACCCCAGCTACTGTGCTGGATGATCCTGACCCTTTCCACTGTTTCTCACTGGACTACTGAGTCACCTTCCAACGGCCAGTGGAACTGCTCCACTACAGCCTGATGAGCATATTGTTCCCTCCTACCACACAAATTGCCTATAACTTGACAGTTCAGCTATCTCATGAGAAACATGGGTTGGAAACCTCTGAGACTGAGAAATTAATTGAATCTTGGTCTCCCATATGTTGAGTGAGGGCTCTAATCATAGAGCTTTTGTGTAATGGAGAGCCTGCTACCTCCTCTGCTATTTGTATTTCTCAAGCAATTAGCAAACCACTCTTCTTTTGTGGTTTTTGCTTGTTTTGTTCATTTTTTTTTCTTTTTTTCATGTTTTTTTTTTTAAGAAAAGACATCATTATATCCCTTTAGGAAAAATTTTTGGACTGTAACAAAGGGAACAACTGTTAACTTTGATAGAGACTCCTAATGTCACAAGATAGAGCTGCTTTGAGGATACCCCTCCGTTCTTTCCCTTCTTACCTACACTTAATCTCTCTTTTTCTGCCTGTTTGATATACTGAACAAGGAATTACTGCCTTACTCACAGAGGAGAATTCTGGTACAAATGCTTAAAAATTAGGCAAAAGAATTGAAACAAAATGCTTTTTTCCCTCTACAGGGTATAGAGGCGAAGCAGCTGCTTTGAATGGTAATTTAGATCCCCTAGCAGCACTGGGCAGACAACAGACTGCTCATCCAACACCTTACAAACACAACTGGCTTGCAGCGAATGAGCTGCTCCATGTCAGCTTTGAAGAAAACCTGGGAATGGGTATGTCACAAAGGAATCTGAATAACTCTGCTGCTTCAGCTGCAGGTGACAGATTCTTTCTTGGGGTAGCGGAGGATAAGCCAAATATTCATGTATGGATGGGAATGCTGTTGGCTGTGAAGGTCCTAGTCTGTTTACTAGCCGACAGATTTTTGGGTTTTCTGTCTAAATGATATTTCTAATCTTTGAAACATAACATTGGGTGTTTTGTAGGAATTTTTTTTTGTCCAACATCTTGTTTTACTACAAAACTTCACAATAGTCTATCTGAAAACAAAATAGGAACTATTGGCCTCTGCTTGTTTTGCTTTCAAACGTGAACTTCCAGGTTAAAGACTGAGCTACATGTCCTGAAAAACGAGAGGCACTTTTCAGCAAGTTTCTATCTATTTTCTTTTGACATAGATAGCTGAGCTGAGAATGCCTGAAAAACTTCAAACTATGTGACCTGGGTAAATTCAAGAGGTTATACTTGTCTAGACTGTTTATAAATAAACACAGATAAAGAACTATTGTAATTTCTTAGTATTTTTAGTGGCTTTAATTGTTATTCCCTTCATTGGAGAACATTGAAGTATTTTTTAATTTTTTTTTATGTGTGTGTGCCTTCAAAAGGAAGATTTTATTTTCCAGATTATAGTCTAGACAAAATTTTCATGGCTGAGCTACAATGGAAGAGCCACTTTTGAAATGAAAATAACCATACACTTGAAACAAAAAAAGTCCAAACACTTCTTCTGAATATATGTTATTGCATGAATATTACAGGTTTCTAAATGAAAGCTTTAAGGCACTTAGAAGCTGAGGAAGATCTGTCAGACACTAAGCCAAAATGGAGCAAACCCTATCAAACTCTAAGCCTTATGTCTGCTTTTCTGTCTAAATGCAGACATGCACTCTTAATGAAATCAATACATTTTAAATAAACCTTCCAAATTATCTGAACCCTGCTTTGTTTTTCTTAGTATGTTTGTTGAAGGGGAACTTAATGATTTAACTAGTATTTTTAATACTAATGTCTTTGGGGCAGTTATCTTGGCCTTCCATGTAGTGGCCAACATTCTTTTCTCCCAAAGGACCACAAGTATTTCACAAAACTCGATTTAGAAAGCCATCAGTAAACCTGAATGAAATTTCAAGGCTGGCCTGATCTTAGGAAAAAGCCATTGCAATGGAAATTGGAGGACTTGAATTCTGTTCCCAGTCTCTCTACAAATCTGATGGGGACTTCGTCAAGTAATTATCTATCTATTTCTTTGATTACCTTTTCTTTGCAAGGCTTTTGCTTTCCACAGTTAATCCAGACAATATCATGGCTGGGCTTCGCGAATGAAGATTTAGGAAGGCTCTATCCACGTTTGTTACAAGCGCGCTGGTGGCTTATGAGGCCAATACGAGATAGACATGTCTGATTGCAAAAGGCACAGCAGAAAGACTCCTTAGGTGGTATATTCTGCAGGATACGATTCTTTCTGCGTTGTCTTTTCTCCTCGAGAGTGATCCTGCGTGTGTTCTCAAAGGAAGCAGTAGTGTTATAGATGGTGTTCCTCCAGATCTCCTGAGTTGAGGCAAGAGTAGACCAATAATGAAGATCAATATGGCCAAGGCTGAGATGTTGTTTCAGGGAGTCCTTGTATCTTTTCTTCGGGGCTCCTCTCTTGCAGCAGCCAGTGGCAAGTTCACCATAAAGCAAGATCTTAGGGAGGCAGTAGTTCTTCATCCTGGAGACGTGTCCTTCCCAACGCAGCTGTGTTCTCAGCAACATGGCCTCAATACTTGTGACTGCTGCTTGTTCTAGAACAGATGTATTGGTCACATAATCTGACCAGCGGATGTTTAGGATTGTTCGGAGACAGCGTTGATGGAAATGTTCTAGAAGACGCAGGTGGTGGCGGTAGACGACCCAAGATTCGGAACCATATAAGAGAGCAGACAACACTATGGCTTTGTAAACACTGATCTTTGTACTTTTCTTCAAGTGTTTATTACGCCAAACTTTTTTATGGACTCTTCCAAAAGCACTATATGCCTTTGCTAACCTGTTGTCTATCTCCCCATCAATCTTACCATCTGAGGAGATGAAGCTACCTAGGTAATTCAACTGCTGGACTGATTTAAACTCTGATTGGCCAATGGTCATATGGGAATGATGGAAGACTTCCTGAGGTGCAGGTTGATAGAGAAAATCCAGACAATATATATTTTATACATTTATTATTTATTTATATTGGGATTACTTGATCTTCCATGTGATGGTTTAATACAAATAATATTAATAACTATTGATAATGGTTTAATTGTGCTTTTGAACAATAGTATATTTGCATAAATCTGAAAACTGGAATTTTGCCATGTCTACATGTGTAGGAACAGGAGAAACAGTTTCTTCCACTCTTAGCAGTATTTTGTGTGAAAAGATTTATGTCCATGTTTGGAAATCTGGCACTGAGCGCTCATCTCATCTCTCATCTCATCTCATCTCATCTCATCTCATCTCATCTCATCTCATCTCATCTCATCTCATCTCATCTCATCTTTCTAAAAAACAGTAATTGAATATTGTTTATATGTGGTGGAATTTTTGTGCATTTTTGTAATTAAATCTGAATATGAAATATATGTCTCAAGATTTGTGAGAATTTTGAATAGCATTTGTGTCCAATATTTCCATTTTTTTGGCTATTCTTTACAAATAAAGCTTAAATCAAGAAAGACAAAAATCATAAAGCCACTACTTTTTTAAGCATTTTTGTATCTTCATGTTTCATTGCAAAGACAGATTGACAACAAAATTTTGTAAGGAGTAGATGTCTAACTTCAGAACTCTTTAGAGAATAAGAGGTAAGAAATAACTTTGTCTTCATGTGAGATATGATCTATAAATTGGGTAATATTTCTTGCATGAGTAACCGTCATCAAAAGCTCTGAAGATGGACTAATTCAAGGGACAATTTATGACATGCTAACACAAACCAAAATGAAGCACCACATGAAAGTGGAAAGTATGAGATACAGCAGCAGTATAAACCACATCAAGATTCTCATAAACATAAAGGGACTTTTTTTGCAATAAAACACTTTTTTTTTGGTCAACTAGAAAAACTAAAAGCACATCAGAGTATTTTTCTGGATAAATTTTGTTCACTTTTTGGTTGCTCTACAAGCTAGGAAATGTCATCACAGCAGCTATGGATAAAAAACAGCTCAGTATATCAATACCTTAGTAAGAATAAATTTGGTGTTATCTTGAAATCAGTAATCCTAGCCTTAAGTATATATGCAAAAATGCTCAACAGAGACAAGAAAGTGGCACTTAAAATATTTTGCTGTTGACATAATTGATTTCACACTTCTACCCATACATTAGTTCTTAAATATGGAGGCTTGAACACAAGATGTTTTCCCCATGGTTGTTTAAAGGTTTCACTCTACACTAAACTAAATGCTGAAAGAGATAACTTGTAAATAAGGAAGGAAAAAGACGGGAATTTGAGAGCTACCACTAAAAAATTCTAACATTACACACAGTAATTGAATATTGTGATATAGTTTCATGCTAATTATGATGAAAACGAATAAAGAAGTCCAAAGTCCTCACAAAAGTTTTCTCAAGTTACAGACAAAATGTTTTTGATAGCCACTGTATGTTGCAATCAACTTAGGCTGTGAAATACAGATTTAAAAGATGTTAAATACAACATTTGACTTCTTTGCACAGCTGACACAGTTTCTCTATGAAGTACATGGAACTAGGTTGGAGCACCTTGTTTCAGTAATGGATGCATCCTTTCAAAAAATGCCAGTAGTCCACAGAGAGATAGAGCAAAGAAAATTCCCTTTTCTTGTCATACTTCTCTCCTGTTTTCTCCTTGCCTCAACAATTTATTGTAGATTTTATTATAATTTAAAATATGATTTCAGCGCAGTCTTTAGTGTGAGCTCTTTACAGTTGCAAAGCTTAGCACAGGCGTGGGAAACTAAACTCTCAGCAGCTTTCTGCATTGCCCTTTACACAAGACAAATGTAAAATGATATGATCCAATAACAAACAGAGAACTGACCCCAGTGGCCAGAGTACAGACATGGCTTTCTCTTCCGTAATGTGTGCATGAAAGGACAATACAGCTAAAAATCTTGGCGGTGGTGAGTCACAGGAATAGCTGGTACTACTGGGAATGAAAGTATTCCTAATAAATCTCTGGATGTTGCATTTACCACAATAACAGCAGATTTTCTCACATTCATGTCATAGACCATCAGATTACGCTTTTTATTGAACTTTCATAAACTCACTGGCAAAACGTGATCATCAGACAGCAAGAAAGCACTCTGAAACATCACCTTGGAAAAGCCACTGAAGGCATAATTTTGTGTTTAGAGGACACTATGTTTCCACTTGCCAAACACAATTTTGATAAAGGATTCAAGGAATGGTAAATACAATTTCTAATGACATGGTCATGTGTTTGCTACCTTCCAAAACAGCAGAGAATCCTAATTTCCTCCTAGGTCTGCTTTGCTTTCCTGATTATAGTAAAAACATATAATCCAAACGAGAAGATGTTCTTTTTTTTTCCCCCCACTGCTCATTTACAATTTTTTATAATCTTCTTGTGGATTAACACTAAATCTAGCATGCAAAGTATTTTTCCACAGGATGTAATCTGCTTAAAGACTAAATGGTTTTGGCCTATGGCAAGGGTTGAAAAGACAGTGCAGTGTTCCTCAGGCTCTCACATCTGGCTTGTACTCGTGGAAAAAAAAATAAACAAGAGGAAAAAATAATCCCAGAAGACTAGCTGCCTTATTTTGTTACTAAATATTGCACGCTTAGAAGCCAACTCATCTTAGAACTTTACAAACGTGTAAGACCGCCTTCAAGAACTAGACATTTAAGAAATTTATGCAAAGAATCAAACCACAAGTTTCATATTAACTATTTTAAATGCCACTTCATTCAATAAATCATGGTTATATCCTGATTCTGGGCAGTAATGGATAAATGCTCAGGATGCAGCTATATTCAACTTAATTTGGAGACAAACCAAGTGAGCAACTGACTCTGTGTTTCTGGCACAGATATGCCATCACCTACGTTATAAAAATGTTCAGTGTTATTGAAAGCCTTCACTGGAGCATTAGTATCTTAATTAATAGAGTTTCAGGATTCTATGGATATGGATAACTTTGCTTTCTTTACTAACTTTTTTCAGCAGAGGCAACCATGTGTTAACCCTGGAGCTGCTCACCTGTAAGACCATAAATAGCTGGGGAAATGTCAGTTCCTCTAGCTTGGGCAGATCCATCACAGATGTCACCACAGCCTCTTTGCCTTCCCACCTGTCTTGTGCTGACTGACACAATGGCACCAGGATGGATCTGTAGTCCTCTGTCCACCCCCAAAAAGCCACGCTAAACATGGCCTTCAATAACAAAATTATACAACAGTCATGAACACACACTTATCCCTACACTGCTCCAATGGGGCTACTGAGTCAGTTTGAAACAACAAAGAGTAAAGCCCTGTTTTAATGACCAATACTAAACACAAAATCTTTGCTCCTCTGGCTGCCTGTGGTTGCTGTTCTATCTGCTGAATAAGTAGTTCTGTCTTCAAAAGATCTGATGGACCTGCTGATTTGAAACCACTTCCCAGCAGTGGTTAACAGTGGACCCCCACTCGAGATCAAAGGTTTTTTTCAGCTTGTCTTTATTCCCTAAGGAAAGCCAGGCCCTGAAACAAGGAGGTGAAGAGCAGGTCAGAGATATTGTCCTTGGGGAGTGTTATTTCATGGAGCAAGTGAAAGCTGGCAACACTGAGAGCTATTGGGAAGTCTTCATGTTTTTGAGCTTGGGTTGCTACAGATTGGACAGTCTAAAACCAAGTCTGATGTGAAGTTATTTCAACAATATGGTTTAGGTTTCCTTAGACATATTTAATCCTATTTTCTTGACAATCTCACAGTGCACAGACAGTCCAGATACCTAAAAATACTGAAACTTGGACAAACCCCAGAACTGTGATGGACAACTAAGCTGGTATTTACAGAGCCATTTTGCCTAATCTGTCATCTCAGGGACGAATGGAATTGCTTAAAAAAGCTTATTCTTCATCTTAATTAGTATTTCTGTGGGTCAAAGTTTGTGTGAGGAATGCACAGCCTGTTGAATATAAGGTAAAATCTTGCTCCTTTACTGCTATAGAGAAATCAAGGGGGAGTCTGAGAAACTGTGTTTAGGAGGTGTTATTTCTGCAGATCATCTTCTTATGATGATTATTATGAGATTGTTCAATTTCTTACAATCTTTTTCTCTTCACACAGGTTTTGATGATTACAGCTTTTGCTAAAATGAGACTATGGCACAATATGTGAAGAGAAAACCCAAAATAATTTTCATAAGGTTCAATACACTATAATAGGAATAAAAGCACAAAATTTAATAAAATTTGAGGTGTTCTCTTTATTTGTTTGTTTGTTTGTTTGTTTGTTTACAAACCAGGCATTCAATCTGACCTCTCTATGGATGGACTCTGCAAGCTCTTGTGCACTTAGCTCATTGGAGCTGCCTACGTTCGATGGAATAATAATGGGCAAATCTGTGTTCTAAATGTGAAATAATATAAATAAGCCAAGTGTAATCGAACAGTTAGGTGATAGGTCATTTTGCAGTGTGGTTGCTAGACAAACAACAATAATAGCATGGCTATCTGAAGCCAAGTCATTTATACAGAGATGACTGAGTATTGTGATCCTCTGTGCCTATTACACAGCAGTAGTTAAAAATATCTCTATTTAATGTATTTGTTTTCATGGGTTGGTGAGATGTGGGAATCTTCTCTTTTTATAGATCACAGAATTATTTAGGTTGGAAAAGACTCTGAGATCATCAAGTCCAACCTTTGACAGATCACCACCTTGAAAACTAGATAATAAGTGACACATCCAATCATTTCTTGAACACCTACAGGGACGGTGACTCCCCTAAATCCCCAGGCAGTCCATTCCAGAGCTTAACAACCCTTTCAGTGAAGAGATTCTTCCTGATGTTCAACCTGAACTCCCCCGACACAGCTCGAGGCTGTGTCCTGTCATCCTGTCACTAGTTACCTGGGAGAAGAGGCTGACCCTCCCCTGCCTATATATAGCCTCCTTTCAGGTAGTGGTAGAGAGCAATAGAGAACTACAGAGATAGAAGCTCTGTTGAACCTCCTTCTCCTCTAGGCTAAACACCACCAGCTCTCTTAGTTGCTCCTCGTATGATTTACTCTTTAGACTCTTCAGCAATTTTGTTGACCTTTTCTGGACTCATTCCATCACCTCAATGTCTTTCTTGAAGTGAGAGGCCCAGAACTGGACACAGCACAGCCTCACCAACGCAGTCTCACCAGTACCAAGTACAGAATGTGTACATATATATATATATATATATATATATATACACACACATATACATACATATATGCATATATATATATGTATTTATATAGTATAGATGGCAGCATGTACAGAGGGTTTATGAGCTTAGAGGCTAGATTCAGTGAAAAAATCTGTTCCAATGCTACTAAATTTTGAAGCACCTAAACAATTTGAGTGGCTTCCCTTTCTTTGTGGCTCACTCTTTAACTGTAAGGAAAAACAGTCCTTCAGCAAAGTTGTACTTAAGAGTTTCAAGCTTTTGCTCCAAGTGCTCAAACTTGTGTCCTTTCATTTGTAGCATCTTCATGATGGGGCTGCTGAATCAACATCCTTACACTGATTACATTATTTCAAAAGTATAATAAACTGTAGTAAAAATACTTTATGGGACAAATGTAGTCACAGCCAGACTCTGATTAAACATTGTACATAATATGCAGACGTTTTATTCAAGTAAGTGGAACCAAGAATGCCCCTTGCCAATACAGTTTCCTTCATTCATCTAAAAAATCTGAAGCATTTCATCATGGCAAACAATCCTAAATTTTCTTTTTCTGTAGTTAGACTTCTTAATTTGTGGATATCTGTCAGCATACACTGCACAAATGCAGGATAAAGCATTGTAAAGTATAACATGCCAAAGATGTGTTCTACTGAAAAAGATTTAAATCTCCAATTTCAGATGAGCTACTATGTCTTTCTGTGAATAATATTAACAATAATGATAAAGGTATAACAAATGTAATGGTCCTACTAAACTTGGCAATTGCCCTAGATAATTAAGCAATGCTGCCTCTGTCTTTGAAGGTTCCAATAAGTGTAAATATTTATTTAGCATCATTCTGTGAAATACTACAAATAGGGAGGCAATGTGAATTTCGGTCAAGTTAAACACATTACTGCCATGTAATAATATGTGGAGACTACTGGTGCAAGGCTGACCTGCCTAGAAACTTGGGTTTCCAATTTGCAAGTAAGGCTGTTTCTTATTGAAATATCTTTTGTTATAAATCACACTAAAACAATTTTTATCAATTTGAACAACGGAACAAAGTGACTGAAATAAAACAGCTTCCCTGCAGCTGCTTCAATATTCTTATCTTTTTCACTAGTGCTAAAAGTTGACATCCACCTCACAGGATCTGAGACTACCAGCCAGGTTGTCCAAGACGACCAGGGACAAGCTGATGATCAAATGTGTTTTGGGTTGTCTGTGGGAACTCTCTGAGAGCACTGAATTCTTGGTTTAGGAGAAGTCCCCCAAACATATCTCAGGAGTGAGAACCTACAAAGCTACTGGTGATGTAGTAATTTTCCAGGTGTACAAGCAACAATTTAATGAAAACGTTACATAGCTTAAGGTAAAACTTATTTCAATATTTTTAATTATGTAGTATGGCATTTTCTAATAAAATGTTGCTTTATCAGAAAATAGCTAACTCCATTAATCTTCCTTTATAAAAGCAGGTTGCATATCAACTTCCCAAGATCAAAAGAATATACAATTTAGGACCAAGAATCTACTCCTTTAGGCATCCAAAGGCAGTCAAAAAATTGGGCTAAAAGTCCAAATTCACACAGTTCTTCTAACAGTTTCCTTATACCTTGAAGCAGACATTGCCAGTTGTGCCCTTTCTTCAGGTAAGCCTGGACCTTCAACTCTGTAGTAAAGTTTGTGGAAACTCAGGAATCTTTTTTTCCTTTTCACAACCTATAAGATCTACCAATATACTTCTAGATTTTGTTTATTTCCAAAGAGATTTTTTTCTGCATGTGATACTGACCATGAAATGCAATCAACTAAGCACTAACTCTTTTATTACTATTTTAACCTGATTTTTCTTATATAATTTGATTGCATATTTATTGCTCTGACATAGGGAAAAGAAAAAAAAAACAAACTCAAATCCTGAGTCAACACATAAAATGTACTCTCTGTAAATTTTCATTCCAAATGAGGAAATTTTCATTCTGATCTTCAGGACAGTTAGAGTATCAAAACAAAACAAGCAACAAAACAAGCAAAAAACCAAATGCTCCAATGCTATGAGAATGAGGAAAACAAAATTAACAAGATGATAAATATATGTGGTCAGAACTGATGTAATTTGTGAAGGGGAAGCCATCAGTCAACCTTGCTCTTCTCGTGGCATGCCAATGAAAGGGAGAGCTTTCCAAGGGAGGAATCACCTATCAAGGCTTGAGGAAATTCACTCAATTTAGTCTTCTTCCCTCCTAAATGATGCCTGGCAATACTGGAAGACAGATGTAATTTTAATTTTTTCAGGGCTCAGAAGCTATGGTCTCCCCTCTGTTGCTCATAAATCCACTTGCACACTGAGTAATGGCATGACTACACTGAACATTGTACTAAAAACATGCAAATATGGCATTTCAGGTGGTCACGGAGTGTATGCAATGCTTTATTCTGGCCAAGATGCCTCACTGAAATCGCTGAGCATGATAAACTGCTTTATAAAAAAATATTTTCAGTTAAATAACACAGAGTAAGATAAAGCTTATGAAAACATTTGGAAGAGGATTAGAATGACACGAAAAGATTTGAGGTAGATCAGTACTGACATTTTCTAGCCAGCACTTGTTGTGTAATGAAGTACTCTTGGAACTTGCACAACTCAATAAGCATTTCTAATCAATAAATAAAATAAATACAGGGATTACAAAGATATATTGAAGTGGTGAATGTTCTCCTAACTTCTTCGTACCTTTGACATTATATCTTCATTTCAAGTGTAACTCAGTATATTTAAAGCCATGACCATGATGAAAATATTTTATAGATAATATTGGGCAGTGTGATAGAAAAAATGTTTCTTCTAAGTTTGCTCCTATTTTTCTGACATTTATAATATTTTATGCTTTACACATTCTGCCTATATATGGGCAATGGCATTAAACTGTTCACTTTAGTATTTTGCCAGGTACCACACAAAAACTCAGATTCAATCACACTTAACCAAAAAAGTTCCCAGTGAGTACTAGAAAAAAGTCCAGGAGAAGAAGGTTTTAGGTTTGTCAAACCAAAGAGCACCCAGTCTTTTCCTACAGAACTCTCAGAAGTGGGAAGATCTTTCAAGCATTGTAGTTGTGATGACTATGGGAACTTCACTGGTGGAGCTTAACTCCCTGGAGGCTCTGTTAAAAAATTCCTTGCGAACTTGTATTGCACTACAAATGTGCCTTATCCAAGGAGCTACAATGGAAGAGGCAGGAGATAGCCTATGCAAGGGAAAATATTTTTGAAAGAGAAGTTTAGATTGGAAGAGAAGATGTAGGACACTTTAGGTGTCCAAATTTGGTTCTTATACCAAGAGAAAATCAAGGAAAAGCTAATGATTACAAAAAAAGGAATATGATTCCAAGACTGCCCCAGTAAAGGAAATGGTAAAATGGAAGAATTGCCTCATGTTTAGTCTCTGTCACAGAACAAATTATTACAGTGAAATACCAAGCCAAGATCAGAGCAGAGGTGGATTTAAGAAACTAAAGATTGCTGTTTCCAGCTGCATTATGCTGGGATGTTCTCAAGCCTCTGAAAATATCTCTCACCTCTGAGCAGAGTCCCAGACAGTACAGGCAGGTTAAGACAGTAATTTCCTCATCTCAAATGATTTTCTGATTTCATTACTCCAGAAAGATTAAAATACTTCCCTTTTTTTTTTTTTTTTTGTCTATTCAATGAATATTCATTGCGGGAAATTATTTATTTAGAAATTTATTCAGAAATCACAGACTTAATGGCCTATCTGTATTAAGGCTGCTATAATGAACCAAGATTCTTTAAAAATCACCATAGGCCAGCTGCAAAAGGGTGAGTTAAATAAGACTCAGGACTCTGAACACTCAGCGTGTAAGTGTCTTACACTGACCACCTTTTGTAGTTGTGCCCATTGTTATACTATGCATAGTAGCTTAACGGAATGTAACAAAAATGTAGGAGTGGGGAAAAACACCCCAACCAGTATTTTTAAGCAGCTGTATATTAAACAGTTGTGTTAAACATATGGGAATGGGTTGAAGGTCACACAATAACCTACCTTCTGGCACTTCCAAGCTCTGCCTTACTGGTCCTATGCACAGCTCCATATATGTTTTAATGCCGTGTTTATGTCTATAATATACATATATATATATATATATTTATATATATCTCACACAAGCATAAGTGTATATAAGTCTGCTCACTGAAGGGATGTCTTATCTGAATTCCTGGGGTCCATGTTGGTATGGACAGAGACTATTGCCACGAGAAAATCAGATAGTTTAATGCTCAGCTGAGGAGCCCTGAGTCAGCTCACATGTGATGCACAGTGGTTAGGTGACCCAGTTCCTTCAGCTGGTTGAGCTGCTTCTCATTGACCGAGGTTCTTCCTGAGAAATAATTTGGAAATATTTTAGAGTGTTTATGTAATGTTTCTGGGAGCATGGTTCCTAAAAGATCTTTGTAAAATTAATGCACTTTCCTGAGAGTACAGCTTTTTAGTCCTTAAGTTCAAAAAAAGAAGTATGAGTAATAAATGTCAAAAACATCAAGTGGCCTAACTCAGCCTTTCTTCACAAATGCTGGTGCTAATTCAATCTCTGTTCCTTCCTAGTAAGCTGAAGGAACAGACAGTTAAATAAATCCTCTTCAAGAGCACATTATGGACATGGTAGCTTTCCGCAGGAGTTGACTGCACACAAGCTGCATGGTAACCTATTTGAATATTCCCATAAATCACTTCATTACTGGTGATCACTCTCTACTCTACAAGAAATAGCTATGTTCCATGTTTTAAGTACTCCCAAACCTGAAATGACATGGTTTAAAGTTATGAATTCACTATTTAATGTCTTTAAAGGTTATCTTAAAACTAGCAGCTTTACTGAAGTATTTCAATTACCACTGCTTACTACAATTTGCAGTAATTACAGTTTGTTTGTTTAATGAGATGGTTCTTAATTGCAGACACCACTGAAAGAACAATCTAGCAAAAATAAAGTTTCTGCAATAATTCTTTTTAAGCTAGAGGAAAGACAGTGGTGGGGAGGAAATTAGTTTGTATAACTCACTCTGGAACATTTTCAGAACAGCTGACATAAGGGAGACCTGATCCTCTGTCTTCTTGGTATAAATCAGGAGTAACTCCCTCATCAGTAGTTGCACTGACATATAACCAACGTACATGAGAATAAGAGTTAATGTTTTCAAATCAGAAGACCACTAATCAGCTTTACTACAGGATGTGTTGAGGTAGATCTACTTACACTACAGCAAATGAGACTAACCTCAGCATCAGTCACAAAGAAGTTAGTCACGGTTTTTCAGAGACTATTTTTTCAGCAAAGTAGTTCTCTGTGGCTAAATTAAGTGAAGGGCATCAGCATTAAGGTAGGGCTGAAGTCTTAGAAATCCTCAACCACTGCCAAATTTCAATAATCTCAAGCCCATACTGAGTGACTGCAGGGGCATGAGCAGGCTGGATACGAATGCTCCTGTTTCCCATGGTGAAAATTACATGGAGGATGCAAGTCGTCTGTTCAGTATAGGACATTAAATACCACTTTGAAATGAAAAGGGTAAAGCACATTCAGGTCTTCAAAACATTACTTCAAGCATCAGCCTAGAGGAGTAGGTGAGTGCAGTGGGACCTCAGGGAAGCTGAAACTGCAGGGAAAAATCCAAAATGGAAGTGCATAAGCCAAAAGGTCTGAATGCTCAGGTAGTGTGTGAAATTGGTGCCTTGTGTGAACCAAGTAGACAGCATGACTTTCAGTGGAAAGTCAATACTTACTAGAAGAGGTATTCTCTGCTGCACCCTGTGGCTGGAAAGCCAGAATGTCTCCCCTGTCCCGTCACTTATGCTAAGCAAGCCAGACAGACTCCTCTAATTTTTTTCCTACCTACTTCACTTAAAAACACTTCAGCAGCTTTATTATATGGTGTACAATACCAGTGTGACACACTTCACCAAGACCTAAACATCTTCTTGTGGGAATTTTAGAAATAATTTGAGGCTGTTCACAATACTCCACGCAGAAAAAATGATATTAAACATGACATAACAGCAGCAGTGAGAAGAAGTTTTCTGTGCAGCTGCAAAATATCCATGTGACAGCAGAAAACTATAGCCCTGGATAAACATTTGGGTCTCTGTCAGAAATGGTTCTGGAGCAGAGAAACACAAATTTTAAATTCTTTATCCCTATCTATTGAATTGCTTTTGTGCAATTTTCAGCAATCCTAAAGTAAAACTAAGGCTGAGGTGGAAATAAGAAAAAAAAAAAAGGTTGGTATTGTTGCGTAGGTGGTTTTGATTAGAGTTGGCAGCAATTTAAAATGAGATGCATCTTCCAGAAGAAAAGACAATTTTACTGAGGGAAGACTCATGTGATGCATGAATAAGACCTTTGACTAGTGATGGGCAAATCTACTGCAAAATATAAGTGCTTATTACATGCATTTTCAAACCTTTGGAGATCTCCGTCCATTTCCCTCCTCCTCTTCAATAGCAGTATGGGGACTTTCAGGTGGAGTCTTTTTATGCTCTTTGTACGCCCACAACATCTGTGATTACAGGTGATTATTTATGCCAGAGTGCATAGAAAATTCAAAAGGCTTCTGAGATGATTCGAGAGGCACAAAAGGTTGCCCCATATATACAAAATGGGAAGGAAACCTTTCTAGATTTTTTCCTGGCCTCCTGCTGCAAGGAGTTCCTGTAATCTGGACCATTCTCAGTGAGATCTTCCTGTCAAATTAAAAAAAGATAAAAAATAATTGAAAATTTGTCTATCTTAAAAAGCAATGTGTCAGGGACTCACTGGATTCTTAGACAAAAGAAACTATTTATTCTGCTGAATTTTAGACATTTCAGAAAATTTATCTTTTTCTTACAGTGATATTACCAGTCATAGCTAGAATTTTAAAATTATCTTAAAGCACTGATTATATGTGCTTCAGACTGCATGTACAAAAAAAAGGCTCTGTGGTGTGAGTGCTGTCAAACCTGGCAGCAGAGGAAGCCTCATTTTGCCTGCAGTCTGGGCAACCCTGAGAGCACACAGCCTGCCCCCAGAGCTAAGTGGAGGCTGCGTAGTGCAGTAGCACAGTAGCACAGTGCTGAGCCTGAGCAAATACATCCTGCCTTCTCAACAAGGTTTATTAGCTTGGGCTCCATGCCTGCTAGCTGCAGCTACATGGCTCCTGCTTTGAGGTCAGTTTTCATCTGGCTTGCTCAGAGCACAGAAAGAGCAAACTTCAGTCTGCTTGCAAAATACCTCTTGGATACTCTATCTGTCAGTTCGGCAGGGGAAAAGCTGAGCATCACAGTAGCCTCCTTGAAATCTGCAGATCTGACCCCATGGACGTAGAAAATAAACTTTTTTTTTAAAATAAATAAAATAAAGGAAAAGGCAAATATTCTGGTGAAATTTGTCTTTCAGTGGATGTTACAAACTTAACCCTTCCATTATCTGATTGCTTCACTGTACCCCTCCCCTTTCCTTCTTCCATATCTGTGAGTATGTTACACTCATATTGCACTCCTACTAAATGCCAAATTGCTGCAAGTCGAACAGCTCTGGCATTTACACCCACGTACACCTGTTTCCTGACCAACAACTAAATGACGTGTAACTTACACCATTGCTAACTTATGATTGATTTCAAGTGTTTTCTATTAATTTTTTAACTTTTTAAAGTACTCTAGGGTCAATATAAACACATGTGCTCTCCTGCTCTGACCTCACTCCATTTGAGTCTCCTTCACTGAAAGGTGAAACTGTTAGATTTGCAGAATCCTCAGGTATGACAGGACAGACTCTGCTGCTACAGTTTAACTATGGGAGATATCATATTTGTGGTTCAGTGCATACAGCATGAGGCTGGAGAGCCACACTGGTGTTTCCACACACCTATTTACAACTGGGTACCTAGTCTGGCCATTCCAGACATGTTCAAACAAAAGTTGGCAGGATTAAAAAAGTGGGAATGGGTGGTAACAATATAGAGGAGTGAATGTGAAAGAAATTAGCCCAAGGAATATATCCCAGACTGGGCCTTAAACAGGGCAGAGTATAGGGCAAGGTTGGAAAAATTAGTAGTTGTGGTGAAAAGATGGGAAAAGACAAATTTTTAAATGTCAAATCCAGTAGTTTGGTTTTTGTAGTGTATAAATAGCAAACAATCTTACTGTTTTCTTTCTTGTGTGTGTTATCGTGCTTACAGTTTTCCATTCATATGAGCATAATGTTTCTGGAATGCATTGGAGCAAGCTATTTAAAATAATTTTCCAATCAAGCTATATCCTAGAGATGGAAGTTAGGTCTATATTTAAAGAAGAGGATTTGATATTCATCAGTGCCTAAAATATAGTAGTTCCTGAAATATATTTTAAACTCAATTGATCAACTTCACCTTTTAAGTAACAATGAAAATGGATATGTAACTTAGATTTTTTTCATAATTCCATATGAACTTTGTATATAGCAATATGCGTATGCTAATGCACACATACAATACACATTTATCTGTGGGTGCATAAGTCTAATGAGGTTCATCAGATAGGGTTTGCAGTGATGGCTTTTACTGTTTCACCTGTAGTATTTCTGAAAGATGTCTAAAATTGCCCCTTACATTTCTTCTTAGCAGAGAAGAGATCACGGTCGACAATGTGATTGAGGTTCGCCTAATCTGTCAAATGTCATATTTCAGACATGGCTTCTTTCCTGTAGATGTGTTTATGATATTCATGGTGCACTGCAGAAGTAGGAGGGATGGATTTGCCTAAAACAGCCTCACACCCTAATAGCGTTGGTCCTAACTCCCCTCCACTTGATTGTGTCTACTCCTGGTCCACTCTTTTCTGGGTCTAAATGTAAAAATCGTGTCTTTAAGCTTGATGCCAGCTAAAGCTATTCACAAAAGGTGATTTCAGCCCAGAAAGACTCTTCAAGTTTCCCTTTACAGTCACTGATTCTTTTCTGGGGCACTAACTGCTCAACACAATCCTACTTGGGAGGAGACATTCTCCCTCTTCTCCGCCTGGAGAGAAATGGGCCTCCTCCAAGCTAAAGGTATCCTTTGTGAACATCCTTTGAAAATGCAGGTGCCAATCAGGTATGTGCAAGGTTTACCTTGAACAGCTGTGCTTGCTAGGACTTTCAGGAAAGCAATATTGAAATGAAAAGCTGTTTTACTCTATTTCATGCAAGGATCTCTGAAGAAAATAGTGATTCAGCTCCTTAGCCCTTGAAAAGAGAATACTGGTGGACTAAAATTAAACACAAAAAATAAGTACACAGATTGGATAGGAAAAAAAGACATTTTTTATAATTCTGTGAAAATAATAACATGGTTCATAAAAAAGATGTAAGGCCATAGCAACTGTATGCACAAACCTATGCGACAAACAATGTTTGGCGGTAATGGAGTTACATGCTATAATCTCTCTATAATCATGCACCAAGTTAATTATGAAGAGATACAATGTGTCACTATGGCGCTGTGTTAGAAAGACTTGTTTAAGCTCAGAAAAGTTTTGTCACATGTAAGCACCATGTGACCAGCTCTTGACCCATATGAAGACTGTCTCTGAAGATGCACTTTTTAAAATTCAGGAGTTTCCTTGTCCTTCCTGCATCTGAACAATATGGGAGTTGAAGGTGATGGGAATGAAGGCAATAGCAGTGGAAGTGATTTGCAGGTCTATGAATGCCAGGAAATATATTTATGACCAGTCCTTATGTTTGGGTTGTCAGTTCGTTCTTCATGTTAAGTGCATTGAGACTCTTCTTGCTCAGGATGGAGTGTGAAGGCAACAAACAACAGGCTGCAGAAACCTTAGTGCATGAAGCAGACATGGAATCCCTTGGTAGTATATATTTAGAGGTTGTTTAACACATTATAAATTACAAATGTTTTAAAGAAATTACAAATTACCTCTCCTGCTGCTGGTTTTGCTATTACAATTTCAGTTGGGTTTGGTTCAATTATATTTGTCATGACAAACTTTACAAGTGTTTCCAATGTGTAAAAACACATGGACCCCTTGGATATCTTTCCATTGAGGACAAGACATGTGATTTGTTTGGATTTTGGTTCTTTCAGAATATTAATATTACCCTGCTCCAGGGTAATATTAACAAACATATTCACCATTACTTCCCTACTCGAGATAAATTTAGCCCTGACATTCCACATTAACCCTTTTCTATCCTGCAATCTGATCCATCATAATCCAAGTCCTATCCTATTAGGAAAAAGGAGAAAGAATATTTTCAAATTCTTGGCTACTCCTGGTCTCTCTGGCTAGGAATTTGTTGTCTGTCAGAGATCAGACAACTCTGTTGGCAGCACCAGTGTGCCAGGCAAGTTTGCCAGAGGAGAAATACAGTAAAACTCCCTATTCTTATAATATTAATAGTATTTTTTCAAAATATTTCAAACCAGCCATTTTATCCAACCTTATCCTACCATATGGTCTGATATTTCTGTTTAATGAAAGGCTATTTTCTCCTGTATTTTTGTTTAAGTACTCAGACATCTCTCTTTTTGTACATTTTAGTATAGTGTGGTTATTAATTTCCCCCAGTTACTCCAAGACCATGATTTTCAGTAAGCCTTTTACTTTGACTCAATCAGAAGAACATATCCAAGAATTTATCTGACAAAGCAAATTTTGATCAGGAGTCCTTTCCATGTAGGAGTAGACAAAACATCAGAACATAGTCCTGCTGTTGTGGACTGGAGTTACAGGGGACACAGAAAGGATCAGAGAGAGAAAGCTTCCCTGAGGCTACAAAACATGGCTTATGATTGCAACCTATTCTTCAGTACAGAACTAATGCCATGCTGTAAGGAAGTAAGAAGAAACAGAAATTAGCATCCACACATAATAGATACAGAAAGAAAAAAAAGAAAAATATATTTTTAAGACAGTTTCAAGACAAATTAAATTTATTGCACCTATGCAAATATCTGTAGACATTTCTGTTGTCAGGCTATGACACAATATTATCATGTAAATTTGGTATTCTTTATTTATGTATTCATTTGGGGCAACAAGAGGAGAATGACTAAGAATTATTCAGGGAAAAATGGGGCTGCTGTTTATCCTGCACAATAGGAAGAAGATAATAATATTCTCTGAACTAATATACAGTGTTAAATCAGAGCATATCAGACCATCTTCTAGAATTAAAGTCTTAGTGAAATAATTATATCATCCTTTTTCCCAAACAGGCAACCTAGACGGAAGCTGATTAGACTGCTCTCTAATCAGACAATGAATCAATGGTACAGCAGGAATATAGCTCTGTAGTCTTGAGATCCTTGTATATACTCTGGTAATTGGATCAAACGCCAGGAAAAATATCCAGAAATTGAAACAGAAGTTAGATCTTAACTCCTTGCATGTATGTCAGTTGTATGAATCTCAAGTGCACTCCTTAAAATTAGCCTTTTAATTTAGTTGTTAGGCACAGCATTCTAATTCTTCCCTTCTCATGTTCTCAGAGTGTCTCTGCTTTGCTCACAGCACACTAGTCAAATACGTCTTTAGGCAAAACAAGATGATAACAATCCTAACAATTTAAGCCAGCCAAAACATGGAAAGAACAAGAGGAATCATTCCAAGATCCATTCGTACTAGACCCTTCTTTTTTTCCCATCTGGGATCACACATCACTCAGGCAGCTTTGCAGCAGTTCTGGTTCACTTTCTCTGCAGCTTCAAAATGTCATTAGGACTCCTCTCTCACCCAGCATTTCCCTATGATCCATGGACATCTCTGTGACCTTACAGAAAGGATATCCATCTGAATTTAAAAAATACACAAAATAGATCTCTTTTGGGTACTGTTTCTCACTTTATTCTTTCTGGGTTTTGCTCCTCTTTTTATTTTTTTTTTATTTTTTTTTTTTAACCAAGAGAATGCTATTGCCAGCAAAAGCATTTCCCTCACTTCCACAGCTGCCACACAACCTGACGGTCCTCTCATTCTCATCTTTCATATTAAGATTCTTTTGAATCTGAAATGACGGTAAAGCACTTTTACACCAGAGGTTTGACACTCCATGAAACTGAACCCCAACAGCAGGTCATTCATTCTCTGTGTAAAACTAGCCTTTATAGTATGTGCTGCCGAAACCTCTGCTTTTAAATGACCTTATTGATCACTGCGCCTTCACCAGCTCTGGCAGGGTTATCCAAAAACATGATATTCTGAAGAAAAAATGACATTTTGAAAAGCAGTGTCTTCCAACTCTCTCCCTTCGCCCCACCAGCCTTTTCCAGCTGTATAGAGAACATGTTTTCCTTTTAGAAACAGAGGAAGCTGTGGAAAAACCCCATACTTTTGTTACCACTTTCTGTCTAGGCATATACCAAATTGAAGATAATAGACAATCATTTAAGAGTTGACACAGACTTAGCAATTTGGTGGTCTGAGAAACATGTGTGTTTGCACTATCACTTAGGACAAGCCTTGTAAATTCTGCTGACTGCTACAACCAATTCTTTGTTTAAGGATGATAAAGCACAAGCTCAATCCATACATGAACAAGTATAGGGCCATAAAAGCAGAATAAAAGTAATTGATCCCCATTCAGGAGGCACTTCACAAATTACACTATTCAGCTCTGGGAAAGGCAGTTTGATGGCCTACCCCTTGACCTAATTGCATGAATCTTTAAAAAAAAAACGCAGAAAGTGGGGGCTGTTATTAATATACCTCACAAGGCCAAGGACCATATCTGCAAAGGTTAGTTAAGTAGCTTTTTGTTTGCTTTTGTGGTTGTTGTTGTTTGTTTAGTTTAGGTTTGTTTTTCACAGTGGCAGCAAAAGCAGAAGGTCATAGTGCCTTTGTTGGGCATTGGACTCAGGATGTGGAAGACCTCATTTCAGTTCCCTTCACTGTCTAAACCACATCTTCTCTTCCACCACCACCAAATCCTCCCTCGCCACCAACATGGTTTTCTAAACACTGGGAGGCTGACTAAGAAGTTAGACACCAGCTCCTCCTCTGATTGTGAATAGCATGGAGTTCAGACTATGAAGTTAAATTTGAAAATAAATAAATACAAGACTTACTAGGGAAGAGAGGTGGCAGAACATGAGCAGCGAGCTTCTTTCCCCTTTCATCTTCACCGAGTCTGAAGGCACAGGGAGATAACACAAAGGGAAGTTAACTTGCTCTGATAGGACTTTAGTGATGAAAACACAGATGTGCAAAGGCTTTAGATGCTCAAAAACTGCTAAGTGGGAGCTCTGAGTATTTTAAATTTGGATGAAAATTGAACATTGTGTTCAGCTCAGGCATCCCCCACATAAGGAGGACATGGACCTGTGCCACGGTCCGAGGGGGGGATGGGGCCATGACACAGCACGGACGAGTCCGGAGACACGGTAGAGGTGCAAATGGAATACTTTATTGAGGTGTCCAGAGGTTTTATGGGTTCAGGTAGGGAAAGGGCTAGAACACGGGGTGGAGCATGAGACAGACAAACGGGAGAACAAATCGGGGTAGGGACACAGGCAAAGGGGGAGGAACGTGGGAGGAACCGGGGAAGGAAAGCGCGAATGGTAACTGTCTCCTCTCTGCAGCTTCTTCAGCCTATCCGAGAGGGGAGCGGGGAAGCCCGGGCATGCCCAGGCTGTGGACTGTGTAGTGTGGATACAATGAAACCACATAATAACAGTAAAGTCCATATAATAAAGCCCTGTCAATTGCTGTATGTCTTTCTCCACGCCTGGAACCGCTCCCATCCTGAATCTTGTTCCTTCACAGACCTGAATGCTGCAGCACCTGTCTTTTGGAGACAGGCTGAGAGGATTGGGGTTGTTCACTCGGAAGAACAGACAGTTACCTTAGAGCCCCTTTCAGTAACTAAAAGGGCTACAAGAGAGCTGGAAAGGGACTTTTGACAAGAGGGTGGAGTGACAGGACAAGGGGAAATGGCTTGAAACTGAAAAAGAGTAGTTTTAGATTAGATGCTAGGAAGAGATTCTGGGCTGTGAGGGTGGTGAGGGACTGGAACAGGTTGTGCAGAGAAGCTGTGGCTGCATCATCCCTGTAAGTGTTCAAGGTCAAGTTGGAGAAATTTGGTCTGGTAGGAGGTATCCCTGCCCATGGCGGGGTGGGAGGGGGAGGGGAGTGGAACTAGATGATCATTCAGGTCCCTTCCAAGCCAAGACATTCTATGATAAAATTGCTTGTATTCAAAGATTTTGTTCTCTTCACATGTATCTCTTCATAAACAGCCAAGTAACAGGGAAAGACATTCCAGCCCTAGATTGGTCCCTAGACATTGTAGCAGCTTTTTATCTCATCTACTCCTGCAAAGAATGGTGAAGGACGTTGGGGGTCTTTTGCAGGAGAACCTGTAGATGCATTCTTCTTTTCTTAATTTCTGATTCTGACTTTCTCCAAGTGGTCTGCTGGGGGAAGGAAGAGGATTTCTTGGGTAGCATCCACCAGCGAGGACAGGTGGTGGGCAGAAACATTATTGTTTCCGCATGTCCCAGAGTCCCTGTTTCTGAAGAGGTGGAGCTCTCTTCACAAACATTACCTAACCACAACCTTTCATTTCTCAGTGTAATTAGGCATATTGATCTGCTTTTAAGATAATTACAGTTCTAGTAAGCATGGTATCTCGGTGTAAAACAAAAGACATGCTATTAGAGAAGTTTGCTTCTAATAGTGTTTCTTTGACTATAAACTATCTCTCTCATTTTGCATCTTTTATGTTTCTTCCTTCATCTTCTTTCATGCACCATTTTCTGTTACATTTTTTGCTGTCCAAGACAGTCAAGTGCCCTTTAAGCTCTGCCTTTATGGAAAAGTCTTGATGAAGAGCTGGGCATTACAGAAAACTTCAAAGATAATTGTGGGCATTACAGAAAACTTCAAAGATAATTAGGCTTAGTCTTATCAGGACCGCTTAAATTAGGGTTGTCAGAATTTTTACTGTTAGATCTAGACAACCATTTTTTGAACAAGTGTTGCTGATCTAATGGCTGCTGAGCAAATATCATCAGAAAACTGTACGGCTTAATTCCTGGCCCACTGACTGAAAGTAACTTTCATCTTACTTCAGTTGAGCTTGTCGCAGTTGAGGCTGAAAGGAACCTATGGAAAAGGTCTAATCCAATGCCATCTCCAGGTTGCTTTTGAATATCACCAAGGATGGAGATTCCACAACCTGTCTGTGTAGTCTCTGACAGTGTTTGACAACCCTCACACTATTCTTTTTCTTATGTTGAAATAGAAATCCTTGCGTTTTGCTTTGTACCCTTTAACTCTTACTCTGTTACTGATTAACTCAGGTATTTATATACATTAAAAAGATCTGCATGAACCTCCTCTTTGGCAAGCTCAGTATTCCCCTCTCTGTCAGCCTCTACTCGTATTTCAGATGCTCCAGTCCCTTCTTCACCTCTGTGACCCTGTGCTGACTCTATGGAAGATATCCATTATTTTTCCTGTACTTAGGGAACCCCAACTGGAACCATAATTTCAGATTTGTTTCACAAGTTCTGAGTAGAAAGCAAGGACCACCTCCCTTTACCTGTGACTCTTAAGGATGGTCCTGAGCAGGGTTAGGAGTTGGACTCAATGATCCTTGTGGGTCCCTTCCAACTCAACATATTCTGTGATTCTGTGGTGGTTGTGATTTCATGTACCTTTGCAGCTGAGAAGTTCAACAGCCTCCTGGACTGCATTAGGCAAAGCATCACCATCGCAGAATCACAGAATATGCCGAGTTGGAAGGGGACCCATAAGGATCATTGAGTCCAACTCCTGCACAGGACTATCCCCAAGAGCCACACCATGTGCCTGAGACTATCATCCAAACACTTTTTGAATTCTGGCATGCTTGGTGCTGTGACAACATCTCTGGGGAGCCTGTTCCAGTACCCAATCATCCTCTGAGTGAAGAAACTTTCTGTGATTTCTGGCTCACCATCGATTTGGTGCCCACTAGGATGCCTAGGACTTTCTCTGCAGTGCTCCTTTTCAGCCTATTAGCATCCAGAGTGCATGAAGCTGTTTCACTTTAGGGAGAGGACTTTGAAATGCCTCCTGTGTAACTTTCCAAGATCCTTCAGCCTGTCCAGGTCCCACAGGAAAACACATCCATCTAGTGTATCACTCATTCTCCTAATTTTATATAGTCTTGCTGAAGGTGCGCGCTGTCCCATCAACTCAAGAGTCCTGGATCCAATATCAACATTTAAACCATATCACTGACAGACAGCTGTTCTCCAGCTGGAGTTTATGCTGCTGATACCATCCCTTTGAGCCCATCAGTTTAGTTAGTTCTAAATCCACCTCGCTGTCCACTTATTTCATCTGTATTTCACCAGCTTTTCAATGAAGATTGAAGATAGTGTCAAAAGCCTTACTGAAGATCAACAACATCATCTACTCTCTCCACGTTCTCCATACCACTCATTTCATGGTAGAAAACTGTCAGATTGGTATTCACGTGTGTGTAGCGTGACTCATTTGCTAGCTTCTTTCAACTAAAAAAAGTCCCCTCTGTTTTCTGAAAACAAGAGACAATCCAAGAAGTCAGCAAACAACTTCTGCTGGAAGCAAGCTGTTTGACTGGAACAAAACAGGCTGCTTGGAGTGAGTGAAGGCTAAGGCAGAACCACAGCATCCTCCCATCATGGTAGGAGGTACAGGAGCACACCAGCAGAACCAGTCACACTGAGAGACTGGCAGTTCATACTTCAGACATCATACCTATATTCTGTGGACACAAGGAAGCTATCACGCATCAGCTACAGTTTATGTCTAAGAGAGTCCAGGACTCTGGCCACACACAGGAACTTCTTGGGATCGGTATACCTGTAGGAATAATTATGGATACAGTAGCAAAATGTCAATGGCATTTCAATGATCAATGAGATTTCATCAATCAGCTTTAAATCGACAATGTCCTGTGCAAAGTGATGATGGGTAGCAGAAGCCTTAGATTTTCTTTTCAAAAGGATGGAAGATGTGGCATATTAGATCTGCCTAATCAATTCCAGAGCTCTTTTCTCCTTAGCTTAGCTAATCTGTATTACTGTTTAGGCCAAGATCACCAAAATCAAACTGATCAAGAATTGGTTTTTCTTTGGTATTTTCCTGTTGTTATTAGCAATAGAAAGAATACTTAATTCATAGGAAAAAAAATAGATTTGGAGAAGATAGCTGATTAAGTAGTTCACATTTCAAAATTATTTTGAATCTTGATTATGCAATATCTGTGAGAGTTGTCTGACTTCATTTTAGCAGGGCATACTTGTGAAAGCTCCTTGCTGTTCATGGCATTCAGAATACAAAGCTGCTTTAGTATTTTTTAAATTATTCTGTGAGATAATAATGAGCTGAGATCGTCTATCATGTAGAGAGGCAGAACCAAGTGCAAAGGAGAAAAGATGCAGGGAATTGTTGTTGGTCACTGTACATGAATCAAGAAAGGTGCCTTTGATGTTTTTTATATTGGATTGGGAACACAGATCCCCTCAAAATGCTGATGTCAAATAAACAGGTTGTATCCATTTCCTAAACATCCACTGGTCAGATTATGTGACCAATACGTCTGTTCTAGAACAAGCAGCAGTCACAAGTGTCGAGGCCATGTTGCTGAGAACACAGCTGTGTTGGGCAGGGCATGTCTCAAGGATGAAGGACCACTGCCTTCCTAAGATCTTGCTTTATGGTGAACTTGCCACTGGCTGCCGCAAGAGAGGAGCCCTGAAGAAAAGATACAAGGACTCCCTGAAACAACATCTCAGCCTTGGCCATATTGATCATCATCACTGGTCTATTCTCCAATTGGGAGGCCTGGAAAAAGACCATCTATAACGGCGCTGCTTCCTTTGAGAACACACACAGGATCACTCTCAAGGAGAAAAGACAACACAGAAAGAATCGTGTCTTGCAGAATATACCACCTAGGGAGTCTTTCTGCTGTGCCTTTTGCAATCGGATATGTCTATCTCGCGTTGGCCTCATAAGCCACCAGCGTGCTTGTAAGAAATGTGGATAGAGCCCTTCCCAAATCTTCATTTGCGAAGCCTAGCCATGACTGACTGACAATCCATTTCCTATTAGATTGTGTTGAATGGAACAAGAGATTTCATACTCTTCAATGAGACAAACATCTTTCAAAACAGAAACTACAGGATTTGCCTTAAAATTAAGGCAGTGAACCAGTCACGTCCTACCTCTGGCAACAGCTGAAGGAAAGAATAGCCTTCCACAACCCACCAACCTGAAAACATGCAGTTTAGAGGCAATCAGAAGTGGAAACTCTGCTGATCTTTCTTAATCATTTCTTTGCACCTTGTAGAAGTTTCCTGCATGTAATCTGAGGAGCTATTGAACACAGTTACCCAATATTGTTTTCACTTTTGTGCAGTGCAGCCTTTATGTGATGTCAGTGAATTTTACGGGCTGAAGCAGTGTGTATACAATGAAACACAGAGTATAAAATTGTCCTGAATGCTACCACTGTCTGAGTTTGATTGAGCACTTCCATGCCAGTAGAAGCTTAAACCCTGTCTTCACTGTTAAGAAGTAGAACCTTGATAACAGCAGGGGAATTCATATTTTTTACACAGTTACCATGTTATTGGCTAAATTATAATCCTAATCTGACAAAAGATGATGGGTAAATTCAGCCAGTGGTGTTAAATGGTGTCAAACTGGATCTAAATGGGATTTTAATTGAGGTGAGTAAGTTAAAGAGGAAAACGCCTGTTTTGTCAGAGCTGGTGTAGGAAGCTCAGGCGATAGGTCTGCAGTGTTCCTAAAACCTGTACTGAGGTGCTTCCTTTCTGCGCAAAGGCAGTGTGCCTGCACTGGAAAATAGCAAACTTTCTGAGGCATTTACAACAGATGATTAATCACCATTGTTAACAGGGGCACCTCCAGCTGTATTTCTTATTGTTTTCCTTTCCTTAATTGTTTATCAGAAGTAGAAATCCCCCATATCTATGTGAACTTTAAAAATCTGGACTTTTGCAGGTTCTTGGTACAAACTGTCTGCTTTGTACGAAATGAAAAGTATATTTTAAAAGTAGATTATAATAATGGCTGTGCTAACACCATCTTGATTCTGTATGCTTCCTATTCATATAGCGACAAAAGAGAGTGGTTGCTTTAGTAAGTGTTTTTCTGGTTTTGCACAATGTTCATTCATTCTATGCTCCACCAGATGTGCTATGTTTCATTTCCAACCAGGTTCCCATCTGTCCAGAGGGCTGGAGTTCGAAGGATCTCATTACTGTGACGATGGACTGCTACTTATTCTGCTTATTTTGAGCAAAAGGTAGGAGAGTGCGAAAGTGGGAAATGAAGTGGAAATAAAAAAAAATTAACCAACAAAAAAACCACAACCCCTTCCAGTGATTTAAAAAGTGAATGTAGAGGATTGTGCACAATATTATAAGGAGACCTCGAACAATATATGAAATTAGGTGTTTGGTCTGAATTCAATGAAAGATAATGAAGGGTTTTGATATGATAATCCCACTTAAATGGTTATAGAGTGGGGGGGTGTATGTGTGTGCGAGCTGTGAGGGGAGGAGGGGTGTTACAATACCCTAGCCAGCCAGTGCTGTTCTGAATAAAGTGTCAGATCGGCTGTTTTGCTAAAGATAAATTTTTCATGTTCCAAATATTCTGAGAGAAAATAAATTATACTAATAGCAAGATGTGTAGTGATTTGCACATTATCCAAGCTATTGAGTTATTCCTGACTGTCCCTATTCTAGTTCTTGATTTGTAGGCCAGCTACGCTCTGCAGCTGGAGCAAATTATATCAACAGAAGTGCTGATGTGACCACAAGTTGACAAAAGGACATGATTTCTAGTAGCAGAAAAGCAACTAGATTTTATGAAATTGTATCTAATAATGTTGTTTAACTCATGGATCTTGCATCTGACGTCTACTTTTTATCCAGTCCTTTCAGCAGCCCTTTGTTAGCAGTCACTCAGAAGAGGAAATAAAATGTAGCCATTGAAATAAAAATTGCTCTACGCTTTTTAATAGCTCAGCTGCAAGCTCTATTGTTTTCTTTAATGGATTGTATAACTGAAGTCTTTCCTCATGACTATACTCATTTGGCTTCTGCATTTCCAAAGTAAACTACAGTATCTTGGGGTTCCAAAGTAGAGGATTGAGAGGGAGAGATGAAAGGACAAAAAGGGTCTTTATATATGCAGAATGCAAACTGCTGAAACTAAAGTGGTTCAGGAGTCAGAACAGCAATGGACAGTCAAGAATTTCTGCACTGTGACATTGATTCACTCTGTGTCTTTGGTTATTAAACTCAGCCTCTCCAGCTCTCAATTTTCCATCCTGAAAATGAGTGTAACAATATCCACCCAATCCAAAGACATGTAGTGAGTGTGAGTATTTGCACTTCAAGAACAGTGAGTAGAGTCACAGACAAGTGAACTATTGTTCCATTAAATTTCTACATCACATAGGAAAATTTCTCTCATCAGCCAGCATTTGTCCAGCTAAGCCAACAGTATCACAAAGTTAAAGAAACAGGATGCAAAAGTAATGTAGTGGCTAGAGAAAACATCATATTACTGTTCTCTAAGCACTTAACCATAGGTAGAGGAGATTTAAATTGTTCTTAAAGTTCTCTCACTGCCCCATTATGTAATTTTTCTCACTCCTGCTTTTTCCTATGAAAATTTCCTAGGGATCTGCCATTGGCAATTTGTACAGAGCCTGAAACCATAGGTCTCAACTCCAAACAAGGCAGCAATCTGATGGAAATATAAAGAATAATGTTGTACGAAGGTTAGCATCCTATGAAAAAACTAATTTTCTGTGATTGCGTTAGCAGTAATCTCAGTGTAAAAATTCAGGTAGCTCTTGTAAGCCAAAAGGGTTCTGTAACAAATTTGAGAAGAGTGAAATCACTGTGTTAGTAGTAAAAAAATACAATCCATTTTGACAGAGAACTGAGAATGGCAAAGATTCATCCAAGATTTGTAGGGTCATTTTTTGCCATGGTACCAAAAGCAACTTAAAAGTTAATTAGCAGGTAATATGAACTTTGAGTGATGATGAAGTAATAAAACCAGAGAGAATCAATCATCACTTCCAATATCATCTGAATTGTCTATACATATCTTAAACTCAAAAGATTCTCATGTTATCTCTGTGGCCTTTTGAAACTGTTTTTTCAGAGTGTGTCTTGCACATGCTCTTTAAAGAATTTGGGAAAAGTTTTCTTTTTCCCTTTGTCCCAGATGTACTTGTGCCTTGTAGGCATGTTCAGTGAAATGGAAAAAAAGGTCTTATTAAATCATCAAGTGCTAAGAAGGCTTTCAGCTGTGGAAGATACGCAATGTACATTGCAGCTGAAACAAATCATGCAGTATAACCTGTTAAGGATGTAATTGAGATACATGTAATCATTAACCTTGGAACAGACTGGGAATCAGTTAATGAATCAAATCAATACCCTCTCAACTGATCCATAATAATTTGAAAGAAATGAAAAATTTAACAGTTGCTGTATGTGAGGTTATCATGGGCTGCAATTAGCTAGCCTCCGGGAGATTATGTTACCTAGTTACCAGAGAGTAAGTGTAATTTCCATAGATCTTTTGGAAAGATTGTTATAGTGACAGGTGCCAGACAATGAAATGGGTCAGATAGAGACTTTAGGCGCTGGCTATAGCTAGGTCAGCTTTCTGTCTCTCCAAGAAGCACATACTTCTCCTGACATTTTGCACTCTCAGAGCTGCTGACTGATGAAGATGTTTCAATAGCCTCTCAACTGAGTGTATCTGTTGCAAAAAACTACTGAAATGTTGTCTTTATTTTACGTGATGCTACCTGTGTAGAGCTCACTTTTTTGTGCTTCTTTCAAGGTGTAAATGAAGGCTACAATATATTCTTAAAGCTGTGCAGTTTTCACAAAAGGAGTGAAGCATTTGAATTGCTTTAAAATATACACTGGCCAAAGGAATAAATACAAATGAGAAATGAGATTCACAAACGCATGTGAAATATACATGCCTAGATGGCAAATGTTAACGAGCCTATTTTATAACACTAAATAGGGTAGAGGAAGGAAAAAAAAATCCCTGTTGTTTGCCTCCACAGCATGTACTCAGTGATACCCATGCACAGTAGGATAGTTAGTTAGCTACCACATGCAAAGCAGAAAGCAGATGGTATGGTGGGTATAGATCACAGGAACGTGAGTATCTGTGAGTGTGCATGTCTTTGTATGTTCGTGTGTAAATCAGCAAGGAGTTTGACATTGACATACTCCATCAAGTCTAGTTTATAAGGAACAAGTAGTGCAACATTCTGTGCATCTGGCAACATAACTAGCTCTGTCAATCTGTGGATACTGCTGACATTGTACTATTAGCATCACTTCCATCTGTTTTGTTTATATAGGGCTTGATTTACTTCCACCATGTGAATCGGTAGTGATTCCAAAATGTCCAGAAGTTTCTGGTTCCAATTAGTCCTGCAGTGTATTGTGTTGCACAGTACTATCAGAAAAGGAAGCATTGTTGCAAGGATTACTACCTGTTTCTTCAATGGGAAATATCAACGTACATTACAGAATACAGAGACAAGTAAGTAGTTCATAAAAGACTATTTCTCTGAGGCAAATTCAGCCCTTGTTCATTTTTCTATCTCCAGAGATAAGGAAATTCTTTTTGAGACATAAGTCTGTTCTGGTAATTCATAGTCAGGCTAGTCGACTCTGTGTCAAATACTTTTTCGTCTTTGATGACAACTTGGTGCCACTCATTGCTTTAAATTAAACCATATCCACGTTCTCCTTGCCAGATATTGCTCCTTTTCCTTGTCTCCTCCATTACTCCGAGTGAGAACAGATAATAAGAGTGTTCTAGTTTAGACAAAACTTATAATTCGCACTAGTTCTCTGAACCCACCACTGACTTTACCTGCCTGTAAGAAATGAGGAAAATCAAGTGCACTATTTAGTTTTTATAAACTAAGAAAACGAAAATGTGTTATTCAAATGAAATCATAAGGCAGATTAGATGAGTATGTTATATTAATCAACCTGGAATATGAGCAGGTTGGATAACATTCATTACATGTAATAGAATCTTTTCTGTCCAGGCATAGTCAGGCCTACACTTTTATTTATCATATAAAGAAACAGCCACAATCCTATTTAAGAGAACTAATTAGTTACTTACTTGGAGGGCAGACTGACATCTGTCGAAAAAAAATGGTTTAAGTGATACGTAAGTTTTCCTTAAACAGCATCCTGTGCTTCTATCTTCAGAATTACAGAATGTACCTTCTTAGAACTTTAGCCATGCAACAAGTAGTTTATTGAAAACCCATCCAAGATGAATTTGAAAGTAGCTGTTATGAAACCACAGTGTTTCCCGTGGTATTTGGTACAATCACTAGCTCTTGTTCTCACGAGGGACTTTAACTTACCAGATGTCTGCTGGCAATACAGTACTGTGGAGAGAAAACAGTCCAGGAGGTTCATGGAGTGTGTGGAAGATAAATCCCTGATATAGGCTGCTGAGTGAGCCAACTAGGGAAGGTGCCTGCTGAACCTGCTGATTTTGAACAGAGAAGGGCTTGTTGGGGATGTGGTGGTCTGAGACCATCTTGGCACAGCAATCATAAAATTAGAGAGTTTTCAGTTCTCAGGCAAGTAAGGAGGGGAGTCAGCAGAATTGCAGCATTGGACTTTTGGATGCAGACTTTGGCCTCTTTAGGAGCCCCATTGACAGAGTCCCTTGGGAGGCAGTTCTAAAGGGCAAAAGAGTCCAGGAAGGCTGGACATGCGTTAAGGAAATTCTACAGGTGCAGGACCAGTTTGTCCCCACGTGCCAAAAGATGAGCCATCAGGGAAAAAACCAACTTGGCTGAACAGAGAGTTTTGGCTGAATTTCAGGAAGAAGAAGAGAGTTTATGACCTTTGGAACAAGGGGCAGGCAGCTCAGGAGGACGACCCAGATGTTATGAGGTTATACAGTGAGAGAATTAGAAGGGCCAAAGTCCAGCGAGAAGTTAATCTGGGTACTGCCATAAAAGCCAATAAAAAATGTTTATATAAATATGTTAACAACAAAAGGATGGCAAGGGGACTCTCCATTCCTTATTGGACGTGAGGGAAACATAATGACAAAGGATGGGGAAAAGGCAGAGATACTTGAAGGCTTCTTTGCCTCAATCTTTACTATTAAGACAAGTTTTTCTGGGGGTACCCAGTCCCCTGAGCTAAAAGACAGGGATGAGGAGTAAAATGAAGCCCCTATAATCCAAGGGGAAATGGTCAATGACCTGCTACACCACTAAGATCCAAAGTCCATGTACCCAGATGGGATGCTCCCAAGGGTACTGAGGGCCAGGTGGGGAGGAATGGAGTTCAGTCCAGGGGACAGTGGGTCACAAGTGGTGTTCCCCAGGGGTCAGTATTGGCGCCAGTTGTGTGTGGGTTTTATTAATACTTGGGACTAGGGAATCTAGTGCACCCTCAGTCAGTTTGTGAATGATACCAAGTTGGGTGCAAGTGTTGATCTGCTGGAGAGCAGGAAGTCTCTGCAGAAGGATCTGGCCAGGCTGGATCAGTGGGCTGAAGCCAATGCTATGAGATTCCACAAGGCCAAGTGATGGTTTCTGCACTTGGATCAAAACAACCCCATGCGGCGCTGCAGGCTGGGGGAAGAGTGGCTGGAAAGCTGCCTTTTGTGGGAGGACCTGGGGTGCTAGCTGACAGCAGCCGAACATGAAAAAGTGTGCCCAGCCTGGCCATCAGGCAAGGACCATCCTCCTGAACTTAGCACTGGTGAGGCTGCACCTCATATCCTGGGTTCAGTTTTGGGCCTCTCACTGCAAGAAAAATTTTGAGGTGCTGGAGCATGTCCAGAGAAGAGCCATGGAGATGGAGAAGGGTCTGGAGCACAAGTCTTATGAGGAGAAACTGAAGGAATTGAGGTGATTTAGCCTGGAGAAAAGGACATCCAGTGGTGATGTTCTCACCCTTTGTAACCACCTGAAAGGAAGCTTTAGCCAGGTGGAGGCTGGTCTCTAAAAAGTGACAGGACAAAAGGAAATGGCCTCAAGGTGTGCTAGGCGTGGTTTAGATTGGATATTATGAAAAAATTCTTAATCAAAAGGTTTATTGACCATTGGAACAGGCTTCCCAGGGCAATAGTAGAGTCACCACTCCTGGATGCACTGCTTAGGGATATGGTTTTAGGATGGACTTGACAGTGCTGGGTTAACAGTTGGACTCAACGATCTTACAGGTCTTTTCCTACCTAAAAAATTCTATAGTAACAAGTAGTGGTTTGGTAATAGGTCTCAATATTGAGACCTGATTTTGTGCATCTCCCAGGTTTAGTAAAAGCCAGTTAGCCACACAGACATTTTCTGCAATACAGAATAGGAAAAATGTAAGGGTAATTTAAAGAATTAATAGAAGAACACCATCTATTCTGACAAAAAAGGATTGCCTTGAGTCCTAAGTGTTTGCTGATTCCCAAGATTACTCAGAGAAATAGAAGGTTTTCAACCATGGTAATAAACCCCTCTTATTTACTTGTTAGGTGCACTTAGTTTAATACAGTAACCTTCTGTCAGGATATTCTGATATCTTTTCTCCCACAGGCAAAGTATAACGTCATCCAGACTAGCCAGTTCAACTGAATGTGTACAGGATATACCTTTAGCCCAACAGTCGATACTAAAGATGTTTCTGATGCTCTGCTGTCATAGTTCAACCAAATCAACTGCAGGCAAAGATCATGGCATTCGCTCTCTGTCTTAGAGGAAGGAAACAAGATGACCCTTTTTTTTCCTGTGGCAAGACGTTTTTAAATCTTCAGACACAGCTCTCCCAGAAGAATAGCATTATATTTGTTGCTAAGAATTCAAGTTGAGTTACAATTCTTTGTCCTGTGGCTAAAAATGCCACTGTGAAAATTACTGCAGTGGAGAAAAGAAGAAAACCCACTCGAAGCTAAAGGTACTCAATAGCTCTACTCGACTCTTTGAAATACCAGGAGATATTCAGCCTGACATGAATGGCTATGTAATGGTTCTAATGACATTTGGTACTCAAGTGCAATATTCTGACCCAAACTGAAAATGACAGATGAAGTGCAGGAAGCCTGAATTGAATAAATTTGGATATCTAAAAAAGATTTCAAAACATTTAGTTTTCTTATTTTTGTGTTTGAAGGCACCCAGAGCTGCTACTGTCTCAATTTCAGGCAGTGCGTTGTGATGTGTGACAAGATCAGGACAATTCCTTCTGGCTGTCAGGTACCACACCAGACAAGATCTGGATTTCCCTAGGTTTCTTCTTCTTAGTCATTATTTCACTTCAGCTATTTACAGAAACTATTCAGCAGGAAAGACAGCCACTGCTCTGACTGTCAGGACATAACACAGTTATTTTATGTTCTCTCAGTCACTCCACCATTAGTTGTAATGGGGTGGAGAGAGAAAGTAGATACTCAGTAGGCTTTATTTCATAAGCTGGCTGTTGATACCTCAAGGACTGGAGGTAACACTTACCTTCAACTAGTTGAGCATGAGTCCTGCACCTTATCTCAATAGCCACCAAGGGGATGCAAAAGGGAAAAAAAATGTTGTAAATACAACTTCAAGGGCCACTTTCCGTTGATTCAGGAACCTTATTTTCATGTGTACCTGTGCAAGGTGTTCAGAATCTGAGTAGGTTTTTTTTTAAGTATCTCTCTCTATATATTTTCTATGCAGCTCACATAATGCACAAGCTTTTGAAAAGATTGGTAGTCAGTTTTAGTTGTTTTTGTTATCTCTAACGTGATACCTAAAGAGAGTATTTTAAAAATGGGTTAATTAAAAAATGAATAAGGAATAGGAAGCTCAAACTCCTATACAGTCCTTAGATACACCACACAGAAAATTCTAAGACATCCATCCTTGTAGCCGAATGCAGTCTGTGCAATGAAAGATCAGGCACCTAAAGAACGTCATGCGGAGTTTAAGCCAGTCTCTCCGGGATGAAGATCATGGGTGGGGACTTTGTGCTTGGACCTTCTGTTTATTTCTGTGTTTGAAAATATAAAGCAATTCTCATACATTGTTTTCCATTTGCTGATCTGAAGGTACTTTGAAAACGTGGTCAGAAATGCCCTCCTGAAGCAAGAAATATTCCTGTACTGCCCCTGAGGAATGGAGGATTATACCATCACTGAACTAAATAGCAGTCAAGATAGTCTGTGTGGGTCCAGGTCCAGGACTTCCTTGGGTAGAAGTTGCAGGTAACAAGAAAAGAGTCAAATAGTGGTTCTGGGGCTTTATTTCTGTTCATTTTTTGAATAATAACAGCTTATTATGTATTATTTATTATAATAACAGCTGGAAATTAAGTATGTTTTGTGTTATTTTGCTGTGTTTCATTTGCATTGTGTTTACTGAGTTGTGAGTCAATCTCAGCCACAGCCAAACTCTCCTCAACTAAAACTTTCATATGTGGTATATGATGTAGTATATGTACTACCACTCCAGAGCTGTTTTTTTTCCCCAAAGAGCAGAGTGGTATTATCATCAGATAATTCACTAAAACTCAACTGAAATACAATTTTCACTAAACTTATTAGGATATAAAGGGGGATATAACTCCCTGTAAAACAGATAGTAGCTTAGCTGGGACACCTAGGACTGCAGACACTTAGGGTTTATGAAAACATGAATAAGTTTTGCCTTCGCAGTTCCATGCATTTAATATTTAAAAAGGAAAAATTTCTACTCATCCTACATCTCTGAGTAGTAAATGATTAGAAAAATATTCTAGACCCGCAGGTAAAAGGCAACATAGAAACCCAACAAAATATTCTTATTGTTCCATTATTGTTTTATTGCTTATTATAGCCAAAATAAGCTCTCATAATCTGAACACGGAGTTATTTTCATAACTTAATAATCAGCATATGGCCAAAAGAAAGGCAAGAAAACCTGTTTTTGTAAAATCAAAGCTCTGCAGATCCACAGTATTGAGTTGGTGTAAAAAGAGATATGAGTCCTTGAGGTTTCTAAAGCATAAACTTCATGACTGTATATATTAATTTGTTACTTCTATTACAAACAACAGCATCCCACTAACCTTTCTTCACTCCTGCTTAAGGGTGTGCCATCACTATTGTGTCTTCTGCACAGCTGGTTAGTGTACAGAATTTCTGCAAATGAGATATTTGGCAAATACTTATGCTTTCTATTGAAAATGAGGAAAAAACCTAATACTCCCTGCAATAAATAGCTATGGCAGAAAAGTGTGCAGCTCAGGGCTGAGACCTCCAACGTGACTACTCTACTTAGTAGATTACAAACTACATCAGGCAACACTGACTGAATGTCATACATCATGGCAACTGGTGCAACATGTCTTTCCAAAAAGTGCACACCATGAATAGTGTGTGATGTGATGATCATGATTGTCCTTAAGGAAATAGCAGGTGATAACTTTCATGACCTGATTCTGATCTCCCAGGTCAAGGGTGTCTTCCTGCTGTGCTTTCTCCTCCTACATTTTGAAAGAAAGGGGAAGCAGTCCTACTTTCTGTGTGTTCTTGCTGTATTTAGAGAATTCTAGTATGTTTAGCCCTTAGGAGACATTTTTGCTTGTAGTACAGGCTTGATATGGGCAGACAGCTACTTACACCTGAAAGATGGGAAGTGTTGGACTTAATTACATGAAGGAAGAAAAAATGGACTTTACAGTTCAATATTGGCAGAGATTACAATGGCAGCTCCTTGCAGGCTTTTATTAGGTACTGTGCTCTTGCTGAAACCTCTAGAAGAGACTGTCATTGGGAGAGTTACAGACTGAATTTTTCCTATGTATGACAGCACATTTGTAATCATCCCATGTGTGTATGATTCTTTCAAGCGAGAAAGACCAATCAGTTACCTGTAACTGGAGATGTCTCCAGAAAAGCTTTTAAAGATCCGTAAAGATCACAGGTAAATGAAAGTGACAAAACATTTAACAGTTACAGAAATAAACTAATCACTTTCAAAGCATGGAGAGTTTTCAGAACTCATGTTAATAAGGAAAACATTCTCAGTCAACCTCTGAACCTGGTGTCGAACAATAGGTGGGAGGAATGTTTCACTAACTGATCAGCTGAGTAGTTTGAGACTCATGACCTATGGGACCTGCTGGAAGTCGGTCATTTCAGTGAGCTCCCGAGTCCTGTAGGACAGATAGAATGGAATCTCATTCATCTATCATTGAATATTTAAGCTGTTCATGTTTAAGCATACATGAGTGAGTTTGTGAGTCTTTGAAATTAAAAAGACTAAGTACTTGAAAGACTGACCCAAGCTGTCTCTGGAGACTCCTGATGTTATCCTAATAGATGATATTAAGGGTGCCTGATGCCATGGGCCCAGGAGAATTCTGTCTGAATGTAAAACATATAAATATTTTTTTTTGAGGAATAAGTAGAACGATCTAGCTATGTGGCAGTGTACTCTAATTATATTTTTTGTGTGTGTGTGTCAGGTTTGACAGTAATATGAGGCAGTTATGGAGAGATAGTGTGCATTTTTTAATTCATGATCACAGAAAAGAATAAAGATGAAGAGAAAGATGAAGATCCCTTCCCCAAGCTGTTCTTTTTATCCTTTCATTTTCTTTTTAAAGTCTAGATTAACTTAAATATAAGGGAAGACTATCTTCTCTCTAGGAATAGTTCATTAGTTTACATTATATATGTTTTGCCACAGTAGACCAAAATCTCTCTCATTTGTTTAAAAGCCTGTCTGTGAGCAGTAATGGACACACTTCTCTGAGCGTTTTCTTCTTTTCCACTTATACCATCTCTGAAACTCTAAATGCATCACTTCCAAATCTGGTAAAATTGCTTCCTTTGTGAAAAGGAAGCAATGCCTCTCAATTTCTCTCACTTTAAATATATATATATATATATATATATAAAGCCCCATTTTATCCAACATTTATAAAAGTTTTACATTTTGCAACACACTTGTAAGCATTTGGACTGACTTCCTAGATCTCTGAAGTATTTGACTGCAGGAACTCTCAATCTGAAAATTCCTCTGATAGAAAATGTGAGGGTATGTATAAGGTAAAGAAGGGAGGAGTTCTTTTTAATTTACCAAAGTGCTGGTTGATTAAAGCCAGAAGAGTGCCTTAGTAATTTTAGAGCATATTTTTCATTAAAAACCAAAGAAAAATATTGAATAACTCAACATTTAGGCTATTGACTGAAACATAGCTTTATCTATATCTACTATTTATCTATCTGTCTATCTATCTATCTATCTATCTATCTATCTATCTATCTATCTATCTATCTATCTATCTATCTATCTATCTATCTGTCTATCTACTTCATTTACAATTGATTTTCTTAGGCCTCAGATTTCCTACAGTATAAGCAAGGATACAATAACCCCAACTTATCTGAGCAAAGAAGTGACAATTTTGAGAACCTCTAATGTACCCGATTTTGTGACATGACTAGTTGCCTCTTATTCTCTTGATTCATTTCATGAAAATGTACCTTAATTTGATATTTATTCTCATTTTTCTCTTCATTAGTTAAATTGTGCAAATTGCCACATAGATAGTTCCATTCACTGACATAACAACCAAGATATTCTTTTATTCTTAACAACTACAATTTAAAATATTATTTCTTCTTTTAGTAATTTCTCTGGATTTTTGCTGAGCTTTGGATTTTGAAAAGACACTCCAGAGATTCTCCTGCAAATATACTAAGACATCATATAATTCTCATATTGAATTAAAATGTCTTGACTTTGAAGTTTGGTTAAAAAACAAAATATCTAAGCTGAGATTCCATCGGATTTCCTGATGAGCTTCTAAGTTTCTTAACAGTTTCTTGCTCTACCTTGATTAAAAATCTGAGGTACAGTCGAAAATGGGATATGGCTGAATTCTTCTGACAGCCTCTTCAATCAAAATTTCCCATATCTGAGAGTGTCTCTGATGTTCATAATATCCTGTTTTATAAACCTAACAAAAATTCAGAGAGGCACATGGCTCACCAGAAGAGTGATGACAGGTGAAACTACTGGTCATTTAGCAAAGACCATGATTTTTCCAGAGGGATTGTGCTCTGTTAGCCCAGCTGGCAAATGCCTGAAATCTTTGCAAGTCAAACAAGCAAACAGCTCCCTCTGTTCTACATCACTAAACTGACAGTCCCACCCTTTGTTTTAAACCAAGACTTCAGCATGCTAGCAAAGTGTGTGTCATATGAGTGTGAGTTACTTCTCATCTACACCCACTCATACTTCCTTCCTAATGGCAAGTTGTTCCAAAATATCTTGTCAGCAGCCCCTTTCCTGCTGCTTTGGGAAAAAAAAAAATCAAATCTGTTGTCCATTGGTTCCCTTTACCCAGTGAACTAAACTTGTTTGTTTTGCCCTTACAAGGCTGCATCTCCTTCCTGTTTGTGAATGAAACACTCATCAGCACTTCATTCAGTAGCAGCAGCTACAGAAGCAGCCAAGAATGGGGTTTTGGACATTCAGAGGAGGACTGCACAAATATTTGTCTTTTGAGGTTTAGGAAGAGGAAAATAACTTTTTTTTCAGGGAAAATTTTAATCTTGGTGTGATTTTTTTTAAAGTTCAGTTTTCTGCATCAAATGAAATAAAAAATAGAGGGAAATATTTTGTTTGGGACTAACAAAACACATCATTTGACCAATAGGATACATCATTAATTTTTAAATTTCAAGTAACTTAAAATTAATTTTAGCTACTTTTTATGAGACGTCAAAGTAAAAACCTGATATATTTAACTTTGAAAATATGCAGATGTCCCCAAAATCTGTTTTTGTCTTCTTTCTATGAATTAAACAATTAGTTGTGCTGCAATACCACCCCAGTACTTCCTCATACCACTGCATGATGTCGTATTATATTACATAATGTGAAATTTGAAACAAAATAGTTTTGCTCATTTTTAACTTGCATAATTATAGTATTCAAATAATACACTGAAAAAGATCTTTTATTTCTTCAGTATTTTTTACCAAGGTTTCTTCACTTCAAACTCATCCTATAACCAACTTACTATTCTCTCCCTCTACTTGCTTTGCTCTTTAGTAATTTTACTCCAAACATTTTTCTTTCCAATTCCTATCTCATCTCTAACTTAAATAATCCTACTATTCCTGCATCAACAAGTTAGATGACATATTCTGTAATAACATTGTTTATATGGCTTACACCATGCCAACATATCTACCTTCTCTGCCTAGACTGTACAGTTCCACTTGTTAAATGTACATAAGTGTCAAATCCCATGGTTAATCCTATGACTTCAGTGTGAATCAAATGCCTAAATTTGTGACTTCTTGTGTCTCAGGTTTTTGAATAAGGGCAATCTGAACTCCTTTAGAAGTTCATGCAAGAGAATTGCCTTCACTGGTCAAATGTAGAAAACATATTCTGAAATCTCATATGGTGAAAAGATGCCTAATTTAGTCTTTTTTATAACCCTGCCAGTCACATTACACTGTCATGCTTATCCAGACAACCTTACCTTCATATTGCTTTTGCCTGAATAAAACGGGCTTTGTATTGTCCAAATAATGTAGTGAAATTAACGTACCACGGGAAAAATAATTGCCCTATTTATACCCTTTTCACACACTTACAGATTTTGCATATTGTTTCTGTTTCTGTATTTTTTTGAGTTCTAATTAATGCTTTTGAAATTCCTATACTTGTATGTTATATTATATATATTAATGCTTTGAAATTCCTATACTTATAGGACAAAGAATAGCTTTCACTATTTTTTCAAGGTGGTGAAAAAGCACACATAAAACATTCAAGACCATTTTCTTCAAATTATGTTTGCAATAATGTAAAAAAAATCTATAAATTTACCTTCCATATAAGACCACAGCACATGTTCAAATACCCATGACTCTCATGACAAGTGCAATACAACGTCTGAGCTTCTGAGACACTGACTCTCATTTTCAGTCACACTCCAGTTTCTCTCCTGATGAAATTGTGGGGTTTTAGCAGGCTGAAAAACATCTACTCTGATTGACTTTTTCCTCAGATGTATTCATCACATAATTGTAATCAGGAGAAACCATTGTGTGTTGTTCCTACTGAAGTAGAGCATTTGCAGCACTGCAATTAAGAAGCCTTCATTGCTAATACACTGGGCATTTGCCTTTTCTGCAGATTTAATGGCATTTTTCAGTGTGATTGAATTCAAGAAGGATGTGGAACACCTCCCTAAAAACCTCAATACTTTTCTTCTTTAATATAAGGGATCGAACATGCATCTTCCTGAGGTGAACTTTTGTGTCAGCTCTCTAATACAACCCCTCTCTTAAACTGCACTGTTTCAGTAGGTTTTTAGAGTCACACTGGGAAAAGTAGGATTCCTTATTTTCCCATGCCACCTACTTTCAAAGCACAAACGTAGTAGCTTTCTCAGCGGAATGTAAAAGTTCTCCAGTTTTACAGAAATCTTTGATATTTGGAAAACTCTTTGCATCATAATCATAGTGAAGAGTAGAAAAGTGTAGCAAATAGAAAATCAGTGGAAAGAGGGGAAAAGTGGATTGTACACAAAGTCACTCATCTTGAGCTTATTTTCTATATTATCATTCTATAATAACTTGCGTTGCTAAAAAAGTTGCCCTAATAGCTAAGAAAGTGACACTTGTTTGAAAAAAAATTAGTCTCTGAATGTTTTTTTGTGACATTTTTAATGGTTTCCCCATAGCATTTTAAACAGGAAATGTTACTTGTCTAAAGCAAGTTTATTTCAAAAAATTGTCATTTTCCTTCCTCTCTAAAAGTTTTAATTGAATGCTGTTACAAATGCCTTACTTGTGCAATGTCATTGCATAAACAGGGAGACACTATAGGTTTTCTTGCACTGAAATGGAGTTCGGAGGTAGCTGCTTGGTTGCATTGAACAGCAATGATGAGAGATTCAGTTTGCTGGCAAGATCATGTACTAAGAACCCAAAGGGTGACAAACACGTCAATCAGTCAGATCCTGCTTAGTACTCCCTATTTCTTCACACTCTGCAGAGACATGTACACACACAGCTGCATGAAGCTTGCTGTATATGCTTTCCTTCAACATAATCGTGTTCCCAGTGAAGCAGACCCATCTGAGCCTGGGCTATTCAGGCATATTGTCTGCTTGATATTTGTCACTCCCACATAGCTGCATCATTCCTTGGTGCTAACCTCATTTGTGAAGATAGAGGTATGGTGGGAAATGACACCCACTGGTAAGTGGTAAAATGGAAAGAGCTTTCATTTACTCTTTTTACAGTGTGATGTATTGGGGTTATGTTAAGTTATTGATGCATTTTATTTGTCTCTTCTATTTTTAGAGTTGCTTTTTTTTCCCCTCTGCTGCTATGTAACTCCTTAGCGTCCTTCCAGATGATCTCTTTTCCTGTGACAAGCAAGTCATATTAAAAAAAAAGGCAGCTGGCAGGAGTGCTGTTTTCCTCCCACCTCCCTCAGCCTGAAGTTTAGTATGGGTCACTAAGGCAGTTGCGAGGAAAGGTCTGTGAGCAAGGATCAACAGGTCTTGTGGGGCATTGGCTCATATTGTCACCTTTCCCTCCTGAGTGGTCTTCAGTTGATTGCTTCAAAAAAGCAATCTGGCCCTCCTTGCAAAAATGAGACCCCGAATTTATTGCATCTGTTGTTTGATTTCAGCTTTCAATACTGTATCCAGAGCAAAGAAAGCCAAAGGAAAAATATGTAGGCAGTCTAATGCTCTTGTCCTATAATTTATTTTATTTTAAAAATGGCTGTTACTTTACTGATACATCCTTCTCCAGAGTACCCTGGGTGTTTACTACTGATGGATGACTGGTTCAGTTCAGCAGTTCTGTGCACAGGGACTGAAGAAATGTGGAATATGCATAGAGAGGGCTAGATTTAGGAAGAAAGTTTTTGGAAGATTAATGCACCCAGCAGCACAGATGGAAGTAGTGAGGAAAAGTAGGATGCACTTGTGTGACAGCAATGGTTGTGAATCCACTATAGTTCCTAATTCTAAATCATCTGATGTGGTGCACCTGCACCACGTTCCCAAAGCTCCTAGTTAAAGGACATTTTGAAACTCATAACTAAAGTATCCAAAGACATTTTCCTTATGACTCACGATAGCATGGAGAATTGCTCCTGTGCTGGTTTTTCAGACAGGGAAGACCTATTAAAGGTTGGACTCTCTGATCTTAGAGATCTTTTCCAACCTAAATGGTCCTGGATTCTGTTGCCTCTGAAGCACCGAGTGAGTAAAAGAAGCAGATGCACAAAAGGCAGTAAAAATTATCTAATCATCTCATTCTTAACATCATCACTTAGATTCACAAACCTCCTACTCATCTGCAGCCAACCCAGAGGGAACAGAATAATTTCTGCCAGTAAAAATCTGGGCATAGTCAGAACTGCCCAAGTTGTAATATTGTTCGGCAAACTGAAGAGCCCACTCATGCCTCAAAAGGAGATCCATTTGGATTTTATCTGGTTATCTTCCATGATCCTGTCCAATTAAAAAGTGGAGAAATCTCATTTTCTAAAGTATATTAGTGGTGAGAATATTCACCTGCATGACCCAGGGAGAAAAATAATAAAAATTAAGAAAATAGTAGAAATATTTCCTCTCTGGACATGTTTTACAAGAAAGGGCTGGCTCTACCATGTATTTTGAGGAGAAGGATCAGAACCAAAATCTTAACCGAAGATCACTACCTCCTCGTAGTCCAAAAACAGCATGTCCACCATCTTTCCAAAGTATGTCTACTTGACAAGCTCATTTTGGCAAAACCTGTTTCTATGTACCTGTCCTATCAAAAGCACCTGACCCACTGTGGCAGTTTTCACCTATCGTCTAGACCAACTTCGTTTTGCAAGTTTGTTGCTTGCCTAAGGTCATGGAAGCTGGCTATGATGGAGGTGTGACATGAACCCAGCTCTTCCAAGCACAACCCAAGACCCTAAGCATCATTACTGTCTTATTCTTCCTGGATTGGAGCTGTGATTTCTCCAACTGCTCCAGAACAATCTTCATAATGATTTTGTCTTCGAGTTTTCAATGCAAAGAAATCTCTTTAAGAAAGAGACAGGGCTATATGTATGGGCAGGAGTCTTGAAATTTCACCTGAAAAACAACGCAGGAGGATTTGTTTTCCCTGGAAAAGGACACTGCCGCTAAATTTTTTTGGCACAAAAGTTAAAAAAAATAAATTAAGAAATATTCCAATGCAGTTAGAAGCATTAGGATACAACAACAGCTAAGTCACTGTTTTCAGTGATGTCAATGCTGTTACTCTTCAAACCTCCTGTTATTTTCAGAAAAAAAGCAACAGATTTTAAAAGACAGGAAAACATTTTCATTCCCAGTTGCTACTGTTTTGAACAAAGGTTGGTGATAAGGTCCATATGTATTATACAATTTGAGGGTTATCCCAAAAAAACAGTAGAGATGGGAGATTTAAAAAAGACTTAAAAATGGAAAAAGCTGTTGCAGATTATCCTTACCTGCATGTATGTGGATGTATCTTGATGTGGTTTTACAACAACACTAACAGAAGACCAAATTCAAAGTCCAAAACACTTAGGTTATTAACAAAAGATTTGAGCTTCATATATTTACACAATGACTTGTTTCTTGAACGAATATGGTAGTTTCATTAGTTTAATATAATTCTGATTCCTTTGAGGGTTTTCTGTAGCAAATTTAAAGATTTCTCAACTTTTTTCTACATTCAAAGGCTGTTTATGGAATACACTTGTGAATCAGTATGAAATAGTTATGAAAGAAGGAATTAGATGTAAAAAAATGTTGCCTCGAGAAACAGACCTGAATAACTTTCCTGCTCAGGAAAGACATGCTGGGAGAGATCAAGTCCTACTTTACTTTTTGCTGACTGTACTTTCATGATCCTTACTGAATGACACTATCTGAAGCAAAATATGGCATATTATGCCGTCTTCCTTGTGCGAGATCTCATGGAAGATAAGCAGCCCCTTCATCCCAGTATTTTTACAAGGCATTTGAAAACCAGTAAAACACTTGAGAGCATAGTATTTTAGTGGAAAATGTGTTAACTCCAGAACTTAATTTCTTTGGATGAAGGGAGATCACAAACTACTAGTAATCACACTAGTTTGCTCACATCTTACCTAGCTGTTAGGAATAAATCCAATGGACTCTTCAATGCTCTGAGATAGTAAATTAAACTAATCTGACCTATGCTATGATTTTTGTTTTTAATTTCATAGACAAAGATAATCATAGAAGTGGTAGTTGCATGGGACTCCTCAAGGTCACCCAACCTCCTGCTTGAAATGGGAGTCTTGCCAACAAGATCAGGTCAGTGATGGATTTGTCTAGCTGAGTCTTGAAAATCTCCAAGGACAAACATTCCTCGGCCTCTCTGGGTCACTGCAAACCTGTACTTACCTCCTGGTGAAGAAGTTTTCCTACAGTCCAATACGAAGTCTCTGGCCCACAACCTGTGGCCATTATCCTCACTTACATGGACTGGCAGCACCAGAAGAGTTTGGCTCTGCTGTCCTTATATCAGCTCTTCATACAGTTGACAGCTGTTTTTAGACTGTCCATTTGCCTCTTCTCCCCTATACCACTGAAGCTCAGACCCCTCATCCTCTCCCCATGTGCAATGACTCTTTTGGTGTCTCTTCACTGGAGTGCTACAGCTTCTCCACAGTCTTCTTGAACTTGGGACACAAAACCAGACAAAGTATTCTGTAATCAACCTGTTGGCCAAACTCCCCTTAAGGTAACTCAGTATGAAACTAGTATTATTCATGATGAGGGCTTTGGTTTGGCGTTACTGCAATCCTCAGGTTCCCTTCAGCATGTGAAAGGAAATAGGCTTTGTCCCCTTGCAGGACACACAGAAAAAATCCAACAAAATTAAATATTGTAGTTATATTTTCCATAAAAGTTAACATTTAGCCCACTCTCAATTTAGTTTATTACTTTCCCCTCCCCCTGTATTGTGCACTAGAACTTTTTTTTTCTTTTTCTTTTCATCAAGCAGCAATCGTGCTGTTGATCTACATTTACTTCTGGTGTGCTGTGGGAACAGCTAAGGCTGCTCTAGTTCTAGTTCCAGCACATGGAGGGATCATCCATCAGCTGGACAGGGGTAGAAAGCTATATTCATGTCTAGGGGAACTCGACTAATGCCAGTGAAATTCCAGTAAGGACCAATATGGCATTTGTGACTGCAAGAAGTAAATTTCAGACTTTTACTTTCATGTTTTCTAAAACAGATTTAAGGGAGGACTAAGTCAGTTCTAAACAATTTCAGAGTTAGTTACACAACAGAATGTCATGTTCTCTTCAAGCCTCAAATAAGTGTTACATGCAGAATATAGTTGTTCTCAGTATTTTTTCATTCCTCCCATTCTGTTCCTTTTCACAACAACAAACTTTAGTAAACATAGAAAATGGGGTTCACTATACTGTGTAATACGTTTTTAAGAACTCTAGCAGAAAGATTTTCTATATTTATGTTTCTATCAAAAAATGTGGCTAAAAATAGAAATGGTTCCCTCTCATCAAAGAGTGAATCTGCCAAATGTTATTGCTGTAGGAAATCTAAGTCACATTGGATTACCACCTGGCAATATCAAAGCTAAACTACTGTCAATTTTACAGGAAAAAAAAAAGATCAAATTATCACGGGTTTATGAAATATGTTTAGAATCATGTTAACTGTTTTCAATCCTCTCATAACATAATGAAAAGGAAAAAGAAAAGATTAGTCCTTAGTGGAGGAATTTACTGTCACTCTAAAGAAGCTAAAATTTAAAAAAATCAGAAAAGTTTGAGATTCACAACTCAAAGATCAAGAAAGGAAAATAAAAGTGACAAGAAAGGATAGACTTAGCATTTTGATACAATTGATAAAGCAAAACATTAATGTAATTTTGAGACATGCTTGATCTCCAGCTTCTAAATTTACAGGTGATTTTGCCATCTGATGAAGTTATGCAAGATGACTAACAAATTTGGAAAAATTTAAAATTCACTAAACTTTACAGATCAACTCTATCTTTTCAAAAGGCTTCTGTTGATCAAAAATTATTTGGTTGAATTTGATTTTACAAATAATTTGCATAAATATTGTTCTACCAATATAGATATCCAACCTGCTGGGAAATGATAATGAACCAGAAATTGTAATGCAAAAAATTGAAATAAATTCCCATATATATTTATACATATATACGTGTATGCATGCATACATACCAAATCTTGCTATATAAATTAAACCACCAGTTTTGAAAGTAATTCTTGAGAACCAGTCATAAGTTTTTGAGTATCCACCAAACCACGTATGTGTGGTCTTCCGTTAATTCCTCCAGTCTCGCCAAGATGTCTACATTTGGCTAAAGCTGAGGAGCAGTGTCTGCATTTTCTAAATGCTCAACATGCCCTTTGTTTATTTGGACGCTGTCTTCTCAGCAGATGGAGAGACTGCCTCAACTATTTGGAGAATTTAAGACGGGGAAGCTGGTGTGGGCGTCTCCATGAGCTGTGCGAGGTAGTGCAGCTTGAAAGTGTGGTCAAAATTGCTTTAGGATTTGTAGATCACAGGTTATCACCATCTTACAGAATACACCTACAACTGAAATTTACAAGACTCTGTCAGTTAGGAGCAAACATGGATGATCAGGCAGCGTGCTGGCCAGCTAAACATTGTTAACAATTTGACATAACGTCCAGCCTACTGTTTCATAGAACAGTATTATGAAATGTGAATTGTCCTTAACATGGGCCACTGTTGCCATCCCAGCTAGATCAGAATAAAGGCCAAGAAACCTCTGATCTCTGATGCAACACCTGGAGCTGATCCATGAAGCATTAGGACAAGAGAAAACAGGATTGTAAAGCACATGTTTGGACTGTGCTCCAAATTAAAAATTCATTTGTGTAATTTTGCATCTGTACAAGTTTCCAATCATTTGACATGTTGTATGCTGCATCCTGACTAAAACAAAATAAATAGGTAAGAAAGAAAGGATGCATGGAAATTATAATGCATTCAAGTTAGTTCCCTATCAATCAAGAAATATATTCTGTCACTGATGATGGTAAGTTATTTTATCTCTACTAGGATCTCTCACCTTTCTCAGAGGAGTCCAACTGTAATTAAAAATACACTGGTCTAATATCAAGTAAGGTTAACAGTATTTTCCAACTTTTTTTTTTTTCAGATTGGTAGGGGCAGTATTGTGATGTTGACTTTGTTCAAAAAAAGAATCGGCAATAGGATTTATTGTGTTATTAAGGCAGAACAAAACATCAATAGTCCTATATTTTCCACAATGATTTTATTTGCTGAATAGTGACAGCCTTGATGCATATTTGTTTCACTGCTGACAAAATCAGTGAAGAGAAAGTATTTAGTGTAGATGGGTTCTGTTGAGCTTAAGTAGAGTGTGTGGGGTCACAGTCTCTCTATTTCTAATTTTAATACTGTTTTGGGACCAGTGCTCTGTATAAGCCTAAATTACCATACGTTTGTAGTAATTTTCTGTTAGAAAAGACACACACAAAAATAATGCTTTTAACTGAGTTCATGCATTATACAATATTTGATTTCTCTGGTCATTCTCCTCTTGTTGATTGAGTGCTCCTGCTGTTAACAGCAACACCCCTGTTGATGCTGCTAGGAACAAGAGGGAAGCTGTTTGGCTTTATGGCAGGCATGGGGATAACGAGTTGATTTTTAGGGCCCTGACAAAAGAATTAACAGAGAAAAAAAAGGGAAGACTTCGACTGATATGCTCTGCTATAGGTGTCTGCCTTATACCTATTGGTGATAAAGGATGCTATGCGGGTAATAATTTTACTCCTTTACAGATTGGTCCTTCCTTTCTCACCGGAGTCTCTTAAAATAAAAGTGTAACATACTGGAAAGCATGAAACTCTTTGCACTTAAGTACAGACCTTTTTTCCTTCATGTGGTTATTCTGATGAAATCTGTGTGACTTATTTTCCAGAAGGTTTTAAACGAGAAGCTATAACATCTTAAGTTTCCCAAAGAGCAAACCCAATTAGTTCTTGTCAGAGAGCACAAAATTCCCACAGGCTTTCTTATCCCAAAAGATGCTCAAGTCCTTCCCAGGTCATGGTAAACCAAACTGAACCATGTTCACTAATCAATCAGAGTTTTCTTTTAATTATTCACTATAGACAGTTATTAACAGCACTTGCTTTGTAAATTAAACAGGTTCTAAAGTCTAAATCCTGCAAGATAAGGCTTTCAGATCCTGTCCCTCCTCCTGTTGTTGCTCTAGTGCTGTATGGACTTATGCAGGTCACCTGAGAGAATGTCATAAACTCTAATGAAAAGTATTTGACAGAAATTGTAATCTCTGTTGCTGTAAAATAATTATGAAATGCTGATCCCTCAATTTCTTCCTTACTTTTTCTCTAAAAGTTGTTTATTGAGGTACCTATGCCATAGCATAGTTTAGTGTTTGTTTTCAGATTTGCCATACTGAAATATGTTGCCTTGCAACTGAAGATGTTAAAGCAGTTTTTCTACATAAGTAGTACGACCAGAAAAATAATACCAAAGGAAATTTTTCAATTTACAATATGAAGCTGAGATCTTCTTACCTCATTGGGGCAAAATAATGTTATTGTGGCAGTTGGCCTTCCTGCTTACGTTTTCCAATTTTTCTCTGGTCAGACAGGACAGGATTTGCAACCTTGTCACTGAGGAAATCCTGCTAAACATTAAAACATTAAAGGGATTGGTAAGTTTTCTTTTAAGCACAAAACGAGAAAACTGTCTTTTAAGACCATTTTACCTCTCTGGTATGAGTTAAACATCAACATAATTTTGCATTAGTCGAAGTACCTCTGGAAAGAGCAAAAGGTGGCATTTTTGACTCCTGCCTGCACTCACTCATTGATATTGTGGGAGAAGAGCATTTTCCAAGCAGTCCTGTGACATCTTGACAATCCAATTTTGCATAGCTTTTACTGCCTGGGGAGTGGAGGAGAAGCCCGCAGCCTGCAAAACAGCTAGCACAGGGCTGTGAGTTGATATATACCCCTACAATGCTACTGCCAATGTAATTTTTAAATTACATCACTTAAGCCCTGTTTACATGCTTATGCTTTACCAAATGATCCTCTGTGAATCAGAGGCAGCCTGTCTTTCACCGCCTAGCATATCTCACTGGAATGCTGCTCACCAATTTTAGCAATATATTTTTTAATTTTGTTTTTAGCATCAGACTGAATATGATCAAATCCCCTCCAGCTCCCAAATGCTCCTCTAGCTGCTTGCTGTGTTTTCCTGCCGGAGTCACAGCCTGATGCACATTCTCAGACTTGCTGATGAGTCACTCGAAACAGGAGGACACTGGGACAGAGTCTGAGCCTGCCCACTGGCCCGCACAGCTGAAAACCAATACTGGTTGCTATTTACATCAACAGCATAAATGCCACTGTATTTGCAACATTTTTAAGGTTGATTCAGAAAGCTAGAAGTTGTAAAAAAAAAATACTCTCTTTCCCCAGCCCTAATGCTGGATTCACAGTGTTTACAAACAGCTGTTGCAACAGCCCCAAGCTCCAAAGAAATATGTGACACATCTGAGAATCTGACAGTCAAACACAGCATTTGTTCCAGTGCATCCCTTCTATGGCTTGGCATAACAGGAGACGTGGTCCTCCTGGTATTTGTCGCCGTGGCAGCTGTGTGCATGGCAGTGGCAGCAGCTATGCAGTTATTTGCTCCTTTACTTACTGCAGCATGTGGAAAGTGAGCCTGTAGACAGGGGAATTCAGGCAGAAAAGAGTGTGGAGAGAAGCCCACTGCAAAAAAAAAATAAATATATATATATATATATATATATAAATTACTTATAAATAAAGGGATTCATCAGGGGTCCATGGAACAACTTGGGTGCTAAAGGTAACAACACAAGGCTTGAAAACAAGTGTTGCACAGCTCCATTTCTCACTTCAGGGAGGTTTTAGGAAAACAGCAGTCCCACATTGACTCCTACGCTGCAATTCTGCCTCACCATGGCTGTTTCTCCACCTACTTTACATCTCACTCTAAGATCCTGCAAGGAGAACTGGCATTTGCAATCCCTCCTGGGGCTGAAGGCAAAGCAAAGACTTCATATCTCTTCCCTAGAGAAGTACAGTACAGCATTAAGAGCAGAAGCAGCCACAGGAGCTACATACTACACAAGTGATGCAAAATGAACAACAAGCTACATGGTAGTTGTTTCATTAAGAAAACATTTCAAAACAACTGAGTTTTGTTCAGGTGAGGGATGATTTTCAGTGTACAGAACTTGTTAGGAGGGGAAGTGGCTGTGCATAAAAAAATACCAGATCTTTGTCACCTGTTCCCAGCAGCAGCTACTGGGTCAAATCTTGAGATTCTGTAAATTGTTGTTCCTAAAGGACACCAATCAATGGCAATGTCCTTGTATAATAATCTGAATTTTTATTGTATTTTATATTTTTGCACAAGGCTCTTAAGACACCATCTTTAGGTTACATTCTTTGTATACCACAAATGGCTTATGTTTGCCCTTCTAACAAAACCCTAGAGATTTTAAAATGCATGGAAAAAAAAGAAGATGTCTGGCATTTTTTACATAAGTAAGGTTTAGAGCAAATAGATGTCAGGACCCAGGGATATTTTCACTTTTAGCCTGTTAAACTTTACAAGTTTTAACTGTGCTTCTGAATTCTTCAGAGAAGCTTCGAAATTCGCAAGTTCATACAATTCACAGAGCATCTGTTGTGAAAAATAAAGAGATTGTGACTTCCAATTTAAATAATTAAGAATTCCACTATTAAAAATAAAATCCTTGTTATTTAAAAAAAAGCCCAGAATAGTCAGAATAAAAAAAATCTAAATTAGAAATTTCAGAATAAACCTGAAATTTGTATGAATTGGGGGACTCTTTGTAGTCTGTTAAAATTATGTCTATGTACACCTGCAACATTAAATTAAAAATTATGTGTATAGCCACTGTTGAAGCCTGTAGAACCAAGGAATCAAGGTCTGGATCCCCTAAAGTACCAAAACACCTATTAGGGTACCATTTAAAGTAGCTTAATTTGGATAAAAGTAAAATAACTAAATCCTTTTCAAGAGCTGTGCCTCAACGATCTTTTGGGATTCTGAAAATCTCCTCATTGCAAAGCCTTTAACTGGGTATCAGAAGAAACTCTTTAATAGATGAAGAGTACAAGGGGAGAAGAGGATGAAAAGAGGGACTTTATGGGGGAGGACAGAGGACCTGCTCTTGGCAGAGGAAACTTCTGAAGAGGATGCTAAGAAGCCTGAAGACGTGGGTGACAGTCGGTAGTATGAGGATATTTCAATTGCATTTGAGGGTTGTTTAGCCTTTTGCACACTGAAAATGAAGAATAAATTTGCATGTATCAAATTCAGTGTGAATTTTGCGCAGCCCTAGTTCAACAATCTAAGTTCCTAAAGCTCGTTTTTGTTAACAGCCTCTTGTTGAGAGTCTTTCATGCAAAGATCTCCAAGCTTTATAAACTATTCTCTGTGAGGCTGGCTTCTCTTAACAGATTGCAAATGGGGAAATAAAGTTGTATATTTTTGATCTTGACTTCCCTCAGATCACCTAGAGGGCAGTGGCACAGTTGGGACACTGTCCTTCCAGTGCCTCACAGTTAGAAAACACCACACCAACACGGTCCTCAAAAATGCATGTTAAATGAAGTGTGTTCTCATTTATATAAGGAGAAATAAGCCCCAAATAAGGTTATGGTCTTATTAGAGGTCACATATCCTGGGATGAATTAGTAAGCAGGAGGTCCCTGTTATTGCACTGTTCTCTGTCAATCAGGCTATTCTGCCAGATTTCTTAAAGTTATGGATAATTGGGCTCTTATTTTTTTCTTTTAACGGCTTCATGCATATTTTTATTTTTCCTTAGATGCTTCTGTATCACTAGCTGCTTTATCCCAGCTAAGGGAACACATCAATTCAAAATGAGGTGATGGCATGCTCAGGAGAGTCACCTTAGCAAAGTAGGGACTGCTGGTTTAATAACAGGAAGGAAGTTTTTAGAAAGATGTTTTAAAAGTATAGTTGAACTGAGGAAAGCTTCATCCTAAAAGAATGGGGGACAAGAATATTTTGGTTCTGACTGCAGCCCATCATTTTTTAGCAGAATATTTTGAATCATGTGGGGGAAAAAAACAACCTCGAATTTTTTTGTTTCAAGAAACACGATGCACCAGGCTTTACAGTTGCTTTTTGCACTTCTGCACTGTGTATAAAATATTCCCTTTGGCTACCACGTAAGCAGCAAATTAAGTGAGGAGTTTTTCCCAAGATTTCAGGGAAATCTTTGTATCTCTTCCCTATCTCTACCAAAGCTTCCTATAGTCAAACTACAGCACCCTTTGCTACTGCAAAACTTTGTTATAAACACAGGCCCCCACTCTCTATAAATGTCTTCTGGCCAAATGCCTAGAGAAGAGCACTGTCCACTTCAGTTGATGATTTTTTTTTTTTTTCGTCAGGTTTGAGAGATAAACATTAGGTTCTCAGGGTTTGGACTTCTTTTCTTCATTAATGCGTCCTAAGTTGTTATGGCTATGATCTGAATCTAAATTCTCTACCAATTTAACAACTCTCGTACTCTCTTTTTCCACCCTGAATAAACAGTCTGTTTAAAACTGTAAGGAGAGGAGGGGGAAGTGAACATTTGTGTGCAGAGGAAAACGTTCACAGGGGACTGAAAGACATTCTTGACACACAAAAAAACCTCCACACACTAAAAGACTGTGTGCAGCGACCAAAATGTCACTATTTTTAAGGTGTCTGGCTTATACCTGCCTCACATAATGGTCACTCTGAAAAGAATTGTCGCAGTTGGTTGACCACTAAGTATGAAGCTGATTTTTTGTATTATTTTTATTTGTTTTACATTGTGGTTAGGTTTTCAAACCCTTACTCAGGAGTTTGGAAAAAAAAAATCAGAGAAAGGGAGAGAAAAAGAAATAACCCAAAGAAATATAGGGAGATAGAAAGCCAGAAGGACAATTTACACACACAGACAACCCATATAGGCACACCAAAGATTTCAAAAATAGACTAGCAGAGAGGATTCATAAACAACCCCTTGAAAACACAGACTCCCTTTTCTTTAGGAAAACACATCATCCCTTGGAGCAGCATCCCAAGCACAGAGTGCGGCAGATCTGTCATTATAAGGTGTGCTGGTGTGACGGCTGTCTGCACGCTTGGCTCTGGCACCACTCAGCCCAGCTCCTCTCCCTGTTAGCTCAGCAATTTCCCAGTGGTCAGCCTGTCTTGCCATAATCACACACTGGCGCCACAAGAGTGTTTCTTAACTGTACACTGTACCTTGTAATGAATGCAGACTAAAATATTCTAAACCACCTCAATTCGGGAGCAGCCATGACCTCAGGATTGACTGCTCGACACCATATTTGCTTATACAGAGCACCTGATGAAAAGGATGACAGCTGCAATGTAAAGAGTGTTTTCTCTCTATCTCTTACTGGTAATTTTAAGGCACATGGAGTATGAATTATTTCATTCTTGTTCCACTCTTTCAATGGGTTTAAGCTGGAACCTTCTCTGGGTTACCAGTAGCTCTAAGATGGTTTATATGAAATGTGGCTGGACAGAAGAGATGAAATACACAGAGAACATATAGTTTCAGAAAGCACTTCACTCAGGTAGAAAAGTCAGTATTTCTTCCGCACTGGAACACTTGTCTTTCCAGTACATATCTTATCATGCCTCTAATTAGGAGCGAGTAATATTAAACTTAATAGAAAGGCCTGATCTCTCTGTCAAACTTTGCTATAACTCAGATATAAAAGTGCTCCAAACTTTAGAGCATCTCGAAATGTAAATTAAGAATCATTTTCCATTTCACAAAGGAGAAAATTTCACAAGTCTCATTCAAACTCAGCAGGACTCTCTTTTTTTCCCCTTTGCTTTCATGTCATCAGGTGCAAGAAGCCACAACTTCAGGGTCTCCCTTATATGCAATGATTTATAAAAACCCCACAAACAAAACACACAAAATCAAAGCAATGATGTGCAAGACGGCTGAGATTCAATTCAGGTGGTTTTCTGCAGCTGTTCTGTCATGTTTTGTATGCAGCTTACAGGAGGAAGCTTTGAACACAGTTTTCAAAGTATTTATTTTTTTTTCCCCTTTTTTCTTTCTCTCATCCATGTGATGGCAAAAGAGACATAATTCACAAGAGAAGGTTCCTAAAAGCACCTTACATTTCAGTAATATTAGCTAGAACAGCTGTTATCATAATCCTACTACAGCAGTAGTGATTTGTCATCATTAAAAAAGAAGGTTAAGAAGTCTTTACAAAACTGCATTAATGGTATATTTTACATGATAAGTTTACCTACCTTGGATGGAATACTCAAAATACATTAAGCTATTTACTTTGTCTTAATTTTGAAAAACAAAGACATTTTCCAAGCTATTTTAGAGGCCTTGGGAGGGACAGCAGGTAGCACAGCTTTTCAGTTTCCATCACTGCGAGTCCACACATCTTGCCTCATTTTGGTAGACAATTTTGCTTTCAGTAAGAAATTCTTTCCAGACTTTCTCCACTATAAAATACACCGTTATTTTTTCTACCATTTTCCCTTGGTGAGACCTGTAGGTTTACTGCAAGTTTTTTCATTTTAGATGCATCACAGGCAGTGTTCTCATGAAAAACCCAGGTCCACTATCTGGTCTATGTTAAGCTCAGTAGGCAGCCGGGACCTGACTCTTGTAATTTTGCAAGAAGAGTTCATGGCAGAGGAGTTCTTCTTGATTTACAGCTGCATAAGGAAGGAAGAGTTCCAGCTGGGGACCTTGGTGTGCCCTGATATGAACGATGCATGGATGAAGACAAGATGCTTTCTACTGAGGTGACATTGCCCTTTGTTTCACTGCAGTCTGTGAAAGTAGTCAGCCTTTCTGTCAGGGCTTTTGGGAGTCTGGCTGTGGGAAACAGCTGAAGTTGAGCCACCTCTTCCCTGGGAGCAACCTGGATGAAGCAGGTCACCTTTTTCATTCCACCAGTGCAAAGTTGCAGCAACTCTATCGAAATGGCTTTAGAGCATCTTTGTCTGTGGAGACAGATGATGGTAAAGAACCATTCTGGCTGCCTTTCTTCATTCATTCAGCCTGCCTAGGTCAGCAGAAGGACTGTTTTGGCAAGCATAACTTAGGCCAGCCTCATGGTGGAGGCAGTAACCTGAACATTGACCTTCTCTGCCTGACTCCTTTGTGAAAGAGAGCTCAGCTGTGTCTCATGAACGGTTGGAGCCTTTTTTTTACTTTCTTATTTAGATACTGAATTTAGGCATCACAGCAGAGTGAATGACATTTATGCAAAGTGATATTATTTCTCATATTTTTCCCTAAGCTTGAAAATTCTGGCATTGATTCCTTGCTCACTTCCCACTGCACTAAACTGGTACTTCTCGGATATTGACAGCCATGCACATAAGGTGAATAAAGATTGAGACAATTGTCAATCTATCCAGTAGAAGTGCTGGTGCTTCAAAAGTTTTTTGTGCAGACTCTCTTCTGATGCTCGTAAGAATTGCTATTACACTCAATTAAACATTTTCTTGACTGGTTGCTTTCACTTTGATTGCTTTCTATTTTGGGGAGGGGGAAATAAAGTAAAAATAATTATAAAGTATATTTTAAAATGAACACAAGCAGCTCTATTTGCATGTGAAAAATTATATAGTCAGGGGAGAACTAGGCTGAAGTTTGCATTGACAATCCATTTTGGCACAGATCACACAAAATCACATGGAATAAGTTTGTATCTGTAAAGGAAAATTTTATAGACACACTATATTCAAGAAATTGAGTTAGATGTCCACAGGAGAGATGCAGAAAAAAGCTCAGTGAAGATACAGTCTAACCAGAGCCTTTGCAGAACACTGTGACTCCACAATTGGAGGAACAGGAGCAGCACAAGGACATTGTCAAGGCCAGCAACACCAGGCATTTGAAATCCTGGCTTTGGTCAACATTTGTCAAATGATGGGGTCTTGTTCAGCAGTCTGGAACAGCTACAGCACCTCTAAAGAGCCTGCAACATGGTATGCAGATGGATCTGCATGAAGTTAATGCTGAATTGAATTAATTTGCATAGCATTAGTTCTCACAGACTAGTAAGTGTTTTTCCATTCCTTTGTACATTGTATTTCCAGCCAGATACTTTTTTTTTCTTTTTTTTTTATCTTTTCAGCTGCAACTTCTGTTCAATACATCCATGGCTCCATGTCTGACCATTGCTCTCTAATGAACGTAATTTCATAATTTCTGTTGAGTCGGAACTCAGAATCAGAACCCTTGACAAAATCTGGACTTTTCTATGTTATTTCTACTTCCTTTATCATATATGGAACACTTTGATTGCATTACTCTCACTAAATGTCCCCCTCAACTTCAGGCTGATGTTCTTAGAACAAGATACATCTGGAGAGCTGTGTGAATCTGCTCCAGGAGAGATAGAAAGAAAGGGGAAGAAATGAGAAAAGGTCAAGTGAAACTCTGCACAGCCCAGCAGCAAGTTACTTCCCCTCCTGCAAAACACAGAAGACCCATGGCTGGCTATGCTGTACCACCAAAAATTGAAGGGAAAGAGATTAAAGAGAGATCGAAGTCTCTGTACAAAGCTGTCAGGGTGCTCATCATATGAAGGATGGTCATGGGATGGATAATTAAGGAAAACAAACTTCTCAAAGGGAAGCAGCAAGTGCTGGATGGAGGCATCAAGCTGGCAAGGCTTGAGGTCAGAAATGCAGAGATGCATTGAGGTGAAGACGTCACCCTGGTGCCAGAGAGAAAGCTACCTCCTCCTCAACAGCAGAGGAAAAGTGAGAAAGCTTTTCTAAAGTCATGGAGGTACATACGAATATGTTTTAAAAAACAAATTGCTAAGGAACACATGCTATTTTTCAAGGAAAATGGCTTTAATATTTTCAGCAATTGCTCTGAAAGAATTAGTTATTTTTATTGTGTGCAACCATCATGTTTGTTAGTAGGGGGAAGAGGTACTAAGTACCCTGAGGTATAAGCTGCAGAACATGAGATAAAGATGACTTAACGGATCAGAAGGGTTTTAACAAGACATGAGAAATTGGGTGCTCCTTACCAAAGCTTGATCAACACCTACAGGATAACTTGGATCTGTGAGGATCAGCATCTGGGGTGAAAGCCATAATCCCTCTGTGCTTCCTGAGGAGATGCCATAGCTGCAGTCAAGGCTTTATAGTTGCGCATACAGATGCAAGACAGTCGGCAAGAAAGCCTGGCTAGCAAGGTCTGTCACCTGAGCTTCAGAGAGCATCTGACAGATGTGGTGATGCAGGAGATGATGGCCCTTCTCTTCAAGAAAGGCAGGCATTTAAACACCACACCACCCCTCCCCCACTGCCACCCTCAGGAAAAACCTGACTTAGATGAGGGAAGTCAGGGAAAGTCAAACAACATAAGAAAAGAGAGAAACAGAAGGTTATACCTGATGCCAAAGGGAAGAAAAAGACTAAGCCTTAAGCTAAGAAGGGGGGAAAGGCCAGGTCTGCATTCATAGGGAAGAGAAAGAGAAAGGTTTGAGCACAAAATCAAAAAGAAGGAAAAGGACAAGCTGAAAGCCAGAGGGGAAAAGAGGGCAAAGATAAAGTCAGAGAGAAGAAAGAAGTACAGTGTGTTAACAGAGAGCCTGCTGAATAGAAAGCAGGATAATTCTCTCAAAAGTTGAAAATTTGATCTCCTTGTGTTTTCAACATACCCAAGTACTTCTGTAGTTAAAAATGGGAAGTGGGGCTAGAATGCACAGAACATATAATCTGCTCATCTCAGTACACTTGGAAGCAAAGCAGCCATTTTTGTCACTTCCATGGCAGTACTAATACCATGGTGTTTGTATCCACAAGCAAATCTCGGCACATCTTGGCTCTGGCTTGCAGCATGGACACAAGCAGAAGGAAACCTGCTAGGACCACAGACATGCAAAAGTCTGAAGAGTTATGCTCCTAGAAAAGTGAATTTTGTTGGATCAATGGCATTGTGCTCAGATTAAAACAGTAATTTGTCATAGTGGTAAAATTAAATATTATAAAAGACAATGACAATGCAAATATTTACAGGTGCAACAAGTCATAAAAGCAAAGACATTGTCAGATGTAAAGATAAACAGAGAACTGACAATTTTAAGTGACTGACATAAAATTACAAGAGTAACATTCTACCTAAGAAGCCTAAATTAATCAGCTGCAAATACAGGAATATGCAAGTACTGCTGATGCGACTTGTGAGACTATTTATACCTAAAAAGGAATACAATAAAGCTCCTAGACGCATGCTTTATCCTGGCAGAAAATAAAAGGACACATAGCTCCTCTGGATGTTTCCTTAGAACATGACTTTGGAAACAGTTTGATGATGACATACTACCAGTTTCATTTGCTACTCTGCTATTGAACACAGTGGACAAGCTGCAGCATTATAGACGAACATACAGTAGCTTCACAAGAAATGTGCCTTTATCTTCAAAGTAGCAGATTTATTGACTTTAGTAAGCAGAAAATATCTACCCGGACATTAGACAAACACAGACTCAACACAGACTGAGAAAAAGCTGATAATTTTATTAAACTGACTGCATTTTTGTTACATGTGCTTGGGAAATTTCCAATAACACAGAGCGCCAAAAGGCCTGGTTATGAGTCTGACAAAAATCCCACAGAACTGAAAAGGATAAATATTATATGACTTTTTCAGACACAAATTGTACTACATTGCGTAAGTATAAGGATGTGTTTCTTCAGCTTTGCTTGGGCAGTGCAAGGTTTACTTTCGTGGGTAGTTCAGCTATTACCAGGACTATTGTCAATACAACAGACCCTATATCTGAACACTTGAAGAACATATCCCACCTTTAGAGGTGGGGAAAATGCTGTAAGGTTGTCCCACAGGAGCAATGGCCATGGTAGGAGGGTCTTGTTTCCTTCAGAGTTCTAGCTCTGTGCCAAAAAGAATACTTAGCACGATTAGCAAGTTAAAAAGCTCTGTAGGGATAGATAATGAGGATTTCTGCTCACATTTCAAGTTGGTAATAAGAGTCTAACAAGGTTTATGGAGCTAGTGCAAGTGGAATTTTAGAAGCTTTTGCTGTAGTGCATGACCAGATGGTGGAGAGAAGAAGAGTGGTTGGGCTTCCGCAGTGGAAATTGTGGCTGACTGGGTGATGAAATAAAATCGTTTGGGAGAGGAGAGTGGGAAGGCACTGGACTGTGATAGCTCAGAGCTGGAGGAGTAAGTCTGGGGTAGAGTCTGCACCATTACAACAAACTTCAGGAAACTGCTACGTGTAGGAGCTCTGTTTCACTGGTGGCACTGCTAGAAAGTGTGTACTGCAGAAGGGACTACTCAGAGCTGTGGGAAGTGAAGGAGGCATAAGGGCACATGCAGATCAAGGGAAAAAGAAAACGTCAAGAGGCTCATGGTTAAATAAGCATCTTTCCTCCAGTCTATTAAGCAAGGTGGAAGTCATATGAAAAAAAGAAAAATGATCTGTACCTTTAAGTCAGTTCCAAAGCGTGTCTATATATATTCAAGGGGATTGAATTCAGTGCACATAAAGTGTCTAAACTCTTCCAGTACCTTGTTGATGATCATTCAGTATTTTAAATATCGTGCTTTTTTTACATATGTGCATGCATGTTTAGTTAGGTGTAAAGCAAGATCCCCCAGAGATACAGAGAGATTTTGGAGTGCTGATCCAATAGCTCAATAGAACTAGTTCAAACCTCCAGGCTGACTGATACTGTGCCTGCAGAAATAAAAGGGAGTGCACACACATGCTGATATAGATGTGTACACTTACTGGTATACATGTACATGCCATTGTACTGGGGTGCTGCAGTCACTGAGAGTGGGGTCTGTACACCAAGGACCTTCAGGTTTGAGGTGAGTCCTGAGATATTTGCCCCAAGATGTTTCAGAGACATGAAAGGATGGTGCAAACAGGAGCTTTAAAGCCAAGACTCTCAAAGTGAAGGATGACTGATCTTAACTCCTGGCTTTCACAGAGAGAAGAGGCCACATGGTAATTAAGGGGCAGTTAGTGTCAAGGTCACCCATAATTACCATAATTTTGCATTTCTTGAGTTATTTTAGTTTGTTTCATAATGTTAATGTTATTTAAAATGTGCTCATTTATTTGTTGTTTATTTTAGAAAAGAGATAGAATTGTAAATTTAAGAAATATATCAAAATTTCTGAGGTATTCAAAGGACTGGAAGCCTGTAGCTCTATGTCAGCCCCTGAGGAGGTAAGGCCAGCAAGGCAGGCAGACTTCGAACCAAGGCTTTGCTTTGGCTTTATACGTCCTTTTTTCTTGTTTCTCTCATGTAAGCATGAGTACTGGATAGGATTTTTCTCTCTTTCTTTCTTTTTTGAACCAGCTGAGTGAAACAACACAAACACTTAAATGCCAGTTGTTTTCCAGGGCTTGCTCTTTCTACACATTCTCCATCTTGTACTTTAATGCATGTTAAAATGTGCAACAATTACTGTAAGCCTTGACATGAGCTATAAGCACACACACCTACAATTGGAGCATCTTACAGTGGCTGTTATGAAAAATAGTTTTTACAGCCTTTGTACTGGTAGCTTTTTCTTTCATGATGTTGAGATCTCTGAGCAGTGCTCAGTATCCTTTGTGTGTGCAATCATGCCTGACAGAGTGGTCCCATCTTCAGCGGGTGGTGGGGAGTGCAGCAAGATGCCATAGACTGCAATCCACTGGTCTTACTCAGGCCAGGAAGTAGGTCTGTATGTGGAAAGTGTAAATGGTGGTCTTAGCAATATAAAGGAAGTCTCACCAGAAGACACTAACTGAAAGAAAGTGCACATGGAAACATGCCATCACCCACACCCAAATGCAGCAAAACCTTATGCAGCTGAAGGCTGAAGGGGATTTATGGGATCTTTGAAGTGTAGCCACCCACAGCTGTCATCAGACCAATTTGTGTGAGGTTTTTTTAATTGTGCTTTGGGTTTGTTTTTCCTCCTTCTTTGAATTGCCGGCACAAGCTCTAACCTTCATGTATGTGTCTATATACATAAAGACAGAGAGAAAACATGCACTTTTTCTCCTTTATCCTGTCCATGTTCTAAAATAAGATGTTCCACAAAACAATTTTATCCACAAAAAAAACTGAATGAAAAGTTTTCGAGTGGGATTCCTGTTAGGGTCAAACTTCTAGGAGGAGTTGAGTCATAGCCATGGTTTGGCTCATACAGAAGTCATGATCTTGGTCCCTTGAAAATGATCACTTAACCACAGCTGGCATCAGCAGAAATACAATCAAGTTCAAGTCAGATTTCACTTTTACAGTCTGAGGCCAAATCTTCTTGTTTATTTTTGTAGTTTTTATTTAAAAGCTTATCCTTAGATGGCTGGATATGGACCTTAGGGGCTGAACTGCTCTATGAACTGCTATGATATATTTTCAGCTAAGTGTATAACTAGCTTGCTTTAAGTTTCATTTGAAGAACTTGCATTTGAAGAACTCTCAGATGCTGTTTTCAGATAATTATAATCCCACCTTTGGTGAACTTCAGTGTGGTAAGCACAAAACATGTGTTGCTGACATTTCTTTGAAAAAAATGCATTTTATTTAATGTGTTTTGCCCCCTCTTGTATGATTTTTTCTGTGTATCTGCATTCAGTGCAGCTATATTTACATGAGGTCCAGCTAAAAATGAATTTTTAAGTCATTCTCTAAGATACTGCTGCTGTTCAGTTTGAATGAATAAATAAGTGAATGAATGAAGTGCTTAACTCCAACAAGTAGGTACCTTCAGTGGCTTAAACAGCCATGGTCTCAAAAGCACAGTTGTAAAGAAGAAACATAGCATATTTCCATCTATCCAAGAGACCAGGAAAGCTGCCATCTGACAGAGATGTCTAACATATGACAGCAACAACTAACACTAACACAATCCATCCTCTTTTCTCCATCCCTTCCAAGTCCCTCTATCTGCCACTGCACATGCCCAGACACAACCTAACTCCTCAGTGCAGGGTGTGCTGGTTCCAAAATCTTGCTCTGCTCGACGTACTGTGCTATATGGTTTAGGCAATGAGGGAAGGCCACTGCAGTCATCTCCTAGGAGATGTGGAACAGATGATAATGGAGACCAGGATCATGCCCTATAGATGAAAGCAGAAGTATACAGTCTCCTCAGACTTCACAAATAATATCTTAAGTCTTTATGATAGGATGCAGTCCAATTCATTCATTGGACTGCAAGGGCCAAAAGACAATAGCAAAGGAGTTTTCTCTTCATTTATTTAAGGCCATGTCAAAAAAAGACCAAAACCATCCAAATGTCCCAACAGGTCACATCCCTGCAGTTATCTTGAGACAGAACACAAGCAAAGCAAGGGAATGCAGCGTTCAGGCTGAATCTCCATTCTCCAATACAGCAGTCACCTTACACCCCAGAGTCAAGCCCTGTTCGCAGGAACGCCTGTGAGCCTGTCCCTCTCCCTCACTGCCTGCTCACTTCTCCTTCCACAATCCACATGTATTCATGCCAGGTGCTCCACTTACAATGGATCCGATAATGCAAGCAAAATGGGCTGGATGATAGTTTGAAGTGGGGGAAAAAATAAAAAGAGGAGAAAGAAAGGTCTTCCAGTTGCTTATGATTTTCAGTTTGCCAAGCAGTAAACAAAACCCCAAGAGCCACCATCTCCTTCAAAATTGCCATTTTTATCTGTGCTGCTCCACCAAGCAGCTTGGAGTGCTACCCACAGTACCCTGACACAAAACCACAGGAGGGTGAGGTTCCTGCTTCTCTGGGCACAGAACAGGGAAGCTATTTATTTTGGGTGCATCTCTGTGCAGTGAGTCATGTTTCGACTGGAAAATTGGCCACAGCTTTCTCGGAGATCTTTGTTGCCAGCAAAGCTGGCATGTTACCCAATTCCTCCCAGCTCCCTTTCTGCACCCCCACCCCCTTCTTCAGCTTGGGCTGCCTTTACATTGTTAAAGCCCCCATTTAATAATAGTCATTGTGCCATGTTAACCTTGAGAGTCAGGGAGAAGGACAGTGAAGGGCGTAGCTGTGTGCTATAATGAGCATTTGGTGCTATAGCAGGTGGGAAAGGCTTTGGGGATCTGGGCAGATTAGAAAGAGAGGGGGCTCTAGCAGATGTTGAAGCAGGATGATGTATTGCTGTTCACTCTGGGATTCAGACAATACCAGCACAAAAGTAGAACAGGGAAAAGGGGAAAAAAATTGATCCCTTCTGATAAAAACTGGGCTGGAAACCAGACATGCTTGAAAGTGAGTATTTAAAAAAGACAAATATGTGTCCAGGCTCAGCACCTTCTCCTCTCTGTTACTGCCAGATTTCTCTTTTAAAACACCATCTCAGGTTTGATTTATTTTCCACTAGCTTAAACCTTGAAGCGTTACACAAACTTCTCCTTCCTTTCCCTTCCTCTCTGGCAGAGACTGGAAATGAATGCATCTGAACTTCGTCCTCCCCACCAGTCCTCACAGACAGGCAGGCAGGACAGCAGCTGTAAGTAAGGTCTCACCTACACACCAAAGGTCAGAAACACTTAGAAATCCAAACTACTTTCTCTTCAGCTTTTATTGCAACACTTTCAAAACATTTTAATGGTGTAATTCCTAATCTTGTTATCTCATATAGCATAGCCAACTACAAAACTAATTGACACACAATTGTCCATTATCTAGGTGCACATATATAAAAATATGTCAAGAGGGCTAAAAGGCAGGTCTTACATGATGATACTTTGTCCTATGGAGGACAAAAAACTCAAGAGGCAATTGTGCATTTGTTGTAATAAATAATCTGCAACAGATGAAAAAAATTCAGGCTTAGCTTTGACCTTGATTTTCTGGAATGCAAATCAAAGTGAGATACTGGGGGCACAGCACATTGAAAAGCAAATTTTTTAAATACAGATGCCTACATATGAATATAGGACCTTAGTTTTTGAGTCCCACTAGAGTTGAAAATCTAGGCCTAATTTCTGTTTCTGTTTGCAAAAATATTGTCAAGAAGCTTACATCTTTCTGAAGTTTATTAGATAATTAAAATTGTTCTCTGTGAAATAATTTCAGATCAGCAGACCACCCACTTTTGCATTCTTTACATGTGAATAATACACAAAATCTGGGTTACTTGGTTTTGACAGGCACAGTTCTACACACTAACTGATAAATGCATCTGAAATTGCTGTTGTAAAGGAGTTTATCTCCAGACTGTCCCACAGAGAAATGTGGGTTGGTTCAGCAATTGCTGAGAAGTAACTCAGGCCAGTGCTTTCTAGCATCTTGGAAATCCTTAAACCAACTCTGATTTCTGATTCCAGAAGACTGACAAAAACCCTAGGAAAAAACTCTTCCCCACCAGAAAAACACAATAGAGTAATATAGGATATTACTAAATCTCTTATCTATTATTATGTAAATGTATTGTTGCATTGGAACAGGTTGTACAGAGAATCTGTGGATGTCCCACCCCTGGAAGTGTCCAAGGCCAGGCTGGATGGGGTTCTGAGCAATCTCTTCTAGTGGAAGGTGTCCCTGCTCATGGTGTGGGGATTGGAATGAGATCTTTAAGGTCCCTTCCAACTCAAACCATTCTGTGATTCTATGATTCTGTGACCCAGATATTGTCTGTCAAGGCAGGGAAATATTCTGATTCCTAGCAGTACCACTTTAATATTTAGATGGGAAAAAAATGGCATATAACAGGAATGCATAGAAACAAAAGGAAAGTCGAACCAGTCAGTGATAGTTTCTAGCAGTCTCAACCAGCAGTAAATCCAAATCTGAGCATGAGTTAGCAAGGTCTCTTCTGATAGCCATCACTCAAAGCCTTCCTCCTCCTGTAGAAGTTGTTTGCTATCCTCCTCCTCATTGACTGCTGGTTGTCAGAGGTTGTGTCAGTGGTCTGCTTATGGTTCCTGCCCCTGAGGCTCTGCAAGCGATGGGAGGAAATGTTCTCTGCTCCCACACTCCTCTCACCTGGCAACAAAAGGAGGTGATGTCATTCTCCAGTGGCAGCAGTGGATGAAAGTGCACGAGGCTTTCTCCCTTGTTATATATCTAGGCTTAAATAAAATATCCTTTGTGAGTTTACTCAGCAACAGCAGTCCCTTGCCTCAATTAGTGGATTCCAATTAATTAAAAAAAAAAAAAATTCAGAGAACCTCATCACCATATTCTCGGTGAGTGCCCTATTCACCCTCCACACACTCTGAGAAGTGCCAGTGCAGGAAAAGATCAACTCTCTTCCTGCAACTCATCCCCTTTGTGCTACAGTCCCACCTGTATTCTCCAATTTTATGTGTGAGGGTTTTTCTACATATCTGGGAAAAACAACTGAGCATGAAAATGAGTAAATTAATAATGTTTAATAATGTTTTATTTTTCAAGCGTGCATTTCTGAGCAATTGCATCTCGTGATGAGCATGTCAAAGGCACAGTCTCTGAAAGTCTCTGCCACTTGTTTAAACAGGCAAGCCCCAAAATAACAAATAGAATACACATGGGGGACTTTAAAATAGCCAAGCACTTATGACAAATCTTAATTTGCGTCTTCTTTCACTATCTAGAGACCTCAAATTTAGGCAGTGGGTTTTGCCAGTATACAGCAAATCTAATTGCATCAAAATGGTAATAATCAGGGCAAATTGGCAATTATGTGGCTCCAGGAACATCACTGCATTTTGGTTTATGCACCAAAATAGAAATCTACTATTTTCTGTTATCCTATATCTGCTAACCATCAGCCCAGAGAGAGGTGGCTGAGGCCAAGTATCTCCTTTATTGACCAGATCACCATCATTGGTGGGCTACAGCAGTTAGGAAGAATCACACATACAGACACTCATGGAAATGGGTAAGCAAACAAAACTAGGAATTCTGAAAAAAAAATAACAAGAGGAGGATGATGAATGATGGACTCCATTGCCATGGCAGCTGCATGTTGCATGAACAGCTTCCTCTGGAGTCAGTGGTCCTTGTACATCTGTAGAAGTCACTATTTAAGAACGTGAAAGGACAAAGGGAAAAGGTGACTAACAGTACTAGGTAATTGGATCTATGAACACAGCTAAAATAAAAGAAATAAATACTTGAAATATTGTTTGATTTATTAGTATGCAAGATAAGCTTTGAGCAAAATAAAAAAAAAATCTCTGAAATGAAAGGGAAATATGTTTCAAAGTGGGAAAAAAACCACAAAACAATCTAGAAGTGCTGACTGGGAATAACAACAAAAGCCAGATGGCATAAAATGGCATCTTTAGGGATTATGTGGCATAAGGAGCTGTGCACAAAAGCATGCTCTGAGTCCTTAAAAATCTACCACCACTTACTGGGCATGCTCAGTGTCCTTAGATAGCCACATTAACTTACTTAGTGTGCTCTGTCCTCAAAAGCTGGACAATCGTCTCTACCATTTAAGCTCTCTGCCCTGGTAGTTCATCAAACTTCCTCTGCTGTACTGTTTTATACCCTCTACAAGCCAGGATATTCTGCATTTTCAGAAGCTTGAGAGAGGATCCTTTATCACAGTTAGCAATACAAATCACCCCATTCCTCCCTGCCATAGGCATAAGACACCTCCTACTCTCTTGTTCATTAATTGGGAATGGTAATGAAGCTTTAAGAAGCTCACTTATATTTCTTCTAGACAGATCTGCAATATCACTGAAATGTTTTCTCATCATATGAATATAAAGGGGCAGGAAACCTATTTTCATCTACCCACCCAAAATTATGCTCTACTGTATGTGAGTGCCAGATTGACTCATTAGTGAAACATCCATTTAAACAACTCATTAACTTAATACTGTAGCCAGTATTGAACTTCATATTTGTCAAAACTGAAGTTGTCTGTGCATTTAATTCCAAGAAGGCCCTGCCTACTCCTTTTCATCTTTCCACCAACAAGGAAATACCCTAACTGCAATCAAACCCAAGTCCAGTATAATTTACATTACAATCATAAAAAGTCCCATCAGTAGTTCAGACATCTAGACATCATATTGCATTTGTTCATGGAGATTTACAGAAATCTTCTTAACAGCAAAGAAGATTTCTCTCCACAGACCATCAGCTTCTAAACTCAGCCTTTTCTCCTTTCTTCAGTGCCAGATTTATGCATATAAAAAGAAATAAATGAATCAGCTTTTTCTAGTTACACAGTAACCCTGTGCTTATTTGGATCAAATCTGCAATAGAAGTGCTATAGAAATAGAAGTGTGTAGAAAACCTCTGCAATAAATCTGTTGTATTTGCAGACCTTTTCTTTAAACACGAGACAATATCTTTCTTATAATATAACAGTCTGTAACACTCATTTCAGGATTCAGACTTCTATTTCTCATTCATGAACACAAGACATGCAAATATGATGATCCAGATCAGTGTACAACTTTCTTCCAGCCAGTTTGGGCTGGGAACAATATTCTGGAACAGAGCAGAAGTTCCCAGTATCCCCTGTATTCTAGACGTCCTGCTGAAATCACCTTTAATTAAAAGTTAAACTGTGCTGGTCTTATTTTGAAAAGCTTAGTTCACTGTGAAACATTACACTACTTTTTATTTTTAAATGGTGTGTGAATTTTGTTACTCATTAAGTGTGCCAGCTTGACAGTCCTCAACCCTCCTGTACCCACAGAATGGGTGGAACAGCAACATAATCTTCCAAATGTTGTCTGGCACTGATGGGAATAATTTCACTTGGCTTCTAATTCTGATAGAAATAGTCACTCCTCAGAGCAGGAAATGAACTTTCACAAGATAAATCCCAAATACTGAAAGACATTTATATTAGTGTCTGTGAGACAGGTACAAAAAGTAACTGGGAGTGAGGAAAGGGGAAAATAAGCACTCAGATTCTCTGTATAAATCTTAAAGGTGTAAAATCACTGTTTATCTTTCTGAGATTTACAGTGTGGATTTTCCCAGAGTGCAAGAATTCCTAGCTGGTGTATTCCATTTCTAGTACTCTCCTACAGATTTTGGAACACAAGTTGTGTTATGAATAACAAAAAACACTGCTATTCTCCGTTGTTATCTATGAGTGGAAGATGACCCTGTAGAGCAATGGTAATTTTGTTCCATTTGCAAACAGCCCAGAACTCTCCTGTATTGCCTTAGAGTGTCAAACAACTGACCTGGAAATCACGTCTGCAGGAAAATTAGCTGTGACTATGTCCATTGCACCTCTTTCTTGAGAATCATGAGTGACTGAAACATGAAAAATATTTAGATGGAGATTTATTCAGAGCTGTCCTGATTAAGTTGAAGATAAAAAGACCAGTGAGATAGTGATGCAGTCAATAAAAATGCCAGGTAATAAAAATTTAGTTGAACCTAGGCAAAAATGGTGGTGCTGAGTATTATCTTTATTTCAGAGACCCTGTCTGACACAGCAGATTTACCAATAGCCACACTACGCCTCTATACTCTGAGTGCTTTACCACAAGACTGCCCATCGTAACATTTTGAGGGCAAAACAGTTGAAGTGAATATCCATGAGAACCCCATTACCAGAGGGAAATGATTTTAGAGCAAGCTAATGGAAACCACATTACACGAGTAAATTATTTTACTGCAAACCTATGAAAACCACATTACAATGGTCAAACAATCTCATTTCAAACCCACTGAGACCACATTAATAAAGCCATTATCAAAATAAACCAATTTCAAATTAACTCTATGGGGATTTGGTTTTAAATGGCAACAAGATTTCAATGCATGTTGAAAAAAGCCCCTTGAATGCTATTATGGTGTAATGTCAAATGTGCAATCAAAGTTACAGGGGAAAAGCTACATGATTACAAAAAAATGGATACAGTCTTTTCGAAAATCTGCTAATTTGGCTAACAATTTACTATTAATTATCATTTGTGTTCCATTTATTTCTCTCTTTCCAGTGCATCATATGAATTTGTTAGAAAGCAGTACATGCAAAATGAATTTTAAAACATTTCAAAAAGTCATTAAGACAACCCAAAAGGCAATAACCTCATTCAGCCACTTGTGAAAAGTATACATACAGTATTTTAGGGTGGGAAAATCTGCAATAAGTCCTTATCCCATATGCCAGGAGCAATAATCATCATGTGCTGAGAGGAGCACAGGACTTCTGTCTGAATTAATCTGTGAAGTAGACTATATACAGAAGAAGGAGAAAAATGGAGAGCCTTCATGCTCCCTGTTGAAACTGGGATGGCTGTGCTCATATTGGACAAGCTCATATTTATCAGTTATACATGCATCTGGACGCACACTCTCTTACACACATATCAGAAATGACCTCATGTGATGCTTTCACCTTTCTCCTTTGATTTATTCCCCCCAATATCCTTTGTCGTCACCACTGCTATAGTAAAAATAAGCTTTTGCCATCAAAAGCTGAAGTAAACATGAAGAAATGTTTTTTATAGATGGCCTCAGACACTCATCTTGGATGCATCAGTCCAAATGTTACCATGTCCTTTTCACTTGGTAGAGTGACCAGCCACAAAGCTTGGAGTGTAACATGCATTTCCACAAGTCTACAATCAGACCTAGTAAGTATCAGCTTAGCACCTCAGTTCTACCTACTAAATTCAAACTTTCCTCCTGCAGAAGATAAGAAAATATTTAGCCATGAGAAGAATTCTGACTTAAATAATAGATACCTGTGGATTTAAAGCATGTATAATTTTTGGTCGTGGGGTGAAAGATTTTTTCTTCAACTTTAGAAATACATTCTTAACTTCAGCTGCCCAAATCCTTTTTGTAGATCTAGCTGCAAGTTTTTATGCCCACTATATAGAGAAATGCCTTACAGTGAGTGACTGATTTCGAAGTGTATCTTTAGATATCCTGCTTAAGTATTAAAACTTTCTAAGCTGACAATAATATAAAGGTAGTACTAATTCTGTTGACATAGAAGACCAAAAGCTCAGGTACTGTGTTGATACTGATGAATTAGTAAAATGCTAACTGTAGAAAAGCTTTTTCTATTCAGATGAGAAAAAAATCATGATTCCTAACACATCTTTTGTTGTCAAGATGTAAATAAAGATCTTGAAAAAAATTAGAAGTTGAAGTATTTTAATAGAGTAATCAGTTGAAAAATACTGCATTCATAGGTTGTATCTGTGGGTCTTAAAGCTGTTCATTAAGTTTAATTAGGAAGGGGGGAAAAAAAAGACAAGAGGCTCCCTGGATACTTCTGAGTGACACATTACTGACAACCAGAACAAGAATAAACAAAATAGGATTAGATAGTGTTTAACATAAAAATAACCCATTCCTCCAATTCTACCTCAAAGTTCCACAAAAATTAAAATTGCCAGATCTGGTGAAACTTACTGAAATTGTGTTTGTCCTTAGAAATATACAAACATTTTAGTTATTTCTAAATTTTGCCTGCTCTCTGTTATGACTTAGGAATATAAGAAAAGGGACAAATAATAGTTTTTCAAAATCAGCATTTTCCCGCTGACTTGCCAGCTGTTTCATTAAAACCCTCAAACTTACTAACTAGCAAGTCTGAGTGCAATTCATTGCAGTGAAGTTCTGGGTTTAGATTCTGCTGACCTCCAATACAAAAATCTCTTTAACAAATACATAGTTTTCTACCAAGTATAGAGGAATTTTGGATTGAGTGGTTTTGTTGTTGGAGGGTTTTTTTGTTCTGTTTTTTTTTTTATATTTCCCAAGTAATCTCAAAGCAAATACACATTGTACATCTACTTAGGCAAATCCAAATAACTCTGACAGAAAATCGGCTTCTCTGTTTGCACTTCTCCTTTTTCTGCTACCGAGACTACTGCTGATCAACTAAAAATTAATTATTAGAGGTTATTTCATTTAAAAGTAATATTAGGGTCTTAAGTTTGATTTTCATAGCTTCTTTACTACACTATATCAAGCAGACGTGAAGATTTAACATGCAGACTTGAAATCTTAATCACAGCAACAGAAAAACTGACAAATGACAGTTGATTTCTCAAAATGTGTTTGTAACAGCGAAAAAAATGAAATAAATACAGCCCACAGTCTTGTCCAGACTGTAAGTGTATCATAGGACAGAATTTTCGTCCTTTTTCTGCTTTCATGGAAGTCTTAAACTTAATTGAGTGTGCATATTTTCACTATTTCTAATTGTTTAAAGAAACAAGAAATTAAGTCCAGTAACAACAGTAAGAACACAGCTATATTAAGTTCAGTAAGACATGAATACTTGTTGTGGTTTTATATTTAGAACCAGTTACTTCTTCCCACAGAAAATTCATAACTGTTGCTTTGTTGCAGAAATAAATGCCTCCAAAACAAAGTTGACTCACTATGTTTCTACTGAAAAAAAATAAAATCCCCTTAGTAATACAAAGCAGATTTGATTTTCAGAACCTTGTTCTCATGTCATTCTCAGAGCACATATTTTAATGTACTAGAAGAAAGCAATCACATTGATAGGTGTCAGTGCTGAAAACTTATGGTACTCATTTTGTCCTTTTTTGTTTCCCATTGATGCAAAAACCTGGCTCAACAGCTTTGTGGTACTATGCGAAAGTTGCAATAGATGCTGCAACTTAAAAAAAATCAAAATGATAGCACTTCATCCATGGAGAGCACTTCGCTAAAATATTAAGAGGATCCTGAAGTATTGGTAAGTCACTGTTGGCCCCTGAACTGCATGTTGGAGTGAAGACACATAAGCAGCTGCTGTGGAATTTAGTATTTCCAAGAGGAGATGAACAGATTAGATACACAGAATAACCTGTGTTAAAAGCAGTCCTTGGGCCACTTTGAAGATGCATGTGAGTCTTGAAGATTGCAAGACTGCAAAGACTGCCTCAAACATGGTGGGAGAAGCATCTAAAGCACTTAGGACCCCACACACCCAAACATTCTTGCTGAGTTAATACATTGGGCTAATAGACTCAGTAGATGGAAGTGAAGCAAACTACATTTACAGTCAGTCTTAAGGGTGTGTCTGAGAGTGGCTGTGATGAATTCAAAGAAGGAAAAAAGAAAAAGAGAGGATTTGGTGATACTGATAAGATGGAAGAAATGTTCGAAATGTTCGGATTCAATGCAAACTTAGACATAAACCTTGATCTGAATCTCACCAAGCTCTTTATTATCATCAGTCACAATTAGAAATTGGGACATGTTTACTTCTCCTGATTTCAAACTCTTTACTGATATCTCATTGTTGAGTCAACAAATTTCTATTCAAGTGTATAAAATATTTTTTGTGGCTTTGATATATTTTCACATTTGCAGAATCTGTGGTCACTATGTGTATCACATATCTAGTTGAGCTGTAGGCTGTGGCACTGACAGTTCTCATAAGCTAGACAAACATAAATCAGAATGTGGCAGCAGTATAAGTGAATGGAGGTTTATCAAGTATAGGACATCCTACTCAAGAACCAATGTTAAATCAATCATTTACTTGGACCTTATTTTAGGTGATGGATTAAAAAAAAAAAAAACAAACAAAAAAACAGAGGATGAATGAGATAGACACCAGAATTTGAGAAAACTTAGGTGCAGCTGTAAGCATTTCACAGCCAACTAAATCAGCACTGGTGTCACTGCATGGTGTCTTTGCTAAAGGATGCAGGTGAAGAATCCAGACCTGGCTGTTCTTCCATGCGAAGTTCTGGTAGCAGCTCCTACAGCCCACTGTACCTGATAGGACATTCACCACAATACGAAGTGTCAAATGATGCATAAAAGAAATTTGAGAAGAAATATTAATTCTTAAAGATAAGAGTAATTCAGTGTTCATGGTCTTGTCAAGGTCTTGTCTGCATTGACACATAAGCCACATCTGTTAGAGTGATACCATGCTTTAGACTTTAGAAGTTCATTATAGGCTTACTGGTTACAACATTTTGAGGAAAGATGAATGAAAGTTTAGAGGAAGAATAGTTTCACTAGCTTTTCACTTTTTGGCATGTGGATCAAATACATAAAACAAGTTTCGCAATGTCAAATAGTTTTACAGTCTACCACACTACACGTGAATCAATTTACTTAAAAAGGGAGACAAAAATCAAGAATAAGCATACCAGAGAAGCGGTGCCTATCTAATTCTCTCTGTGGGTTCATACCCACTCTTCATTCATTTGTTTCTCTGTAAGCATTTCATATAATACTTTAGAGTTTTTGTTCTTTGAATAAGATTAATACAGTGTGCCCTAATTTCCAGTGAAAGATGAAAAGATTTCATTTCTCAGCAAGATCTGGTCTTACAGGTGGCTTTTGCGAGTTTGTGCTTTGGTTTTTTTGGTTGGTTGGTTGGTTTGTTTTGGCTTTTTGCCTTTTTTTTTTCCTAATTTTTCCTTTCCTTTTATTTTCTGGTGAGTTGCATGTGTATAAGAGCCACAGATCCTGAAACATTTGATAAGGCAGTACAGATATACTTTTTAAACTCTATCACTTAAAATCAATTGTTGTCTGAATCTTTGTTTTCACTGATATTTCTTTGGATGTATTTTTTCTGTCTATTATTAAAAAGAGCTGCAAGAGGGTGCTGCCTTGTAAAAGTTTCTTCTCCCTTTCAGGGAGACTGAGCTGGTTTCTTGTAGAAGTTGCTTCTTTTATCCCAGCCAGTTGTTCCTTGATAGTTAAAATTAAACACTCCCGTCTTCTTCCACCCATCATATGACACATAACCTGTGATGTACTTTGAAATTCAAAGATTTGCACAAGTAGAGTGGATAGGTCTAGCTAATGAAAAAGAAGGAGCAATTGGGGAGAGGGGGGGAAATAAATAAAAAAACAACTTTTGTAATCATGTTTAATCATATATTTATTTAAAAATTATAAATTGGTTGTAGATAACCGTAGTAAAAGTGGTCTACCACTTGTGTATGGCATTGGATAGAAGGATTGGTGCCAATTGCTTTTTTTTCCACTACCAAATGCAGACTCAGAAACATGCTTACGCACACAGAATCTCTCACACTGGACCTTAGTGTCCTTCTTTTAGCTGCAGATGGAATACAGAAGGTTGCTGGATCAGATAAAAAAAAAGATAGAGAGAAAAAAACCCAAACCATGTTTTCTAAATAATTAATGATCTCTAAAAAATGATGGTTCCAGAGAAGCTCTGCAAACGAGCACAGGATGAGCTTTTTGTGTTACACTCCAGTAAAAACCCCAGAAAGTGTAAATTCATACATACAGTCATAGTTTATTGCTGCCCCTTCACTTCACATAAGCTATGTGCTTATGGAGAACTGATCCTTCAGAAATGTTTCCTACCTTGCCGGCTCCAGTGGGGATAAACAGCTCATTAAGGGCCTAAGACTCCTTCCTACAAGCCAATATTTTCAGAAATAGGACCTGTACAGAGACAGTTTGACAAGCATTGGAACTTGTTTCCTCTTTTGATTGAGTACATTTTCTTCATTATATGAGGAAGGAATTTGTTCTCAGCAGTTTCATGTGGTGCAGAGATTGAGATACTCTGTCACAGATTTCAAGATTTGAACAGATTGAAACCTTGTTCAAGTTGTCTGATAGAAAAAGGCAGTAACAAGCAACCAGATATTAAAATGTATAACCCACCTGAAAAGCAGGAATTAAAAACCTAATTACCTTTACAAAGCTGTGCTGGTGTGTCTTTGTTTCAAGGCAACTCTTCAGAGAACACCCTGGGATCATGCCTCTAGTTTCCACTTCACCCCAGGAGCATTTTGGTGAGGATATCGCATTTTGGTGAGGATATCGCTCAGGATAGGTTCTGGGCAAGTGCAACATGAGTAATCAGGCAGAGCTGAAGATGGGCAAGGGGATACTCAGTTTAGACTTCAGAAAGGATATGTCTTAGTAAAGATGATGCACAAAGATGACCAGCTCTTCAGGGAGGGAACGGGTATGTTGCTTAACAAGAGATAGACAACTTTGATATGGTACGAGCATAAGGACCTGTAGTTACTACATTCCCTTTTTTGACAATGTCTCTAAGTCTTCCTGTCATCTACTGACTAACAAAACCTACTTTCCAGACCCATTTGGGGTTTTGTCTCATCTCCAGTACCTCAGGGTTAAGTGCACATATTTTTGGACTCTGCAATTTTAAATTCTTTCAGATCTACTTCCATGTGTTATAGCTATTAATGCAAGGGATGTATGGAGTTAAAGGGGCCCCCTGGTGGTCTAGTGGTTAGGATGCGGCACTCTCACCAGCATAGCCCGGGGTTTAATTCCCAGTCAGGGGACTTCCCCAGGCAGATGGAGCTCGTCAGCCCTGTAAGGGCATCCATCTAAGAGAAGGTCACTCTAAACAAACCTACGTCCTGAGGACCTCACTGCCACTGTCCAAGCTTGCTCAGCCCCAGCAGATGAACCTCAGGACGGTGGGCTCAGTTCAGCACACACTGTGTCTCACCTAAAAAATCCACTGCGCAGGCTCAAAGCGTAATGACCTTTTCCAAATCTTTGTTTGTGAAGACTGGGCATGACAATGGAGTTAAATTGATACTGCAAGAAGCATGACTTTTATGATGTATTTTAAATTCCGTGTTTGTGAATTGTTTTCTTCTGAGTGGGTGAATAATGCTATAAAAAGATACATTATGTTTCAAGGTCTGTCTCAGCTTGAAAAAATATATATTTATTTACTGTATATAAACATTAAAAAAAATCTTGAAGAGATGGAAAGGGGATAATATTACTCCAAAAGATATTTCTCTAGAGGACAATATTGAACATTATTGAAATAAGTTGTTCATGAGCAACAAAATGTGAAGATCTGTTTCATACAAGGTTATTCTCTCTGCCATGACATCTTAATATCAGTTCCACTATTTTCCTTATGACTGTGTTGAGCACGAGATACCCAGTCTGAACCGAAGTTGCTGCTGGCCAGGCCACTAGCACACACTGGAGAACTGACCAGGCAATTGCTGTTGGCAGGATGTACAGTGACTAACACCAGTGCAAAACTGTGTACGTTTTCATTGTGTTCCTTGCTGATTCAGAAGCTATTTAACCCTTTGATCTTTAATCTTGCTGGAATGAGGAAGTGGTTTCAGCTCACTCAATCACCTGGATGCAATATGAATATATAATATTAGCAATAAAAAAAATAATTCTTACCAGAAAGCAGGTGATTTCTAGAATCAAGTTGTCAGATATCATTTAATCCAAATAAAGCAACACCTGGACCCTTTCAGATGAAGTCTGAGCAAATGAAAGGCAGTTGCTGCGTGGACGGAACATCTGAGTGAGGCATCCTGCCTGAGGACACTGTGTACAGACTGCGAAGTCGAGCATCAGTGGCTATACATCCCCTTGCATCCACAAGTGATTGGTGGATGGAAGTAATTTAATTAGGAATAAAAAATGTATTTGCTAATCTTTGGATATTACTTTTCTTCACTGAAAATGACCTGTTTTCTTCAGTGGGCTTGCATCCCGCCGCACGTGCCACACCAATTTCCAAACCCCTTAAGGTTTCGCTTGGTATTGTTAGGAATAGCTCTAGATCCATTTCAGAAGTCAAGTCAAATCCCTCCTGTGCTCTGAGGAAGTTAAATACATATTTGGATTTATTTCTTTCCTGGCTTAGGTATATATACTAAATACTTATGTAGAAAGATAGTCATAGTAAAGTTAAGAAAAACACAGATATGCATGAACGTACAAGCAGTTTGCCAGAATGAGACATTACACAGAAGAGAAATCTGTATAGGAGACTTGTGTTTCCAACAGAAAAGTAATGGAATAAAAGTCCTTTCAAAAATGTTATTTTAATTGTATTTCCTGTCCTAGCTGCATGTGGTGAGTTGAGATTGGCAAAGTTGTGTAAAAATATTTCTTAGTTTTGTGGAGTTACAGAAAAACATTTCCTCTTCTGGACTATGTGTTAAGCAAAAGTTAGTTTTTCAGTCCATCAGAAGAAGCCTCTATCTCCTTGACCACTGCCAGATATCTGCTGTCATATTTCCCATCTAGTAGTGTTTATCTGTGTAGGAATCATCCCGGCTTGTACGTAGAGTAGTTTTCAAAACATGCTGAGTGCACCTTTTTCTCCCAACTTACATGAATGTCTATCATGAAAAATATGCAGTGGTGCTTAAATCTTATTCTGTTACATGATAGAACTGTTTTGTTTTGGGGTTCTTTTTCTCTCTAATATCTAAAAGTCCTTGAAAAATCTTAACCCTCAAATACAATCCTTTCACTTTGCAAGTGTAAAAATCTCAAAAATAAAAAAGAAAACAAGGTTTATTAAAAAAAATCCTACATTTGAAAATGTTAAATGTTCCTTCATCATATTTCATTAAAAGTTTTTTCTTACGTTTTTCATGGGTAAGCTTAAAACATTACCTGAACTGGGAAGAGAAAGAACATTATCCCTCAAAGCAAGCACCACCCCAGCTCCTACTGCTGCTCCAAGGTTTGGCCTTTACTCACTAGTCTTTCCATCTTCACCTCGGTAAACCAGATATCTCCAGGAAATGCTCCTAGGCATTGAGTCTCAAACATCTATGCTGCAAAAGCAGCAGCTTTGGTTTCCCAAATAATAGCTAATACGGCTGCCAAGTTAGATGGAGAAGGAAAAGTTTCAGGAGGCAATTTTTACATGATTTACCTCCTTTGGAGGCTCAGAGGGTTTCACCAAAAGGATATGGATTTTTTCCCTCTTCTTGCCTTGAATGGTAGGCTCTGGTTCCAGCCATTTTAAGTCTACAAGTGTAGATAAATCTACACTACTCATCTGTAGGCCCTCAACATGATGCATCACTAATAGGGTAATTTGACAGAGCAGTTCAAAGAGACTTGCCTGGCTCCTGATGGTGTCACAAAAGGTTTATATGGATGGGAATTCAGTTCCTTCCACTTCCAGTCTTATTTCCAGTCTGGTGCTTTTCACCTCCTGAACAATTCACCTCACTTTAAAAAAAAAGTAAAGAAACATCTAAAAAATATTATTTCAGTAAGATTTTGTGGCATTGGTAAAATTACTGTCTCTGAGACATAAATAACATTTTTCTATATAGGTTCTGACAGCAGAAATAGAAATTTCCTCACCAGTGGTTTCATTTAAAGTGCAATATTTTGCAAAATTCTAATGAAAAAGGTAAATTTCCACTGTACAGATCATATTGTGGTACTTGCAAAATATATCTTCTAAATTTTTCTTGACATTCATAAATATTTCATAAGTTCCTCCAAAGGGACTGAATAATACACACATTGCTGAGATTGTAACAAACAAAGTGGTACACTGAACAGCAGATAAAAGCAATCTGTGGAATGGTGGTTTTGGACGCTTGGGATATCAGAAATGGCTGTTTCTTACAATCACCCTTTGGCAAGCTACTTAGGACTATCTGCTCCGTGAGATAAGTGCCTGGGCAAGAAAAAGAGTGAAGAGTCTGCCTTGCCCTGGGTGTCAGCTGTGCTGCAGGATTCACCCTCCAGTGCACAGCTGTAGGGACATGAATTAGGCAGCACACCTCGTCTTTCCAAGGGCGGTGACCAGGCTATGGCAGGACCACAATGCTCTGCTGCCAAGCCCTGTTTATTAGGCTATAACATATTCTAAAACAAGGAGCACACACACAAGGGCTGCTTGTGATGATCAGGCTCCTATCTGTCTTTTTCAGGTAATCTTTACCCAGACAGGTCAAGTCATTCCGTATTCATCTCTTCCAACAGCAAAACAGTAGTATTTAACTCAGAGGATTTCAATATTTATTTCATTAAGATTGAAGGTTTTTATTAGTTCCTATATTTTTTTTCTTCTTTCAGTTTGTATTGGAATCACACTTAATAGTAAACATTTAGAATACAATTGATAACTAGCCCACAAGCACAAAATTTATAAAATCAGTGTGATAAGCTCTGAATATTTTATTGCAAAGTAGCCATAGGCTCTCTAGAGCAGAGAATAGTAGCTGAAGACACAACACGAACAGTACCATACAGAGAATCAAGTAGAAATACAAGCCGGTACCAAATTCTCTACTCCTGAAAATATTACCACGACTTATTATATGGACTGTGGAGCTGACAAAATATTCACAGAACGTATACAGTAACATTTATGGCAGAGAACTACTAAGGTAAGGTAAGAAAAAATAATAATAATGAAGATATGGGCATATATTGGGAAAGGCAATTTCTAAAAATTAATGAATTTGAATTAAATGAATCTCAGGGGTCCAGAGGAATTAGATATTAGTGATCTGAACTTTGATGGTTGGTTTTGAAAAGTCACATAGGAAAGGGAAATAAAAGACAAAAAAGTGGAACAAAAAAACCATAATTTCATCCACTCTTGAAGATAAAATCTTTAAACTAGCTGAATAATATCAGAAAGGAAAAAAAAATTAACAACTGCATGATGAAATAAACAAGACAAACACATTTATAAATACTGCTGAGGACTGTCCTGAACACAACGCATACTTTATTGTTCACTTCTTGCCTATTCTTCACCCATTTTTTCTTCTACTAATATCAAAGTGAGAAAAAACATACCAAAGACCTACACTGAGGATTCAATTTTCTTTGACTAAATGTCAAATGCATCCCAAGCTAATAGGTATGGTCCAGGTGTCAAGTATATTACTTGATTCTTCTGATTCTGCTATAGCTGAATTCTCTAGTATAAAATGACGAAAGCAAGAATAGCAATTCTGTCACGGTCACAGAAATAGTATTCGAGAATCACAAAGCAATTAAAGGGCATCAACTACAGAAGAAAACATTGAGAAAAACAACAAAAACTAGCAAAATAAAATGTTCCGCTACAGGACACTTCTTCCATTAGGTCTGAATGGGTCTTTTCAATGCCTATTTCATGAAATATGAAAAGGAGAAAAAAAGAAAAACAAATAAAAAACCCCAAGAAATTCATCCTGGCATTTGACATTTAGATTAGATCATGAAGTTTACATAATAATGCACTAGAAACCTCTCTATACACTATTTTAATAAAGTTTTGACATCAGGTTTATAATATGGATTTAAGTAAATATTCTTGAATTCCATTATGTATGTTGAACTTTTAATTAAAATAAAGAAATATTAAATCATGTAAAGTTTATGTAGGTATCTTGGCAATACAATGACAGAACACATGAATTTTATGCGGGGGTTATTAGGTGAAAATCTTTGATTTTTTTGTTAAAAAGGCAGTCATTTTGTAGTTTTTTCTGGTGTGAAAACAGAATCTGCAGATCTGCATGAAACTTTATTGCTACCTTTGTAAGTATAGAGTGAAATAATACTTTCTGTTTCCTGAACCAGAATGCAGGCTATGTAGAATTTTTGGGGCTTCTAAATATAATTACCAAGTACTATGTCGGTGATGCAGAGTTGCACAGGAAAAAATCTTAAGGAGAAATAATCATGATATTTCCATCATGCAATATTAGGTACTACTGATTAGTTTTGTGGTTTTTATTTATATGTATGGAATAAAAACCAAAACTACTGCTCTTCAGTGTTCACCATATTTTTAAAAATCAGTTCTCTCACGTACGCATGAGAACCTACCAGCTGCAAAGAGGCTGAGACTGACTTTTTGAAATGCACTGCTTTTTGCCCAAGAGTGGAAAAGGTCTGATATAATAGTTCCTACTGTTATGTATGGCACTTGTTGGTATCTATGGGCAGCATTTAGAAAAAAACCAAAGGTTTAGTTTCAGAAATGCATTAACAATATCTCTCTTATCTCATTCTGAAAAGTAAAGAAGCTCAGGCTCTGCTATTTCTTTTCTGTGTAGTTTTATTATTGCAGATAACTTTTGCCAACAGTGGTAATAATTATGGTAGCATAAGATGGTAATAATCTACATATGCACTTTCAAGTGGGAATATTTTACTGGGATTCTATTCACTCTCAAGATTATAAGCCTTTGATTATTGACAGATTTTGCAGAAATAGCATTTCATTGTTATCCTAACCACAGTTCTAAGACTATTGAGTAGAGCAGATGAGATCAAGCATATGCCTTAAAGAACCTATTTTTATGCAACATTTTGTATGTAAATAAGGATAGCAGTTATGAAAACTGTTAGACACAGAGTCCTAGACAGTAAGATTGTTTCATGATGGAGCAGATAGGAAGAAAACAGAAGCTAAAAACCTACTTATCAACAAGTGTCAATCTTGGTAAGGATTGTCTTAGTAGACAGGAAAAATGTCAGCCTCGAGGTCATGTAATTCATGGCATTACTGTCCTAAAATTGTTGTCAACTATTTTAGTGACTATAAAAAGAGAAAATGAACAGTCACTATACACTATAAGTTTGGATTCCCTTGCCTTTTTTTGTAGGACTCCATTGCTTGATTAAAATCTGAATTCTTTCAGTGTTTCTCCAGTCCTAGGACCTAGAAGTTTGTTGTTTTCACTCTCAAAGAAGAGATTATCTCCAGCATGCAGTACACATGGGATGCAATAGCCATGTCTTTAGCATCCTCCCTCTGTTCATTTTCCTCAGGTCAAACTTCTATCACAGTCTATAATGTCTATGATGCTCCTATCAATGACACATTGTGGAGCTGCTTCTGCAGAATGCTGTAATGATACAATGTCATTAATTCAGCTTTTTTTTTTTCCTGCAGAAGGACCTTCTAGATGAGAAACTGAAGACAAACAGCTTTGCCTCAATCTTTCCTTTACTTCCTTTTTATGAGTTAGTCTATTTCTTCTCCTCTGTGGACTTCAGGTGCAAAGGATCTTGATTTCTATTCTTTAGCATCTCATTTTGGGAATATCCAGTCTTCAACCCAAATCTCTAGCATAACTAAGCCTGCTTCTGGCTTTCCTTTCTCTGTCATTTGAAGCTGCACTTTTCAAGCCAGAAATGTAGTCCATTCCTCTCTGTTCAGATGTAATAGGCCAGGATTCTAATTCTCTATTCCATCTTCAAGAACAACAATTTTAAAGATACCTAATCTAATGTATGGGTTATGACAACTTTACATAGACTTTTAGAGATGCGTGCATATTTTAGCACAACTTTTCATAGTCAGATGTCTTGGGCATTTTTTTCCCCTCATTATTCCATCTTGCTTTATTGTCAAAGGAGTATTTCTTGTCACTAGCCTAGTCAATGTAGAGAAAATCTAAAACCACAGCATTTATGCAATTTATTTCACATTCAAAATGCTTTATATTTACTGGCCAACTATTTCATAGAACATTTCTGTAAAATACAGTAGTGAGAGAGAAACGATCTGGTCATGAATATGCAGAAACTTGGTGGCAAGGGAAGGTCTGAAAAAAGATCATTGTGGTTCACAGCTCTGTGCTCTTTGCATCACACTATATCTCTTACAAAGATCAAAAGAGAAAGTGAAAGATATTACTGACCTAGTGAGCATCAAGCTCATATCTCCTAATTCAGATAAGACTTATAAGAAATTGCTTTAACTCGGTTCAATGACCTAAATTTACATTTAGGACATTATAGAGAGTACCAAGATACTACGATACTCAAACCTCTATGTTTTCAAGTAGGCAACTGCTGAAACAAACTTTGTAGACTAACTTCAGAAAGCTTTTCGTTTTAGTTGATGAGGGAACTTAGAACAAAACCTTCAGTCCTAACCTCAAGGGGTTTTGTAAAACACCAGTTCTTTCAAAATGGGTTGCCTTTGGAACAGCTCATGGACATCCTCGTGGCTGAAACAGCTCCTGCTATGTCCAGCTTTGCTCTGGATGACATCTCACTGAGGTCTTTGGTGGTATCTAGAGATCAGGAGGTAGTTTTTCTTCAGGGAGAGAGAGCATCACGAATACCCTGAAACATCCTTTTTCCCTGAGGAAAAGTTTCAAAATGTAGCAGAAAACCACATGCTTTCCTGACCTGTTGTTTGGCTGCAATCCCTCAGATAATATCCACTATTTAAGGTAAGTCTTTGTCCTCAAAGCAACCTCTGCAAAGACAGGGACATCTACTTCAGAATCACAGCTTTTATCATTGGACAGATACTGTGTAATTTTATGGCTTTCTCACACTTCCATCATTTCCTTGATATTGTGTGTGTCCCCTCAACGAGTTCCGGAATCAAACCATTTTTCATCTGTCTGGAGTGGCTGGGTTATGTTTTATAGGAAATTGTGTTCTGGGGACCATGCAAAAAAATAATCCCCAAACCCAAGAAAACAATATGTTAATCTTTCTTTTAACCTCGTAACCTCACCTCCACGTTAAGTCACTACACAAAGCACCTCTTTTTCCACTCAGAGAAGTTTCCTGAACCTCACCACTTTAGAATGAAAACTAGGGGTTTTCTCAGTTTTGGGATTTGTAAATTTGGATAAGATTCCAAGTTAATCTCCAAACTTTTTCTAATCACCAGTATTATTAAAATAGGTCTTATATTTACAGTGTCAGCTAATGTAATATAATCTAGTTAATGCAAGAAATGTTCCGTTAATCCTAACTTGCTGAGGAATGGGGGTGCCATCAAGTAAGAAGAGGGGAAGTTGGCTGTATGAGATGCAGGAACAAGAACTGCCAGGTAAGATGAAGGAAAAAAATAAAGGAAAAAAAAGCATACCATGACTTATGGAAGGACACATACAGAGCATATTGTTAAAAGTTAAATTAACTATATTTTTCCTCTTTTTTCTTAATGCATATGTCATAAAAATAGTATTTGTTGGCAAAAAAAGAGGTTGTTCTTTCCCTGTAGATGTGCCATTGCTAGGTTCACACTTATGTTTAGGTGTTGAATTTCTAACTTTCCAGCCTAGTTCAATTCCCCAAGGCAAGAAGAAAAAAACATGCTTAGAATTAACATATTGTTCTTATGAATTAGGATAGCTGTCTAGGGTAGCTAGCTCAAGGGAGCTGGAAGTCATGAAGACACATGTACACCCATAATAAAGTAAGAATTTTAAGCTGATATATCTGTTTTCAAATTTTACAGGGACATATTCTGCTTTCATTTAAGGCCTCTTATTAAAGAATATTCAAATATGTGAAAACGAAGATAAAGTCTGACAGACCTTCAACAGGTTGTGGTGCATTCATACAGTACTGTCTGTATCACTTTTTAATTAGCAGTCCAAATGCAGTGAACAGATTGTACAGTATACTGCATCAGCCTGGCTCCTATATTTTCTATTGATTCACATTCATGTTTAAAGGGCCCTCTTCCAAGCAGGACTTTTCCCATTATCCTCCCCAAAACCCAGGCCCATCAAGTTAATACTATTTCACTCACTGGCAGCAGCTGGCTTTACCAGGTAACTGAAAGGACACTTTAATTTACTGTTTAGTGTATTTTTCTCTACCTGGGATGAGAAACTAAATTGCTGCTAACAAAAATGCCTTAGTCATTAACTGAAACTAAGTTTTAAAAGCATTCCATTACTCTCCCAGTGGGAAGTTTCTGACTTTATTAGCATCTTTTGAATCTGTATTATAAGCACCTAAGTCCTAAAATCCTAGTGGACAAAGGCTTTATTACATGGATTCAACTTGATGATTCTACCTTGTGTTGGAATGAACAAAACAAGGAAAGAAATTTAAGTTAGAGTCAAGATATTGAGAGTAAACCTTACTTGATTCTGAATTCATATTAAAGGAAAACAAAAATATCTATGTTATTACACATTTCTGACATGCTTAAAAATGAATAGACAGATGTGTCTGCTTTTGCATAGAACTGAAGAAAGGCAAATACTACTCGAAAGTACAGTCAAACTACTTTTTCCTGATGAGAAGAGCAGGGTTAATCATGCAATCTTTTGCTGTTATCCAGTAAAATTTTCTATTGCAATCAACAGCCAATTTTTAACTCACAAGTTTAGAGTTTGATTTATGGTAACTGAGAAGTTCAGAATATATATACTGCAAATCTTTTCAGAGGACTACTCTTACTATGGTTATGTCTTTTAGCTTTTTTTTTCATGTGATTTAACCTACTTAAACCTTGTAAGAATTTTAAAGGAAAAATCAAATTGGATATGTTTTGGGTTAGAACAGTCAGATTGAGTAATTCCACCTCTCTCCCTAATCCTCAACAGATTTTCAGACTTGCAGCATCTCATTAGGTCTGGAAATTGGCTGACTGGAGTTTGAAAATTAGATTATGACTTTAAGATATATCCCTTCATTACCTTCTATGGAACCACATTCCCCAAGAGAAACTCATGAAGGATTTATGAATTATAGGAGTCATGGTCCCTCTGTGTTTCTGATATAAGGGAGAATATTTAGGCTGCTCTGTCTTCTTCAGGGTCCATTGGTTTCAAGGAAACTGCCTGTTCAGAACTGGATACAAATGCCAGCCATTTCTAGGGCCAAATTTCATTCCCATTTAAAATCGCATCCCTGGGGCTTACTGGTAACAGCATCACTGAAGTGAATCCAGTTATCCCTAACTCATTAGTTGTTAAACAGCTTTTTCTCAGTAGGATGGAACTTTGCAAACCCAGTTTAACAAAAATTCTTTCTAATAATGTTTCACATATCCTGTATTCCTTTACCTGACTTGGGACAAACAGAACCAACAGACTCCTTCTGTGAAGGATGTAAATATGTCAAAACACATATCTGTAAGAGAGTAATATCTCACTCTAGTATCACTAATTTCGGGAAATGTAAGGCAAAGTTTGAACTAGATGCCAGGAACAAAGATTTTTTTCAAAACTGTATTATGATATTCCATTATTAGTTTTTTTTAATAAAAACTGGATAAACCAATATTTCAGAACTTCATGTTACCTACTAATCTAGACATTTCTATTTCTTCCCTCTTGTTCACCACTGTCCTTACTTCCTAAAGGATGTAGGAATCATTATTGGTTTCCAGGAAGGGATGGACTATGTGCAAGACAGCTGACATTAATTAGACACATTATCAACAATGATAAAAATATCATTAAAAAGATAAATACCAATTGTCACCCTATCAACTGATACTGTATATTTTCATTCCATATGTGCCCACATTTGATCTTTGCAGTGACATTCTTGGGAGCAAGAAAGGCCTGTGTTATGTGACATCACAGAGAGTTAACCAGCACATTTCTGATGCTTTGCATAGTGAGATGGATGCAAATAGGGAAAGATTGTTAGGTTTCGTGGTTGAAAGGGGCTCAAAGTGGCACAAGAAAAAAAGTGTCTCCCTGCCCTCCAAAAGTGCATATAAAGCACTTTGATCCAAAACTGAAAAAATAGGTCCCTTGGATCTGAGAACCATCTCAAAGGTGAGATCCTCTGAAACTGAGCCCCAGGAACCCACTGATGCTATGAAGATGCAAAGCAGAGTACAGTGGTGCATGCACTTCAGTCCTGTAGCAGAGGAAGCTAGAAACAATGGTCCTAGCAGCTCAGCAGCTACCCCAGTGAGCTGTTTGGAAGGCCAACTGAAAACTGCATAAACCATAAATACTGCATTCTTCCGCAGATATCTTTAAAAAGACCCAAAATACTCATGACAGGCAGAAACATCTTAAGAGATAGCAGCACTCCATGCTAGTTGTTTAGAGACTATAGAGGCAAATTTATAATCCCTACATCTTATCCAGTTTATCAAACTTGATTTCCTTTTATGACAAGGTAACCAAACCAGGTGATCAAAAGAAGCCAGTTGATGTAATCTGGTTTGATTTCAGTAAAACTTTCAATACCATCTCTTCTGGACAAAATGTCCAGCACACAGCTGGATAAACACATCATGAGATTGGTGAGCGATTGGCTCACGAGTCGAGCACAGAAGGTAACAGTGAATGGGGTGACAACAGACTGGTGACCTGTCACTAGTGGGGTTCTGCAGAGATCCAGAACTGGAAGGGATATTAAGCAAGTTCACAGATAATACAAAACTGGGAGGAGCTGTTGACTCCCTCAAAGGCAGGGAGGCCCTGCAGAGAGACCTTGATGAATTAGAGGGCTGGATAATCACCAACCATATGAAGTTCAACAAGGGAAAGTGCCAGATTCTGCACCTGGGGTGGGGCAACCCTGGATGTATATACAGGCTGGAGAATGAGATGCGGGAAAGCAGTGCTGTGGAAAGGATCCTGGGGGTCTTGATTGATGGCCAGTTGAATATGAGTCAGCAGTGCCCTGGCAACCAGGAGAGCCAACCCTGTCCTGAGGGGCATCAGGCAAAGCATCGGCAGCCGGTCGAGGGAGGTGATTGTCCTGCTCTGCTCTGCACTGGTGGGGCCTCACTTGAATATTGTGGCAGTTTTGGGCACCACAATATAAGAAAGATATTAAGCTATTAGAGAGTCTCCAAAGGAGGGCAAAGAAGATGGTGAAGGGCCCTGAGGGGAAGCCATATGAGGAGTAGCTGAGGGCACTTTGGGCTGTTCTGCCTGAAGAAGAAGAGACTGAGTTACATAGTAGTTACGACTTCCTCATGAGGGGAAGAGGAGGGACAGGAACTGATCTTTTCTCTGTGGTGACCAGTGACAGAACTCAAGGGAATGGTCTGAAGTTGTGTCAGGGCAGGTTTAGGTTGTATATTAGAAAAAGTTTCTTCACCCAGAGGGTGGTTGGACACTGAAGAGGCTCCCCAGGGAAGTGGTCACAGCACCAAGCCTAACAGAGTTCACAAAGTGTTTGGATGATACTCTCAGGCACATGCTGTGACTGTTGGGGATGGTCCTGTGCAGGGCTAGGAGTTAGACTTGATGATCCTTGTAGGTCCTTCCAACCAGCATATTCTGTGATTCAGTGGTTCTGTGACTTAGGATGTTATACAACTGAGTCTGAACTGGGATACTTGAAAATAGCTCCAAAAGAATTCCAAAACTAAGATCTTTTTGTTAAACATCTATAGGAGTCTATTTACATGCCTAGGCAGGAGGTTTCTTTGTTGTAACCAGGCCACGGTAATCCCACTGAACTGTATACACTCACCGGTGAAGTCTCTGGGAAATTAGTTTTGAATAGAGAGGAGGTATTAAATCTGTACACACAGAAAGGATTAGAAATTCCATCAATTGACTTCCGCTATCATATAAACTCACTGAGCAATAAAGCCATTTTTAAAATGTTGTTTGTGCTGAATGTTTTCCATAGCTGAGTACCGACATTATAGGATCTTCCTGCGTGCTGTTTCTACTAGAAAGCAGGAATTAAATGTATTGCACCAATTGCAGGCAGGTTCTTCATTTTAGGCATGGTGAGCACACCTTCTCATCAATCATTTGCTGTGCTAATGCAAAGTCAAATGTAAATAGAAGATGCAAAACTGGTATTCTTCTATACAATTCAATTCCTTAAAAGCAAGTGCAAATGATGAAAAGGACCAGGAGAGTAACCTTGCTAAAAGAGGGTTCCAAGCTGTATCACAAAGACTGAGCTTTGAGAAGCTATTATGGCTTCCTGGGGTGACAGAGTATTCTTGAAGGGACTGTGGGGAAGGACAAGTCCTGCCTGTCCTGCCTCTTGACAGAGGAAATAAATCACCCTGCACACTTGAGGATACCTTTCCAGGCTGCATGCTGGGAACTTCATTACACAAGCTGTGCCACATATTACTATGCATATTGCCACTGATTGGACACAGACTCAAATCTGTAGCCTATTTCTGTCATAGTCTTCAGGGGAAGGAGTCTGTTTTCTGCTTAAACAGATACTGACTTGGAAAGGAAAGGGGAAGGAAAAGACACTGAACAACCAACAGTTCTCAATGGAAAAAGATCCCCTTGACTAATGATATGTCTAATCTACACTAACCCTGCCTCATGGTGCATGAAATACAGTCATATTGTCATGGTTTTCATATCCCCTTTGATCTTAATGCAATTGTTGTCAAAGTGAACAGCTACTTGCAGGAATCCTGCTTTCATTAGGAAGATAGAAAGTCCATCTTCCAAGACAGTTTTCTGATTTGTCCTTGTTTTCCTGTTATAAATTTATAGAGCTTCTGCATGCCTTCACCAATTATGGTAAAATATTAAAATAAATTTGCAAATAAAGAGTTCGTCAGCAGTGCATGCGCTCCTAGCACACAATCGTTACACTAATATTGGTGTTGGGTTAAGTTTCAGGATGAGGGTAAAGCTGAGACAATAATACATGGCTGTGATTTACATGATGAAGAAAGAGAAAGGCTGCCAACAAACCAACCAACACAAGGAGATAAATAGATGCTTCCTTGTGACACCTGCTTTTTAGGGCATTGATTCACATGTTGCAATGGATTAAGCTGGAAAATAAGAAAAAGCTCTCAATTCCAGATGGCTTTTCCTAGAGTTTATTGCTCCCTTGCCAAAACCAAAGTGTCTCATGAAAGACAATGTTGACAGGTCAGTACACCTCCCCTTCTGATACCCCTCCTCACTTAGACACTGAATACCAGCCAACACCCCTACTTGCCTCTTTGGCCATCATCCCATCTTCCTGCTTCCCAGCTCAAAGTAGAGCTGATTTTACTAATGGGAAATTTTTAATCCTTATTAAGTGTCCACTGATTTTGGTCCACTCTGTCAATGAAAGGAACCATAAATGGTTGTCCCTTATCAATGGGCTGGAAACATAGCAGTTGCTATAGAGTCATCTTTGTAGCCACAATGTAAAAATAATGAGCCAAAGGAAACAAAATTAATGAAGAAGGCATCCTGTGGGCTGAACACAAGTATATTAGAAGTGAGATTTCACTAATTTGGGATACACTAGGAAGAGAATGGGAAAAAATATAAATGGTAACTAAAATATGCCATTTTTTCCATGATGAAAGATCTTCTACTAAAAAGGCCCTTATTATCTCAATACAAGTTGTGCCAGTGTGACAGGTGCTAAATATATGTATATATATATATGTTACTCTGTGTAATATATGTACACATATTTTTGAAGATTTCTTTGCTGTCAAAACTCATTTTTACACACATACACACAAAAATCTCCTCTGCAGCATATACATGGATAGATAGGATTCTGTTATACACAAACCCAGAAGTAATATTTTATATATCTTGTAGCAGAGTAAGATTTTAAATGAAATACTGTGAATGTTTTCATTTAACTAGACATTAAAATAATCTTAAATGATTTTAAGTTTTGCACGGGACTCCAGCAAATAAGGAAAATAGCACATATATGTCAAATACAGCATAATTTTTTCTTCTTCTTTGAAGGTTATAGTAATTGTAAGCAAGATGGCTTTGACAAGACTTTTGGTAAATATCAGAGAATTCTGCATTGTGGTGGGAGGCTTTCAGAATATTAATACGATATCCTAACTCATGTCAAGAATGCTTTGCATTGAAATAGTTGGTAGATAGAAATAAAAAAATAAATCTAGAGAAAATATTTATAACACTAATAAAAAGTTGACTCATAAATCATGCACATTTGCAAGGGGATTGCTGCAATCTTACCTATTTGAGAAAGGGTGGATCTCTAAATGTCATTAGCTATATTATGTGAAAGCTTCCTCTTTACTAAGTCATCACAGTCTGGTAATAGCTAAAATCACATAAATCGATTTTCATCCACTGCTTCAGAAGAAGGGTTAATTAGGCTAGCCTATTGCAGTTTGTTAAACAGACTGGTTTGTAGGCAGAAATGTTACATTCCTTCTTGTTTCCTTGAATAGAGATATCTGTCCTAAGATAATTCTCCATTTCTACTGAGTATGGCATATTTAGAGCACCCAAATATCCCAGGTGCTATTACAAAGTTCCACCCAGACAAAGTGCTCATAATTTCACTGAAGTCTGTGGATGCATTTCCTGTGTTATTCACTAGACTAAACAAAACCTAAATTCTGCTGTATGCCCTTTCCTCATTAACATCTAAAGATATATGTTCTCAGAAGCCTCTCGTGTGTCATACAATATTCCAATCATTGCTGTCTGCCTCTCAAGAAGATAGACAGCCATCCTCTTTTAGAATGAGTTAAGTAAGGAAAACAGCTGAGCACAGATAAATCCACCAGCCTATAAATGCCCGTTAAATGCTAGAAAAGGTGATTTCTGTTAACTTTGTCTGACTGCCACAAGGTGGGAAATTGTTAGTTTCAAAAAGTGACTTTTGTTTCACTGGTAAGTCATAATTCCCAGTCACATGTACATCCACAGAAAAGAGATACATGCTCATCTCTTTAGCATAGTAAAATTCATGACTAGATGTGGTGGATGAACATTTATTGATGCAAATTGATTTACTACAAATGTGCTCGAATTGTGATTACTTGGTCTAAATCTGTAAGTAGCCGTTAGCTCACACAGGTACAATTTTCTGCATACACCAGCTCTTCAAATGTGACTCCTGTATTTATTCTATTTATGGTCACTGAAAGAGAACTGAAGGAATAACAAAATTATAATTACAATTAAAAATATGCTTTGCAAGAGGAGGTTAAAAAGTTGCAGAGATGCTGTAAACAAAATAAAAATTAATAGAAGAAAAATTCCTGCTCTAACAACAATGAATCATGATGTGTTATCACAAAAAAAATGACTCAGTGTGGTTTAGAGTGTTGATGTCTCATAACTCAGCCATGAAATTATGACAGTATCAGAGGTGATCGTGAACCCTGAATCACATGACAGCAAATAATGATGCAAACTTCATGCAAGAATAGAACTACAAAGTGAATTTAAGAATTTCATACTCTTGAAAATCCGTGTTTGAAAATGAATTCCACATGTAGCCGTAAACAGTACTGTCAACCTTGAATTCAACCTTAAATTAATTGATCTTTAATTCTTAAGAATATATTTTCTTCCTGAAATATTTGCAGAAGTGGCAGTGTCACGTCTTATTAGTGACACTGACCTCCTCAAGCCTATTGTGCAATCTTTATTTGTCATAATAGAAAATAACATACACCAAGCTTTTTTTAATATCAAAGTGATTCTTACATGAAGTTATTGCAGCTGTAGGATAAATAAGGTAGTAGCATAATCTTAGCAGATTTGTTGTATTACCATCCTCTTCTCTCAGTGCCCTGGAGAAAACTGCAGTGTTTTTTTTCTTTAAGAAAGGTATTATATCACACTTCATATAGCAATTATTTGCTCCAGTCCCTGCCTACCTTAATTAGTATCTAATTTGTTAAACAAAGAAATGTTTTCAGCTTTACACTGAGGTAACAAAGAAAGAAAAGAATCATGAGGAGCTTTGGTACAAGTGAAAGGAGGAGCATAATACACTACAAATGCCATAATACACTACAGATAACATTTTGCAAATGAAAAACAAGTTTCTGTGTGTTTGTTTTAATGAAAAATAATAACGCTTATATGTAGCAGCAGGCAGGTATACACGATTTGGCCAGAATAAACAGAGTTTTAGAATTGCCCTTTTTACATTGTGGCCTGGATGGAATGCTGTTTCAGTTGGAAGGTAGTTTTGAAAATGCGTACTCCAATCTCCTACTCAAAGTGCTACTATCATAAGAAGTAGATCAGGTTATCTGTGGATTTCCCTAGTTACATCTTCAAAATTTCAGAGTACAGAGATTCCTCAGGATCTCTGCGTCACACTGTCTATACTGCACTACCTCTCAGAGAAGAGATTTTTCCTGTCCAATATGAACATCTACAATTTGTGGTTCTTTCTACAATTTGTGGTTCTTTCAACAAGTTAGTCTAGTACTACCTGGTTGAGTTTGTCTATGCTGTCTTTGAAACAGCATTTCATATGGATAGAATAGTTTTCTGGGGCTGTTAGACTACCCCCTTGCATCCTCTTCCCCAGACTAAACAAGTCCAGCTCAGCATCCCATCCAGTCATATTTCCAGGAATTGAGGAAGGGGGCTCTGCCTTTGCGCTCCCTGCAATCCTGTATGGTCTGCAAACATGCTGAGGGTGTGCTCTGTTATTGTATCAATTGCAATTAATCATTTTTGAGTAGAACTCTTGAGTACACTCTTTGTCTGCCTGTTGGCTATCAGTCCATTTATTGCTACAATTCACACCTGACAGTCTAGCAAATTTTAACCCACCTAAGTCTTCTCATCCATTCTCTTTTTACAAATGTTCAGGTAGAGAGCACTCAATGCTCTCCACTTGTTCTTGTAGCTACTTAATTGCAGAAGGCAATCAGATTGAATTAGCAAATTTTGCCTTTGGTAAATATATGCTGACTCTCCCTGATTACTTCTCTTGAATATCACATCTTTGAAGACTGATTTTAAGAGGACATGCTTTCTTTCTCAGTGCCAAGATGAGGTTCTCTTCATCTCCTCTCTTTCTACAGATACAAATAATCTTAACCCTGTCATTGAGGATTTTGTTCCATCACCATGCTGAATCCCAGCTGGTCCCATGGATTTCAATGTGTGCAACTGGTGTAAGTAGCTCCTAAACCTTTATTGCCCTACTGTTACCTGATCATTTCCTTCTCAAACTGTGCTACTATGTGCAGAGGTTGAGGACATTGCATTGAGTGCAGAGACCAGTGCAAAAAAAGGCATTGAGTACACTGCAGCAAAAGTGAGAAACCACCATTGAGCTTGCAAAACGAAAAGAAGATGGGTTTGGAGTTCTAAAAAGCTTACAGCTTCTTTTTTCTTTTTTTGACATTGGGTCTGACTTTACACTTGTAGTAATCAATAGCAAATTTCTAGATACTACATTGGAAAAAACTGATATGATCTCTTTCACAAATTTTTACATACAGTAAAGATGTAGCATTCTATACATATGTTTCAAATTGTTTTACTCATCTGTGAATGACAGCTCAGGAAAGACTAATAAGTAATCTTTGAAAGCTGCTTAAAGAGCCCTTCCGTGACTTTTCCAGAGCTCTTAGACATACTCACTCCCTTCTGGTTTCAATTGAAAGTGCTTCTTGCTATTTCATATGGACTAGGTAGGTGATATTAACAAAAAATGGGAAAAGGATTTAAATTAATGGAGTATTCAATGACCAGTTTTTGTGAAAAACAGACTCAATTTTACGGAATGACACAAATATATTGTCACAGCCTAAGACACAGCTTTTACAATTTTGACTAATAAAGTAAAATTTCTGGTGGCATTTTTTCTATGATTAAATGGTTGTGTGACAAAATCCCCATAAAATACTGGAAAATACTGACATTTTCAAATTCCTGTGACAAAAATTACTTAAGTATACATCAAGACGGATTATTTCATTACAACCTTATAGGAATTTTTCATTAACCTCTACAAGATGCAACAAAATTTATTCTCTTTGCACAGTTTGATGTTGAACTACATGAAGGAGAGGCAATAAATGTTACTTTGATTGTGCTGCAAATCTATTTCAGACATGCTAAAACTCAGGGACAAAAGCTTCTGTCCATGAAAGAGAGATATCTCTAGGACAAAAACAAACCCCAAACAATAAAACAAAAAACACCCTAAGCCCCCTAAACCTAACAAGTAAAAATCACAAGAATGTAAAAGAGTTAGTCATTAAAATAAACTAAGTTTCAAAGTTGGAGCATGTACTGAATGAGTTCTTCCTCTACAACTGCAAAGAAAAAAATTTCTGAGATACATTTCATATATTTACTTTTGATCTACCTGCTACTTCCCAGTTCCCAAATCTTCGTTCGCGAAGTCTAGCCATGATTAACTGCTACTCATTAACAGTCCCATGCCTTTATCTTGGTGGTGCAGTCTAAGGAAAACTCATTTCTCCTAGGATGATGAGTCTTGCAACACTCTGTTCCAGAGTGTAAGACTGGAATATCTCCATAAGTAAATTGGCATAGCTAGAGAAGTTGACCCATTTCACCACAGTAGATGATCGGATTTCAGCTGTGACTGTCCCCATTGTTGGTACTGTCTATAGCCATTCTTTCTTCTAATACAAGTCCAATTGTCTCAATATTTGTCAGTGTGAGTCCTCCCTAATGTCCAGAGCAAGCATTACTAATTTAGAAAAATTTCCATGTAATCCACCCTTGCTCTCTCCTTTTTAATTTACTTCAAAACAAAATAAAAAACCTTAAAGACTTCAGGAAGGTTGGTTTTTACCCCCAGATTTGTGAAAAATATTACATGGACCAGGAGGAAATCAAGATTTTCTTGCAAGTGCAAGAAACTGTATTCCTGCCCTTTGAGATAAAAAGTAACAGTTCAGACTGAATGTTTCTAAGGAATTGTATCTGATTCAATTCATTTTATGCACATGCTGCCATGACACATTGTGCTGTAGGAAAGACATAGCACCTCTCAGGGCATCAGCACACCCTGGCATCAAAGACAATGGCACTAGACAAAATCATTACTTTAATTCTAAGCTAAATCTGACTTCTGTTCAGCTACTCTGTTCTTCCTAGAATAGTTCAGAAGGGGAAAAAGAAAGGATCATACCAAGCGAATGTTTTTGCTACTGTGTGCAGATTGCTTGGAGATGTACAAAAGTATCCATGCCAGCAAATCCCAAACTTGGTGGATTTGAAAAGTAATGGTTGGGTGGATTACAATAGCCACCCTGTTTGTATCAAAAATGTGTCATGATCTGTTTTACACTGTAATTGTTTTAGCTTAGGCGCCCACAAAAAAAGGTGGGAAAAAACAAAAGTGACAACAAATATGTGTCCAATGCCTTTCTGAGTTAAAATACTAATACTAGTACTACTAATAAGCATACAATAATTAATAAATTATTATTCACAGCCTTGTGATAATATTTCTGCATGTCATGGTGGGGCCTGTTAGTAAATATATTTATTTCATTTTTCACCTCAGTAATTAATACTTCTCCAATTTCTTCCTATAAATTGTCTATACAGATTTAATCACTTTCAGTTGCTAATCCCATAATTAAGCAGGAGGTGACCAAATCTTAAATGTGAGTCAATAATTAAAGGTTACTGTTACAAAAAATGACTGCATGATCACACATACACAAAATTTTCATTTTTATAAAATTAAGAGTACCTTCTGGATCTGACTTTCAATAATTTTGGGGTTTGATATATGACTGCAAGGTAATAAAAAGTTACCTATCATTTGTTGCATTTCTGATATCTGACTTTAAAATACTTAGATGATTAGGAAGAATTTAAGGCTACTATATCAATTAAAAGACATTTTTTAAGATTCTTGGATAGAATTCTAGGCTACAGTATCTGTGAAGTGTTTTGCATCTTATTCTTTGTTTCTGCATTATACTTGGTATCTACAACAAAGGACCAAAAGGCAGCTCTTTGGTAGAAACATGCAGCCCTAAATGCATTTTTTCTCTACAGAAAGACAGAAAGCTTTAGCAATTTCAGCTGTATTTCACTGTAAATCAACCTTGCAGTATAGGATATCACACTTCAAAGTTGCACAAAGATTGCTACTTTCAGCTAAAGATGTAACATAAACATTTAGGGAGAGTTACTTTAACAAAATTGATAAGTATGACTTCAGAAAAAATGCTATACATCAGCAAGAGGTGAGCTAATCCGTTAGTTCCTAAATTGCTGCAGGGATCCACTAAACCATTACCTAAGAGAATTAATAAATCAAGCAGTACTCAGTAATATTTTCCTGCCTTAGGACCTCTTTGAATATCAGATAACTGGAAAATTTTATTTTAATTATCGCTGGATAGTTCCTTAAGTCAGTTCTCTTCACAAATGATCTCCGAATTTATATTGGGTAAATATTTGTACTAGGGTTAAACCACTTGTGGTAGCTTAGAATAAGACATGAAAGTAAACGTTTTTTACTGCAAGTGCAACACTCACTTCAGCCCTGTTTTTCTGGAAAACCTACGAGTGTTTACCCCAACTGACATTTTTTTTGGCTATTGCACTGAGTGTGCCTTCACAACCAAAGTTAAGGATCTCATTTCTTCACTGTCCTACTCAGGAATATTGGTCATACTTTACTATCTGATCAAAATTACTAGCAGTAATTCAGTACATATTACCTAAAAGCCTGCCAGGCAAAGGGAAAAAAATATTGCTATCACCAGAACACCCACATGAGAGTAACAAGACTAATTACCAGATCAGCATTAAGCCAAAGATCTTCGCAGTAGAACTGGATATTATTACAACATTTTTTTAAGGTGTCATTTCCGCCACGGAAGTATGCTCGTCTGCTGCATGTGACCCTCATTCATCAGAGCTGAGCAGACTTTCACCTTTCAAACTGTTGCTAGGATCAGAGGATGGGACTGAAGCACTTTGGCAAAGGCAGAACAGAACCTCCACATGCTGCTTCCATATTCCTCAAGGATATTCTTCAGAGTCTCTTTTTACAGCTGAAAGTCTGTCCAATATTTTGTAACTAATGAATTGGCACTTCTAGGTTGGACGCAGCTCCAGAAGACATTAGATAGTGTCAGATCATTGGTGCTGAGCTCCAGAACAGAGTTTTGGAGTCCTGTAACTTTTAGTGAAAGACGTTCTGCAATCCCTTGACTCTAATACAGGATGGAAATTGGACCTTTACCAGATTGCATTCCCAGAGTTTGCTGCTGAACTCTCTGCCCATGATGTTCAGAGCAGGCTCTTTGAGGATCACACAGCACATTTGAGCCAGTGCTGTGCTGGAGAGCTTTATACCTGTTAGAATATAAAGTACTTCCAGATTTAATTTTGGAGGAACAAGCTAAAATCCAATCTGGGATTTTTTTTTTTTTTTCTCAAGGGAAATAAGTGTTACATGGCATGAACCCTTCTAAGCAAAGCAGGAGGCTGAAGGAACCCATCTGTCTATTGACACTGAAAGACTTCATTATTTCCATGTTCTTATTTTCATGTTCTTATTTCTATCCCCGAAATGGCTTGGCTTTTTTCCTCCTAATACATAAAAACCAGTCAAAAGTTGTACAGTGCTTCTGGAAGAGGAAGTGCTTTGTGATGGAGCATGCTGGAATCTGTTATCTTTCTAGAACTAGTTGTCTTTCTGCCACAATACTGTGTAAAAACACTAAAACGACCATTTCTTGACACTCAGTGAATGGATATATTATTTATTTTAATAGACAAGAAACTTCTTCAAAATGAGGATCAGGTACTTATTTTCTCAAGTGTATTTAAAATGGTCAGAATTACTTCCTTCTACTACCTTGCAGCAAAATTATTAGATGTAGATTTTACAAATCAAGGCATAAGAGACTAAAGAAGTGATTTGATTTGATGAGGTAGTTCCCACAGTGATCTATGATCTTGGATTATAAAACACTATCTAGAAATATTCTAAGAACAAGGAAAGTTAGAGTGTTTGGTGGAAATTTAAAATCCTGTGAAACAATCCACAGTGTCAATGACCAGATGAATTTTTTTCATTACAACCTTGAGGGAAAGGAGAGATTAACAAAATGAAGAAATGGAATATAATTTCCTGAGTCAAACTCCCAGAGCACTAGTTAGTGAAGAGGACTTTGTCTCCAAAACACTCTGTCTGGAACTTCAGAGTCTTTGCAGACTTTTTTGCCAAGCTTTACGAGTTTGTCTGCGGGAAGCAGCACGAAGATCCAAGCACTTTAGGACTTTTCAGAAGATGTAAAAATGTTCTCATAACTGGATGCCCAATCTGTAACTTGGCAATGATTTATTTCTGTCTCACATCATCATGGATCACAAAATCTTCCAGGTCGTTACTCTGAAAAGCATGGTGGAGTTCTCTGCCAAATGGATAATAACTTGGTCAGCAGAAAGCACAGGGCAGCTAAGCATTTTTACTGTTCTAGAAACTGACAAGTTTAACTCTTAAATTATGCCTTAAATGATAGGACTGGCCTTATGGTTTTCCAAAAGATCATACTGCTCTATTATCTTTGCTCTTTTATTCAACATTTGCTGGTATCCAATCCAACTCTGTTTCTAAAACTGTAGGTATAGGCCTGTCCCAATTGGCTCAAAACTCCTCTTTTTTTTGTACACTTGGCGCGTATCTGGATTTATCTGGATATATAATCTCCCAGTTCGCTGTTCCTGGCTGTGTCATCCACTTTTCCTCCCCCAAGCACATACATACAGGCAGGCCTACAAAGAGAAATAAATTGTTTAGAAACCAGTCTGCAAAAATGCTTTGCTTTCCAAATGAGATGCACAGTGTAGGTAAATAAGAAAGGAGTTATAACATGTGAAACAGCTTATGTTTAAAGAAGGAAATCTGGAACATGCATGTGGAAGAGTGCAAGATGAGCTAGGAATTGTAAGTAGGACTTTCCAAAAAGTTTAAAAATGTAAAAAATCTTCTCTCAATAATTAATGAGAAAGAAGTCAGAGAGCCCCAAAATAAATAGAAAATAAATGTTGAGAATTCTGCTACTAGTTTCCTCGTTCGTGCTTCACACAAACACATTTTCTGGGTATCACTGATCAGATGAAGCAACAGGAATGCCCTGAAGACATTTGGGGTCCCTATCCAGAGGCAGAAGCTTTACAGCCTCTTCCACTTGTTAACTGGATTTATTCCAAGTGTCCTCTAGAGACGTCCTCAAAGATGATTCACTCTTGAAAGACCTTCCTCAAGATTCCTGGAGAACTACATCATGTGCTCAATACCTTCGAGAAAACAGCAGTAAATGGGTATTTTCTCCTCTGGCAAAAAAATCATTTTGTACACCATAGTGGCTTGGGCACTAAGAGAATAATCTAAGAGGTCACAGGTTTGTACTGGTAAGAAATGTACCTGTTTTTTCCCAACCACCACCACAGGTCTAGGCTTTTTTTGACATAGTAAACAAATTATATTTGAGCAGGCATAAATTATGCTCCTGAAGGTTTCATATTATAAAAACTTCACTAATATTAGAGGTTACATACTATGAAATATTTGTGAGTTCAAAATTAATGTATTTCTAACAGCACACATGCTTCAGGATGCAATAATCTTTCACAACATTTGATGAGAATTTATTGTGTGTCAGATTACCCTAACTGGCCAAAATTATACTATTACGGGCAGTAAACTGAAAAATACTTCCTGTAACTTTTAACCACTGCTTAATTTTTCCATTTTGCCTACTTCTGACACATTACTAAACCATTATAATAATTTTCCCCACTATCCAGCAATCTGGAGGTAGCACTCATTGATAAAACCCAGAGTCTGCCTTTGAGCACAGCTGTGAGCAAAGACCAAGGCACAAACTGTTCCATCCAAAAGTGGCCATCAAAAGTGATGCAATTCATGTCTCCTATTCTCAGGTCTTTCCCTGATACTTCTCCATTTTGTGAGGCAATTCTTTGCTGTCCTTTTGCTTCACCTGAGGGCTTTATAGGATCAATTAATCTCCTCTCCCTCCCACAGATACTAGGTACGTTAGAGTCCCAACCCAAAGCAGTGCGGGGGCACTCAGGCCATAATTTTCTGTGGGTAGTTCTAAGAGATAAGGACTACAACAGAGGCTTACCTGACACTTCTTTAGAATTAACAGAAACGTAGGAGAATTTTATGATTGCTTTATTAAAAAAAAAAAAAGTGTCCTTGGCAGTTAAATATGAAAATGCTGTATCATTGTAGAACATCCATTCTTGCATCTCACTGGTGACCAGTGACAGTATGAGAGGCAATGATCGCGCATTGAAACACAAGAAATTAGAAATTAGAAGCATGGGTTGGGGTTGTGAAATCTCTTCTCTTTGGACATTATAAAAATGCAATGAACATAGTAGTAGGCAACCAGCTCTACCTAGTTCTGCTGAAGCAAAGGCATTGGACTAGATGATCTCCAGAGGTCCCTTCCAGTCTTAACTATTCTATGACCCTGTAGAATCAGCAGGACCTGAAAGCCCTGCTCAAATACTCCAGGCACCTGTTTCCCTCCATCAGAAAAGAAAAACAATCACTCTTGTGGTAATCCTCTGATGTAGATACTGCCCATATCAATCTCCTGACTCAAATCCTGTTGGTAACAGCTCAATGTTATCAACCTCAGAGGGCCACTGTATTGGCATGTATTCATCTGCCATGCAACCATTTCAGACTATTTCTTTGGGATTAGGAGGTACTTGTCTTTCAGAAAGACTGAGGCATTCCACACCATTTTTTAATTCTGCTTTCCTACTTGTTAGAAACACAGCTAACCAAAATCCTGTCAGAAGCAGACTCTGTTAAGCACAGGCTTTAAAACCTTGTAGTTTAATTTGCTGCAGAAATAAATCTAATTGGCCAACTCTACATCCTGCTAATGACCATCATCACCTAACACCAACTGCTTAGGCTGTAAAAATTATCCAAGGAGTTTTTTTTTTTATTAAGTGAAAAGCACAGTGTGAATGACATCCAATCCATTATTTTATCTACTGTACATTTTCAAATATTATTATTTTCTACTGTTGTATACACTGATGGACATAATTCTAAAATGAAACTGCTCTCTAATTGCTCATTTTATCTTCTTTGCTAAAACACATTTTTTCCAACACAAGAAAATCAGAGAGGGACTCGGGCTCAAATGTGATCACATGGAAAATTATCCTAGACCATACCTATTCAAATGAACATTCACATGTTGCAGAAGATTTTCTCCTTTTGCTCTAAAAGTTCCCTTTTCACAGAAGCTTCATCACTCCATGTTTATACAGAGTGCTCCAGTTTGGGGACCAAACTTCCAAAATTTTCTAATTTGAACTGTACCCACATAGAAAGATGTTTAAACTTGGTTCAAATGCCCGTATTCCCAGACTTTGAATTCTGAGTATGCATACAGCACATTAAGAGCAATTAATTCAGACTGAAAAGACCATCCAGGCTGACTTTCATACGTAAATGGATCACACAGAAAGATGATTCTACACACTTCTTTGTAAAAGAGAATCATGTTTAGAACAGTCATGACCTAAAAAAACATTTGAAATGTAGGCTTTTCTCAAAATTCCACCCCACCTTCCTCATTGTCAGAGGACAATATACCATTAACAACAAACATTTAGAGCAGTCTGCATGGGAAAAAAAACAAAACAAACAAACAAACAAACACCCCCCCCAAAAAAAAACCAAAAAATAATAATTAAAAAAAAACACACAAAAAACCACCACAAAACCAAACAAGCAAAAACCCCCACAAAAACAAAAACCAAACCAAACCAAGGAAACCAAAAACAAAACAAATGAAAACAAACAAACAAACAAACCAAAATAAAAAAACCAAACACAACCAACACATAAATCCTCTCCTATTCTAGCAGGGAAAATTTCGCAGTTGAGAATTCAAGTGATGGTATCAGAAGAATGGGAGGAATGGGAGGAAATACAGCAATTCTTTTTCAGACAGAGTGTTCATACAAGAGAGAAGAGTTCATCTGTGCTTTTTTCTTACATGGTTTTCTATTCATCAGTTGGGTTTTTCAGTTCATTCTTTACAAGTATCCAACTCTTTACACTGATGGCAGAGGAAAACTAAAAAAAAAACAACTTTGAAACAGCAGCCTCCAGGTCAGAGTCATCCAAGCCAGACATAAAACATCACAGAGGTTTCTTAACAAAGTCTACTGACTAGATAAGGGGCAGATTTGCAGTCTTGTCTTCAGAAGAACATATGTACTGTTTTCCCAGGATTACCAAGAAAACATAAAGCATCACAGCTAGGATTTGCCTACTCCTTTGCTAGGAGCTTGATCTAGTCCCCCTGCTCCATCACTGAGCAAGAAGCAGAAAACAAGGAGGTAATTCACTTCATCCACAAAGGGCAGTGACAACATGTTTGACAAACACTCGTGAGTTCTCCCAAAAGCACTCTCACCTTGATATAGATGTGTTTCTTCCCATGCTTCTTTTGTAAATATGTGTTACAGGACAGTCAAGCCTAAATTACTAAATGCCTTGTACAGAGAAAAAAATATCAATGTCTATGCGTTACCACTGAAATACTGTATGACCTTTGATAAGTCATTTGATATGTCCATGTCACAAATATTTTTTGTGGAAAGAGGGTAATGCTATGAATTCAGAGCTTTTAAAGTGATGTGCCAGTGACAGATACTATATGCTGACTTCCTAAATAGAAATAATACAACTCTGAGTCATTGCCTTTAGTAGCCTGAGTGGAATCGGAAATCTTCTTAGTCATACATAACAAAATTGAGAGGTATGATTGCATTTTCTAATGAACAAGTTACTCAATCTCATTTTCATTAAAATTCTCTTAAGATTCACTTACAAGATATCAAGGTTTGTGGGTAGAAGCATGCTTATCCCTCTCTCAGAATGTTGTTATGTGAAATTCTGCTTAGCTGGGGAATGAGCACTTTATCTATCCCCTTCTCAGCTATGCCGGCAGACAGATGAGGCCTCCTGAACTCAAATGATGTGGAAACAAAACATTATTTAGAGAAGTCTTTAGTCTGCTTTAATTTAATACAGAGGGTGGGAAATTCAAATTAAGGGTAATACAGCTAATAACAAGACTTTTTGTATTTGTCTCTGCCCCAAACACAAAAGAAAAGTACTTGAGACTCAGGCTTAGAGAGATTTTCTTTTAAAAAGTAGAATTAGTAGCAGCAGCAGAGACTTTCCAAACTAGAGAATTAAAAAAGACTGTAAGGCAAATGAAGTAAGCTGTTGTTCAAGGCTTACTTGTAATAGACTTGCACCCTAAACAAAGGTAGATATAGGACCATTTCTAGACGCTATTCACTTCTTTCTCCCACACACTTGCACTGGCAAACAGTTTGCCCTTGCTCCTGCTCAGTTTCTTTATTGCCCCAATAAGGGTGGCAGAAAAATATCCTGCTTCCTAATAATTGTTTTCTTAAATATCAAATTGGTAATTTTTTAATCTGAAGTAAAAAAAAAATATTTAAAGAAGACAGATGAGTTAGGTTCTTTGTTGCTTTTTTCATTTTAATTTGTTTGTTTGTGGTTTCTTATTTGTATGGGGTTTGTTTGGTTGTTTTTTGTTGTTGTTGTTGCTGTTTCTTTTCCTGAACAAAATGTTCATATAGCTTTTCACTGAAACATTTTCAGCAAAGTGCTTATACTACCTCTATTCTAGCCAGATGTCCTTCAGTGAAGAACCGCCTCTGAGGATGGTGTGCTCAAATGGTGCACCAAATAGTGCACTGGCCACCTGTAGTGGGTTGACCCTGGCTGGATGACAGATACCCACTAAAGCCACTCTCTCACTCTCTCTCTGCAACTGGACAGAGGAGAGAGAAAAAAAAAAAAGCTAAGGATTCATGAGTTGAGATAACAGCTGGGAGAGGTCACTTACTGATTACCTGCATGGGCAAAACAGACTCAAAGTGGGGATAGTACCTATATTTATTAATAACAGGATAAGAGCCAAAGAGTGAGAAATAAAACAGTCTTAAAAACACCTTCCTCCCCACCCCTCCTTCCTTTTATGTTCTCCTTCCTCCCCTCCAGCGGTGCAGGGGGACGGGGAGTGGGGGTTATGGTCAGTTGTTGTTTCTGCCACTGCTCAGACAGAGGAGTCCTTCCCCTGCTCCCGTGGGGTCCCTCCCATAGGAGACAGTCCTTGATGAACCTCTCCGGCGTGAGTCCATCCCTCGGGCAGCAGTTCTTCCCAAACTGCTGTCCCGTGGGTCTCTCCTCCATGGGGTGCAGTCCTTCACCAATGACCTGTACCGACGTAGTCCCCCACAGGGGCCACAAGTCCTACTTGGGAAAAACCTGCTCCAGCGTGGGCTTCCCTTTCCACAGGCTGCAGGCTTCCAGCAGGACCCTGCTCCATTTTAAGCCTCCCACAGGATCACAGCCTCCTTCAGGCATCCACCTGCTCCAGCATGGGCTCCTCCAGGGACTGCAGGTGGGTCTCTGCACCCCAATGATCCTCCCTGGGCTGCAGGGGCACAGCTGCTCCACCATGGTCTGCACCATGGGCCGCAGGGGCCTCAACTTTGATCCCTGGAGCACCTCCTGTCCCTCCCTCTTTCTTCCAACCTTAATTTGTTGTTCTCATGTTCTCACTCTGTTCTTCCCTGGCTGGAATTCTTTCTGCACCACAAACTTCTGTTCTTAAATATGTTATCACAGAGGTGTTACTATTGCTCCTGATTGGCTTGGCCTTGGCCAGTGGCAGGAAGTTCGTCCTGGAACCAGCTAGCATTGGCTCCACGAGACATGGGAAGCTTCTAGCAGCTTTCTAACAGAAGCCATCGTGTAGCTCCCCCCCACTACCAAAACCCAGCCACAGAAACCTACTACACCACCATGGAGAGAAACACTTTTTCTAAAAAGTCAGAGCAGATGAGCCAGAAAGAACACCAGATTGTTGGTAAATGACAACAGCCATGTGCTGCTTTTCCCAGTTACTCCTGACCTCCTTGTATGCACTGTGTTCCCCTGCCTTTGACAGTAAATTCAGCAAGAAATATGTTCTATGAGACTACCTGAAGTGATGACAATGCTGAGGTGTCTGATATATGGACATATTTATCTCCTAAAAAAAGCGCATCAGCTATCCAAAAACAGTGTGTTGGCAGATAATTTGAAGACACCAGTTTATGACAGAAGCTGTGCAATAGCTTACCCTGGTTGCCCTGTTGCCTAGGAGTTCACCCATGGATTGCCATCCCCATGGCAGCTGCTGTACCAAAACAGAGACTCATGGAGAGTAAATGGAAGGCCAGAAAAACAGAACAGACAGCAAGATGTGGATCAGCATGACAGAGACTAGATACCACACTCCTCGGGGTGGATAAGCGCTTTGGGAAACATACATTTTCAATAAAAAGGAAATATCAACTTTAGGCAACAGATATTATGGCAATCTGGATACAGACCTACATTTACTTAAAAGTACTTTGGAAAAGCTGATTAATTTGCATTTACCCTCTACACTGGAAGGTAATTAGTGTCTTCAAACAAGAAATACTTTTATTTGCAGATGAAAACCTAAAGCAGAATTTCATGATTTGAAAATTTGTAACCAGTGCCTGCTATCAATCAATGAAAAATCTGCAAGTCTATTTTTTAAGCTTTTTTTTGGCTTACATTTCTAAATCACATATTGTTTGTATTTACATATTTTTCCTAAAGAATATTTTCAATAATCTGAAGCTTTATTTAATCATTGTCTTGTTTTTTGTTTTTTGTTTTTTTTTTCCCAATTGTTTCAAAGTGAGAACACACAGCAGGAGGAGTATTATTTTTGTCCCTCTAAAAGCCTCCACATATCTTTTTTCTTTTTTTTTTTTCCTTTTCAGACTAAGGAGTTGTATGATTCAAATAAAATCAACCTTTTTTCTTTGAAATGCTCTCTATAGGATTATGTGCTGTGTGTTTCCGGCTGTAGCTTTTCTTGCTAAGAGGTAACAGATAGATGTAAATGATATTCACACCTCTTAATTGGAGTCATTAACAGTTCTCTGGGTTATCTTCCAGTATGAGACTGGGGGTTTCCTAAGAAGTGAATAGAAGTAAGAGTCAGGAGTCGCTGCAGACTTCTGCTTATATAGGAATGTGTGCTTTTTGTGTTTCTTATTTCATTGCAAGATTTCTGTCAATGTCTCTATCATAGAAAAGGTTTTATAAGCAAAAATGTACTATTGTTGCTACAGGTATTTCATATGAGCTGACACAAGCAAGACCATCACTAACGCTTTTTTTGTTTTTACTTTCTCTGTCTATTAGGAGATTTTCCAGGTGTAGCTACATGAGCTGGAGGCAGGAGTTTGTGTTTCTTTCCTTGGTGATGCAAATTCTTAAAAGTTTTGTTTGGTTGGTTGGTTTGGTTTGTTTTTTTCCTGTTTAGCATTGTGCAAACCATTTTGAGATCAAGGAGAGAAAAAAAAAAATCAATTATTTACCTTGTTTTGGAGAACAGACACAGAACTGATGGAAGCACTACTCTCTCAGTAGCCTGAGAAAATGCACTAACAATTCATGAAAAATTCAGGTACAAGCCAAATATAGTTTATTCATGAAATGGAACCAATTTACACTGCTTAGCTGTAGTGAACATCAAAATGTCCTTTCCTCCTTTACTCTTAAAAAACATGTAACATCTCTGAATGTGTTTCTCAATGTGTTGCCCAAAAGCAACAGTCTGATTTCTCATCCTGCACAAACAGCCATTCTTACTACGTTCACAGGTACAAATACAGTTTTTGTCCCTAAACTCCAGTCTAGGCAGAAGAGATCTCCATCACAATAAAAAGCACCATCATTTTTGTAATATATAGGTAAGCAGGAAACTTGCTGATGAAGCCACGCTACCTTTTACTGTATTAACTCTTACTGTTAGGTCAGTTTGAACCCATGGATTCACCCAAGTAAGAAGAGTCTCATGAAATAATAATAGTAATAATAATAATAATAATAATAGCAATTGAGAACCCAATAAACCAACAGTCAGGAAACGTTATGTGTAAAGGTGGCATGTATCTCTGCCATATTCTTGAAAGTGACCACAAAAACTCTTTAAATCTCTTCAAATCTGGATAAGCCAGCAGAATATGCTAAACAAAATCAGTGTAGAGTGGTGTCATCTACAGGAAAATTGACAGTGGTAAGAGACCTATCTCCTGTCTATAAGTTCAGAAGAATGTGACAAAATTTAGATCTCAGAGAGACATGGAGTGGACACAACAAAACAAAATAAACCATCTGAAAAATAGATGCAACAAAGATAGATTTCCTGCACTTAGAAATAAAGCTAGGAATTTTTTCTATAAGTATATAGACTGTCTATCACAAAATATGCAGGATTGGTTTGCAAACAAGGTGGACTCAAATGTTAGAAACCTCAAAATCTTGCAAACTTGTCATGTCATAGATTTCACAAGAATCATCTGGGATCCTGGATGTCCTATAGTATGCACAAAACAGAGTTCAGAAACAAGACAGGCAGACCATTATCCTTTGTTGAAAATCATTTTAGATCGGTGTAGGGAAATGCTGAGCAAGAACCAGTGTAACTTTGTCTGCTAGAGGGTCTGAAGCAGGATTCTAGGTCACAACTTTGCTCATCATTCATTAGTACCATTAAGCTCCAACTCCAAGTAAACTCTCTCTTTCAGAGGAAAATAGTATAAAAAGAAGTTATGTATAGTCCTCCCTCAACATATGAATAAAATAAAAAAATCATATAGAAATTGTGAAGTAAATATCTTGTTATACAAAGTTACTGGATATTTAGAGGAAAAAATTTCTCACGTTATTCTCTCTCTCGATCCCATTTGATATTAAAAACATAGCTGTAAATGGGGGAAAGAACTTGAATATGAGTGAATGCCTCAACCCTTTTGATCTTGTTATTTAGTTTGATCCACATCTTACAGTTGAGTCCCAGTTAACTCCTAGAACACAAGCCATCATCTCAACTTTTGTTAGATTCCTTTTTATTTTAGCAGACAAGAATTTAGAAAGCTCTTTTCTTTTTCCTTTATTTTCTCTTTCCTTTTTTTTTATCAGTCTGAGAACTTAATGCATTGTCAGGACTTTTGGAGCCGAACAAGTCAAATAAACTTTTCAATGACATTTTAAAAGTTGCTTTGCCTTTGTATATCCTGGGTGTAATTCTCTGTCTCTAAATTCAACACACCATCGCTTAGATTACTGACTGTATTTCTCATAAAATTCATTTAGAAATAAAAATAATCATGTATGTTCAAAATTTAGCGAAGCTTCCTCCCCCCAGCCTATGAAAAACAAAGAAAGGGTGAAGCCAAGATGAACTGTCCTGGGTAAAGGAGGCTGAGGCAATGCAAGGAGAATCTGTGCTTCAGGGAACATTTTTAAATATAGCTAAAAAATGCTTCAAAATTATAATTTTCTCTTTTGTGATTTAAAGACATATGAATGCACACGATAAGGGTAGTAATATATAACAGTGATGATCATACCTTGATATACAACAAATACCATAGGACTACAAGGCAAATTGAAAAACGAAGAAAGAAATGCAACAGAAAAAATTTAGTTCTTTAAAACCATGTATGTCACATATACTTTCCATTCTATTCCAATTGGTTTTCCATAATACTGGATATTTTTTGCTTAAATACATAAGAAATTAACTTCTGTTATCTCAGAGTCGCTCAATGCTAAATTTGATTTCTTACTGTCTGCTTATTTTTGCTCTCCTATATAAATGAAAATTATGTAAAAAGATCTTTCTGTACTTGATTTAGAAAAGTTCAGCAATGTTCTGTTCCCAGTTGTAAGCTGTCTTTCTAAATGCAGGAGCTATTTTTCCTATGATTTTGTTGTCTCCTATGAATTTTTAAAAAATCTAATTTATTCATGAGCTGAAGTGAGTAAAACCGCTGGTTTCCCAGTGGAGTCATATTGTTAACATGAACCACATCTTTCCTGACCTTGCTTAGCAATTGTAGGGGCTGCACTCTGTAACTGGTCCAAATACAAATACACTTGTAAATCAGGTAGGTTTCCTGGAACTTTGGAACTACCCCAATGTTTCTCGATTTATTCAGCCCCAAGTCTCAATTGCAAATGACCAAACAATTACATGCCAGCTGAACATATCAGACCTTTTATGCCTGAGCTTTTCACCCCCATTTTCTTCTACACAAATTAAAATTATATCCTTTACTGAAGCCAAAATCTTCCAATATGCTTGTCATGAGCTGCTGAATTTACTGTTCACATCTCTTTTTTTACAATAGAGATTAAGTGTGGATCCAGAGCTCTGCTTCAAAGGGGCCCTCCAAATGCCATATTTTCATCATAGCATGTATTCATGATGCAAATATAATATTCATCTGGGCCTTTCATGGGCTTAATTTATCCCTGCTTATTTATCATAATTAAGTGCACCATGTGATAAGAATCCTTGTGGTATCTCTACTGATCTGAAGTAGGGAAGAGACCACTAACCCTACTTATGAAATCTAGCAATTAAATTACATGACATCACTCATCATAAAAAACAAATCCTCTGCTAATGACATAAAAATGTTGGACTAACCAGTTCTGTTTTAGCACATATGTAAAATATGGGGGCAGGGAGAATGACAGAACATCAAATATGAGAGAACCCCATAGAAGCCCCAGAGGAAGTTCCCCAGCCACCAGATTTGAAAATACGGTACACCACAGAGTGGTCCTGTAGTGATAGAGATGTAGCTAGGGGACATGAACTGCATCAAGAGCCACAGGTCAGGGTGGTTAGAGAAGCTCTTCTGAAATCAAATTTGCATTACTTCAGGGAAGTTGTTTTAAGACACGACAAGTGCAGTCTGATTTGGGGCTGACCCACGTTCTCATCCGTTCCCACAGAAACAATAAACATGCACATACAGATGCCTATTTTAGAAAGTGTATTTTTTTAAAAAAAGTATCTTTCAAGTGTCTACACAGGAGACACTGAAAATGAAAGACATAATTAGAAAGGTCCGGTCTATCTTCTGGTGTGCTTTCATCTCTCTCATGTTCTTCAGTGCTTTTGGTCCAAAGGTTCCTTGCTGCAAAATAGAAATAATCTGTCTAAACAGATTCTTCAGTCCCTCAGAAGAGGTAGAAGCTAAATCTGCAGTGATCTAGAGACGTGCCAACATGGAAATGTTGGTCCAGAAAGAATTTTTAGTTTAAACAGGGAAGCTCACAGTGGCATTAAGCAGCTATGAGTTTAATGCCATAGGCTTTTTTTTTAAAATACATTTAGTTGTGTAAAGTCATGGCTAGGCTTCGCGAAGGAAGATTTGGGAAGGGCTCTACCCACATTTGCTACAAGCACGCTGGTGGCTAAAAAAGCCAATTTGAGATAGAGATATGTCAGATTGCAGAAGGCACAGCAGAAAAACTCCTTGGATGGTATCGGCAAGACACAGTTCTTTGTGTGTTGTCTTTTCTTCTCAAGAGTGATCCTGCATGCATTCTCAAAGGAAGCAGTAGTGTTACAGATAGTGTGTTTCCAGGCCTCCCGATTGGAGGCCAGAATAAACCAGTTATGGTGATCAATATGGCCAAGGCTGAGATGTTGTTTCAGGGAGTCCTTGTAGATTTTCTTAGGGGCTCCTCTCTTGCGGCAGCCAGCGGCAAGTTCACCATAAAGCAAGATCTTAGAGAGGCAGTAGTCCTTCATCCTGCAGACGCGTCCTGCCCAACGCAGCTGTGTTCTCAGCAACATGGCCTCAATACTTGTGATTGCTGCTTGTTCTAGAACAGATGTGTTGGTCACATAATCTGACCAGTGGATGTTTAGGATTGTACGGAGACAGCATTGATGGAAGCGTTCTAGGAGTCGCAGGTGGTGGTGGTAGATGACCCATGATTCGTATCCATATAAGAGAGTGGACAGCACTATGGCTCTGTAAACACTGATCTTTGTACTTTTCTTCAGGTGTTTATTTCGCCAAACTTTTTTATGAAGCTTTCCAAAAGCACTATATGCCTTTGCTAACCTGTTGTCTATCTCTCCGTCAATCTTACCATCCGAGGAGATGAGGCTACCTAGGTAATTAAACTGCTGTGTAAAGTATTTACCTGTTTTCTGGACGGGCCCTTGTGGAACTTCCTAAAGTGCCTAAGAATTTCATATACCTAATTCCCATTGAAATTTGGACCTCTGGAGTCACAGGCTTTCAATAAGACTTACAGAAATCTTACCATAGTGAACTTGCAAGTTTTAATGAATAGTCACGCAATTTTGGAGTCTCCTTGTCTGGAAGCAAAGCTGGTCTGTAAATCATTACACCATTAATAGCTGTTCCTTTGCCTTTCATTCCTAAATATGGTAGTAATTATCTGTTTTGCAAAGCATAATAAAATATGTGTCTTCGTATTCAGAATATTCATGTAGTGACAATTCTAAAGTTATCACAGATGATATATAGACAGCAGTCTGTTCACAGTGAACCAAATTCCTAAGAGAGTTAGTTTCCAAGGCCAGAACCATAGTCTTTGACTGGGGAAACCACAGTGGCCTGCAAATCAGAAATGAAAGGGAAAGATTCTTCTACTGCTTGAAAAATGTTAGATCCATGCTGAGTTGCAGGTCCTTAAAACTTAACACGATTTCAAATTCTTGACCAATGTTGTTTCTATGTGTTTACTTGGCTCAAAAATGTTTTTATCTTTGCAGATGAATATGTTTGGGAATTAATATTCTTGTAATATTTGAAGACAAAATGTGCAAAAAATCATAAGAATTATTTTAGATAAGCTGTAGTTATCTACTGTTAGTAATAATTTTGCAACTTTTCTTGTTGCTACTGGAGATTGACCCTGTGGAGGCACCAGCTAAGACCAACTGCTCCTTTCCAGGCATCAGAAGGATAATGTCTACTGTCTACTGGCCCTCTCCAGCTCTGTGCTCCCTCACTCATGCTGGAAAATACCCCTGGATAAGGTCTGGGTATGTCTGCTCTGCTTGGTCTCCCTCTGCCTCCTTGACTGACTACCTCCCATATTTCTCCTCATGGTTTCTCAAACACGTGATGATGGTTTTATTCCTGTGTCCCCGCTGTTTTATGTCATCCAAAACTCTACCTACATCTTTGTGCTAGTTCAAGTAGTACAGCACATCCGAACCATAGATTTGACATTTGGTCTTGCTAGAGACTTTTTTTTAGGAGTGGAAATTGTAAAATATTTATGAAACTTTTATGGTTTGAAAACTACATTTGGGATTAATAGAAGCTGATAGAGGAAAAAAGATCACAACAGAGATGATTTTCAGCATTAACTGTGAACTGCCTTTGGTACTTGAATTAGATCACTCTCTACCCCAAAATTGGATGGAGTGAGACTGTTGAGCTGTGCATGAAACGGACAGCTTAAGGAATAGCAGGAAAATTACATGTGAAGTTGGAGCCACAGGAGTTGTGACCAATCTTCAAGATGGTGCAGTCTTTTCAGAACGGTTAGATGGAATCTCTGCATTCCTCTAGCACAACCACAACATGAACATTGGAGCACATTTAATTATTAAAAAAAAAAAACCAAACCCCAACCAAACAAAACAAACAAAAAACCCCCTGAAAAATCAAACAATAGAAAAAATACCCCTGCAAAACCCTCACAACTCCTAAAGTAAGCACAAACTTGCAAAGTTTCTGTTGCCATAGCTGTGCCATCCAAGCAAATTCATTGGAGCTTTTCAGACTAAATACAAAATATTCTCACAAGAGTAGTTTTCCTGTAAACAGTTACAGAAGTCATTTTCTATCTGTGTTGGGAGCTGCCCGAAAAACTCCAGCTGGGAATGAAAGAGGCTGGGGCAGAGAGGGTACTCTGTAGCTCAATAAATGGAAGGAGTTAGAGTTTGCAGAGTAAATCCAGCACAGTGTTTTGAGAAACAGCTTCATGGTGGTTGTAAAACCAACAGAAATGTCAGTTATTTTCATAGATCCAAGAATCAGAACTAAGCTGTGCAAAATTTAGTAAACTGTGTCTGCTTCAGCAGTGTGCTTGACTAACTGAACACACTTTGTCTGTGTGAGGCAGAATTAAGTGGGACCTCACCTCTGTTCATTTACTAGGTTCTTGACTGATTAATTCAATTTATCTGTAAGTTTCTCCTTCAAGGTGGATGTAGATGTGAAGGCAAGCAAGTTGTTGGGGTGTTTTTGTTTTACAACTGCTAAACCACATTTAATGATGTGTCTTGGCTTTGTGAATCCCCTAGACTTTTTTCCACAAAATTTATTTCAGAATATTTTTCAGACATTTGTTGAGAGACAGCAACACCTCTTTCTCACCAAACCATGGAAATATGTGATGGGGTACAGTTTGCAGTTCCAGGCAAACATTCAAACTAGGCTCGAAAACCATTCCACAGATTCTGCAGATTCCTCTCCTGAAACGATTTGGCACCATATTAAAAGCAGCATCCTGCAATCCTCTGAAGAATCCTTAGGGTTCTCCCTCAAGAAGAACAACGATTGGTTTGATGAAAACGATCAAGAGATCCAGGATTTGTTGAGGAAGAAGAGAACCGCCCACCAAGCACACCTTGCACTGCCATCCTGTCACGCAAGAAAAACAGCCTTTCGTCTTGCATGCAGCAAGCTCCAACAGAAACTCCGTGACATCCAGAACAGGTGGTGGATCGATCTAGCTGAAAAAACTCAATTATGCACCGATACGGGCGCTCACAGAGGATTCTATGAGGCCCTGAAAACAGCATACGGGCCTACATACCAGGTCCAAAGCCCTCTACTCAGTGCTGATGGGCAAATGCTTCTGACAGATGAAACCTCTATTCTGAATAGATGGTCTGAACACTTTCAGACTCTTTTCAGTACCAACCATGTAGTCCAAGACTCAGCAATTCAGTACATTACACAACAACCAGTAAAGTATGAATTGGATACTGTCGCGACTTTAGGAGAAACCCTAAAGGCCATACAGCAGGTGAAAATCGGCAAGGCAGCTGGGGTTGATGGAATTCCACCCGAAGTCTGGAAACATGGGAGTCTTGCACTCCATACCAAATTTCACAAGTTTGTGGTGCGCTGTTGGGAGCTCGGTGAACTACCATCAGACCTTCGTGATGCAGTCATCATCACTTTGTATAAGAAGAAAGGAATTAAATCAGATTGCTCAAACTGCTGTGGTATTACTCTGTTCTCCATTGCTGGCAAAATCCTAGCAAGAATACTCTTGAACAGACTAATACCCACTATAGCAGAAGGAATCCTACCTGAAAGTCAGTGCGGTTTCAGAGCCAACAGGAGTACCACAGGCATGGTATTTGTTCTCAGACAACTGCAAGAGAAGTGTAGGGAACAGAACAAAGGTGTTTATGTAACCTTTGTCGACCTCACCAAGGCTTTCAATACTGTGAGCAGAAAAGGTGTATGGCAGATTTTGGAATGTTTAGGTTGTCCCCCCAAGTTCCTTAAAATGATCATCTCACTCCATGAGGATCAGCACGGCCAAGTCAGATATGGCAATGCACTTTCTGAGCCCTTTCTAATAACCAATGGTGTGAAACAAGGCTGTGTTCTCGCTCCTACCCTATTCACAGTCTTTTTCAGCATGATGCTTCAAAGGACCACAGCAGACCTCGATGATCAGGACGGTATCTACATCCGATACCATACTGATGGAAGCCTATTCAATCTAAGGCAACTGAATGCCCACACCAAGACCTTGAAGCATCTTTTCCAGGAGCTGCTTTATGCTGATGACGCCGCTCTTGTCGCCCAGACAGAAGCAGCTCTGCAGTGTTTAACATCCTGCTTCGCAGACGCTGCTGAGCTCTTTGGGCTGGAAATCAGCTTAAAGAAGACAGAAGTTGTCCATCAACCTGCACTTCAGGAAGTCCTCCATCATCCCCACATCACCATTGGCCAATCAGAGCTCAAATCAGTCCAGCAGATTAATTACCTAGGTAGCTTCATCTCCTCAAGTGGTAAGATAGACAACAGGTTAGCAAAGGCATATAGTACTTTTGGAAAGCTTCATAAAAGATTTTGGCAAAATAAACACCTGAAGAAAAGTACCAAGATCAGTGTTTACAGAGCCATTATGCTGTCCACTCTCTTATATGGATCTGAATCATGGGTTATCTACTGCCACCACCTGCAACTCCTGGAACGTTTCTATCAACGCTGTCTCCGTACAATCCTCAACATCCACTGGTCAGATTATGTGACCAATACATCTGTTCTAGAGCAAGCAGCATTTACAACTATAGAGGCCATGGTGCTGAGAACACAGCTGCGTTGGGCAGGACACATCTCAAGGATGAAAGACCACCACATCCCTAAGATCTTGCTTTATGGTGAACTTGCCACCGGCTGCCGCAAGAGAGGAGCCCCGAAGAGAAGATACAAGGACTCCCTGAAACAACATCTCAACCTCGGCCATATCGATCACCATAACTGGTCTACTCTGGCCTCCAATCGGGAGGTCTGGAGACACACTATCTTTAACAGCGCTGCTGCTTTTGAGAATGCACGCAGGATCACTCTTGAGAAGAAAAGACAATACAGAAAGAACCGTGTCTTGCAGAATTTACCACCTAAGGAGTTTTTCTGCTGTGCCTTTTGCAGCTGGACCTGTCTATCTCGTATTGGCCTTTTTAGCCACCAGTGCGCTTGTAACAAACGTGGCTAGAGCCCTTCCCAAATCTTCCTTCGTGAAGCCTAGCCATGATGGTGTTTATGATGATGACATTTTGCAGTGCCTATTAATTTTAAAACCAGCTTTCAGAAAGACTGGATATGCTCAGTGAAGTTGCAGAAGAAAACTAAACCACCAAAAGTGTGGCTTTCCAATCATATTTGGGTTCAGACAAACAAATCTGACTGGAGAAACTAAAAATTCACCTTCTTCACCTGTTGAACAGATTGTGGTGAAAAGTAAAGCCTTGCTGTTGATGCGATTTTCATCAGAGAATAGGTAATTTAATGTTTACCCTTCCAAAGAAAATGACTGTGCAAGGGTAGTTACTGACCTATAATTTAGCGTCTCTGAATACACCATTTAATTGGAATCCTACTCCTGGCTTGCTGCTCCCAAGCTTGAGAAACAGCTTGCCTGTCTCCTAAGGGTATGAACCTACCAAGAAGGGAGCTAGGTAAGCCCTGTTCACACACAGGCTGCTAGTTCTGCTTTCCAGAGCAGCCCTTCCCAATCATAAAAGACACAGAATCACATAATCATAAAATAATTTGGATTGGGAGGGACCTTAAAGCTCATCCTGTTCCAATCCTCTGCCATGGGCAGGGTCACCTTCTACTAGCACTTAACTTGACCTTGAACACTTCCAGGAATGGGGCAGCCACAGCTTCTTTGAACAGCCTGTGCCAATGCCTCACCACCCTCACAGTGAAGAATTCCTTCCTAATATCCAAACATGACGTGATTAAGCTGAAACTTATCTTGAAAAGAGACCTTAGTACAGGTGACTTTTTAAGCATATATTGTTATCTAACAGATCCTGAGATTTATAGTTCAGCCAACACAGCTGAGTGCCAAGGAATCTCTTTCTCCCACATACAGTTATACTGTCGATGGTAAAACTATTCTTTTCTGGGGACTTTGATGTTTTCCCTAGGAAATATGGTGTACTCCGAGGTATGAGAGAGGATTTTCTCTCTATCTTCATCTTAGGTGTGTTTAGGGCTCAGGAGTCTCACTGCAGCTCATTTCTCCAAAGGCATTGCAACAGACTTTCTGTGTTATGCAAAATCCAAGAAGGTCAGAATAGCTCCAAAAAGGATAAGAATAACAATTAAATTAGCATCATGACACAGAATACTAACTACTTTATAGCTACTTGTGGTAGTTTGAGCCACATTTAAAAATCTAAAATCCAACTTCCAAGCTTTCCCCACATCTTCCCAACAATTTATCCTAACACCGGAGAGAAACTTTCAGGCCAGAGGCTTCTGTAGGGGAAGGGGGAAGTATATGCATTTATTTACACAAATAAATACTATACAAACTAAAGGCAACTATATATATCTATATATATCTATATATATCTATATATATCTATATAGATATATATCTTACATTACTATCAGTCAGGCCTTTCAAGCCCCTCCTTTAACTTTAGTCCAGGAGCAGCCTTTAAGGCTGATATGTAACACAGTCTGCCGTGGGAGTGTTCTGGGCTCCTGAACACTCCCTCCTCACCAAGTTCCAGCAGTTGTTTGTTGTAGTCTCTCCTCCTCATGAAGCAGGAGAAAACAGCTTTGAGTCCTTGCTCTCCTGCTGCTGGTGATCTCTCCCTCTCGGTGTCCCACCTCGGTTCGTGAGTTGCTGCAGTGTAGCTTATCAAGCATACGCGTCCTAGAATCTTCATTCCTCTAAGTCAGTTTTTGGTTGCCTCCAATCAGCTTCAACAGGCAACTCCCAAGCCTCTCTTGGCCCGTCTCCAATTTTGCCTGGGATTCTTCTCCCAAGCACCGAGCTGATTTTATCAGCCCGTCCACTTGGCTCTGCTCAAGTGCTGAGCCTCAAAATCCACCCCCCACCAGCCTAAATGCAGTGGGGGGAAAAAAAGCCCCCTAGCCTTGGCCACAGGCAGCTCGGTTCAGTTATGCACTGTTCCAAGCGTCCCACAGCTGCAGGGGGGGGGGAAAGAAGGCCTAGCCTCCTCCCTCTTACCTCAGGTGCTGTGAATCTCTTCCTTCACAGCACACACTCCAAATGCTGACTCTAATTCTAGCCAAAGGCTGAGTTGGGGGGTTGCAGGGCTCCCCTCTCGCCCCCGAAGGGGAAGAGAGGGAGCCCAGCCACCCCCTGGCCTTGTCCACCTACACGCAGCAGACACCAACAGCAAAACAACCAAGACTGTAATGCCAACCGCTTCCGGTGCTGTGATATATGATTTTGAGCAGAAGTGAACGACATGAGTGGTGATTGGCTCTCCAGGGAACACTGCCCTGGCACCCAATCACCTCTGAACCCCTCGAACTCTCAAGGGAGGCCAATTTCAAACTATGACACTACTTCACAAGGGGGCTTTTATGGGATCTGAATTTTCCAAGAGAAAGGAAGTAACAGAGCATTGACAAAGTGGAGAGCATTGAAGAAGTGGCCATACACAAAACTAATCTTTAGGAGCTTTAATTGAGGGAGATTACTGTAGTCTAACTACCAGCCACTGATTCTTTTGAAGAATATTGAAATTTATTAATTTTTATCTATTTTTTTCTGCAGGTAGGAAGAAGTAGATATTTTTCCTTCTGTTATGCTTTCTCTCTGCTCTGTATTCCCTCTTTCCTGCCAGCAGAAGCACCGCGATCAGAATCTATCTCACGTAAGTGGACAAAATTCCATAATGACTTTCCCTTCTACTGTTTACGTTGATTTTGTTTGTTTTCTTAAAAAGGCAAAATAATGTTTCTTTGCACAGAAGAAGGCCAGGGGGTAGGAATGGTTTTATTTCAAAGTTGTAATCCCCTGTATACAGCTCGTGATTGACGGGTTAAATATGTTGACAAAAGACTCTCTATATGTAATCTCAGAGCTTAACATAGTTGCCAAGAGCTGAGAATTCCATAAGATTTAGTTCATCTGCTTTAAAGCAATGGCTATCTGAGTTAAGAGTTGGTTTCCTTGCGTTTTTTTTCCAAAATCAACCAAAGAAATCACTCTTTCACTCCTCCGTATGAAAATGCTTCAGTGCTAGGTTTTGTAATACCCAATTTACAACCTCAAAGGAGGACTCCACAGTCTAAATATTGTATGGCCCAATTCCCAAGATAAGTAGGCAAGAAGGCTCAGGTGCCACCAAGTGAGATACACCACACACAAAGAAGTGGTACTGGAAAGGAACAGCTTTCTGTGTAAAACTTGTCTTACCTTCTGGGACAGAATTGTAGTGAGTTAAATACTCTATGAATGTCCTTTGGATGCATTCATAAGTTTAGAAGTGGAACTGTAAAGTGAACAGAGAAAAATAAGAAACAAAAACCAAACTGAGACCTAAAAAAACCAGTTCTACATTTTATTTGAAACCTCTCCCAACTGTCAATTTATCTTAAAGAGCTCTTCATTTCAAAATTGTCAAAAATAAATTCATGATGAAGGTAATATGACATTTTCTGCTGTGACACCATGGCTGTTTCCCTCGCTACATACCCAGCTCCTCAGATAAGAAAATTAAGTGGCACCTAAAAGCAACTAAAAGTAGTAAAATCTCTGGTTGTCCCATCATAATTCTACTGAGTAGCTCAAAAATGAGGGAAAACAAACAAACAAACAAACAAAGCATCAAACAAAAACTACTTGGAGTATGACATTTTAGACATTATTGTGATCTGTAAAAGTAGAACCATGATAGTAAATGCCTTATATTTGGGCGGTCCAGGAGAGGGGTTCAATAATTCCAATCCAAATTCTCATTTGTTTTGCATACTTGAAGTTAGACAAGCGAACCCTCATAAAATTCCTATTGACCTTCAGTGAGATGCAGATGAAATCCTAACCACCATATTTACAAGAAAGACCGCAGAATCACAACCTATCTCATAATTTGTGAATTACCAGCTGTTATTAAGCAATTGTTTAGCAAAGAAAAGTGTATGCCTTTATAGGTGAACAATCATGTGCTAGCAGACTCAGAAAGGCAAAAAGGCACCAACTGTTTTATTGTCTTCTAAAACAAAGGCAGTGTTTAGTTAGCAGTTATTGATGCACCAAAAAGAGAACGGAACAAGACAATAGAAAAATCCCATCCAAATTACAACTGAAGAGAAAGGAAAAAGACGGACGGCTGTTTAATCATGTCACTGATTTTCAGAAATAGTGGAGAGCAGCAGTGGCTGCCAGATTTTCAAAAACCAGCTAAGCCTGTTGGGCATACAATGGAGGCTGAAGTGTTTTGAAAGCCTGGCCAGTGATTTTATTATGGAAACTGCCCAGTTATAAGCACATTCATAAACGTGTTCCTTATTTAACAACGTTAAGATTGCTGTTCATAATCAAGTTCCAGTTTGGGCTGTCAAGAACTTAAAATTCTCATCACAGCACCTTTTTGACATAATGGTAAAATATCAGAATAGACCAATTTAGAGCCCACCAGCAAACCCACAATTATTTCAGCTCAAAGCTTTACAGTTTGGGGTTTTTTTTCCAGCACTGTTTATCAGGTCAGTCTGAGGAACAGTTGGATCATTTTTCCTGAAGCAGTTCTTCCTTCTGGTTCTGTCTTAAGGGCTCAGTGACGCTTTCCTGTCCTGTGACATAATATGCAGGTCTTCACACCAGTTGGCTTGACAGCCATGTTCTCATTTCTTTGTAGGGTCGGAATGCATCTGCATTTTGTTCATACAATATCCATATGACATGATGAAGAAGAACTCAACCTTCAAAGTCCTCCAGGAATAATAAAAAAAACCAAAACCTAAGAACCAAGGTGTTATAAGTGCCTAAAATTTTGAAGGCATTGGTTACAGTGTTTGTTATGACATGGTGTGGTTGTGGTTCCCAATGTTCTTGTTTGTACCTGAGTATTGTCCTATATTTGCTCAAATAGATAAAAGTGATAACTACATTTAAAAGACTACACATAACCCCTTTCTTCAAGAAATGCTCACAAATCAACTACAAATCCTTTGACAGTTCCTTTAAAGTTATTCATTGTGGGTTCAGCCCTGACACCTCTTTAGTCAAGGTCCTTTACGGTCAATGGATAGATTTCTCCTGCTTTTGATACATGAAAAGAGATTACCTCTTCTCTGTAAAGGGTAACGATGCTATTCTTTCAGAATTTATTAAAATACTGAGAAATTATTTAATGAAAACCTCAAACTAAAATAACAAGATTTTGTTCTAAAATTTTATGAGAAATTCCAAGCAACATTAGGTCACTATACTTTGCAGATCTGCCATTGGTTGGATAATGAAAACAGCTTACAAGGCATAAGGATCATGCTTGAGCTAAAGGCATGAGAAGCTAGACAACAAGAATGTAGTCATGACCAGAAGAATAAAGCAAACTACTAAAATGCTAACAGAAAAAGTAAAAAGTTGGCTTCCAGTAGAACTAAGAGACTTTTTTTAAGTGGATTTACCACATGCATTTCCACATCTGGCCTCTTAAAATACTGTGAGTTCCCTTGTCATTATGTTAATCATCAAAACACACACACAAAAAAGTATTAAATCTGAATGTGTTAGCCTCAAGGGAAAGTGATAAGCGAAAGTTATGCTGGAAGATAAGGCAAATCTACTACTTCTTTGAGTGAATCTGTGTGAAAGAGTAAGATATTCAATACTTTGCCCATTAAACTGTCCACAAACAAATAACATTGACTTCAGCTGTAATTCTTTAGACTCACTGGCTGAAAGGCCAGTGTCAACAAAGGAAGAGAAATTTGTAGACTAAGCCTACAGTGTTATTTAGTCACTGTGAGCAATTCAATGCAGTGGCATGCTGGCTTCTCTTGTGCTTGTGGCATAGTGTTGTCACTTCAACAACACAATTTCTTGAGAACAAACCAAAACAAAAGTAAAACCCCAATGCTTTTAATCAAAACTTACATTTTAAATATAATTGATAACACTCTGCAGATATACTTGCAAAACGTTCTGGGAATGTTTATGCGGAGACAGGGACAGATGTTTGACAAAGATTTTCATGACTGACACCAAAAGGTGTTTTGGAATTGGATTTTCTTATAAAACCTCATGAGAGTAATAGTTTCCACAGAACTTTGTTCATGCAAGGTGGCATGTGTGGAGGATGGTTTCTAGAAATGAAATGCAATATATCTTACAGTCCCACTCTTTACATGAAATCCTTCTCCTTAAAATGTCCCACAGTAGGGGACTGGGGAGGGGGGGGTTGGTGTAGTGAGGGGGAAGAAACCACCAAATGTATTATTTTAAACAATTATCTATGATTATTTAAAAATAGGAAAAATCTGTCTAACCAAAATTCTACTAATTTGAACATAATTTTTTGTTTCAAAAGGGAATGTGGTTTTCCAAGAAATTCTAAAACACACACAAAAGACTAATTCAGAATACACAAATCCAAGAATAAAAATAATAAGAATAACAAATTATCAAAGTTCTTCTCTCAAAGAAAACAACTTATGCAACAAATTTTCAATCAGATTCCTTATTGCTTTGCAGGTATCTTTGCAGAATTCTTTCTCTTTTTTTTTTTTTTTATTTCATTGTTTGTTCCAAATATATTTCTATGAAGATTTCTTAATATGATGAAAATCCTATTTCTTGATCTACAATCAAATCTTACTATGGTCAGTTTCTAGGTCCTCATAACTGAAAATATGATATCTCTTTCCAAGCTGACTTCAATACTAGGAGAGTTACTAAACTAACCCAATTAAAGTGAGCAGATCTGCAAGCTGAGATGATTGTTGCTGCCATCCATGAGAGCTGGGATCAACAGTGATGAATTGCAGGCCGCAGCACTGATAATCCATCTAAGAGGAAGCAGAATTCCCTCCTGGATTAGCTTGAATTGACCCACCTAAAGGTTTTGTGATGTGAATTGGAGACTCTGGGCATAGAAACAACATGCAGAATATATGACATTTTTCTGTCTAGGAGCGACTGGAAGGCTCTCGACTGTGATGTTGCCTCATTAATCAGCCCTGTGTTGTACATCTCTGTCTGATGCGAAGCTGCCATGCCTTGTCACCAATTACAGGCTCTGCAAAGACCTGTCTCATTATAGTACTTATATTGCTTGTTCCTGAAGGTGATACTTGGTGTGTCACATCCTCATCTTGCCAATACAAAAATCATCCTTGAAGCGAAGACATGTCATTCACGAGGCACAAAAAAGCAGCAAAAAAGATTTTATGAAATGCTGCCTGGAATATTAATCACACTAGGCACATAAAATTGAAAAAAGAGAAGAGAGGTTTCTGGAGCAATCCAACCAAACTGTGACCTTCTCAGCTGATCCAGGGCTGGACGAGGTTCTTGGTGAGGCACCAGTCAGAATAGGAATGTGGCTTTTTCTTTGGTGTGGTTTGATAATTAAAGAAAAAGGTCCAAATGCCACTTCCCCACACATCTCTTCTGCATCCGCCATAATTCAAAAACAGTGCAGCATCTCTCCTGCAGACATTACACTTGTGTGTCCTCATTTGTGTCACTAATTGCAAAAACAATGTGAATCAGAAATATCTGCGGTACATTCAAAGTGCTGCAGTTACATATGATGATCGACAGACTATGATCTCCTTTCTCATTACATTAATACCTCCAGTGTGATAATTTGATCTCCCAAATGACATGGGAAAATGGAAAAACTTGGTGTGTCCAATGAATATACAAGCACCAAATTTATTCTCTTACAATATAGCTTAATTTATGCAGTTTATGCATTTTTACCATTATTATTGTTTTTTCTCAGTTTACCAGCAGGTTTTGTTTGATAGTCCTGGGATACAGGTGTGACTTCCTCTGGATGCCTAGGCTCTCTCTGGCACTATAAAACCCACACATATGAATGCTGTATAAGGACAGCCCAAAATTTGCAAATTTCATGAAAAGTATTGTTAAAAATCCCCCCCATTTTCTTCTTTACATAAAATATGGTGAAAACACGAGGATGATTATCATGATAGAGAGAGACATTTAAGCACCTTACATTTAAAGATAATTTGGCTAAATATATAAGCTTTTAGAAAAAAAAGAGAAATCCATATTTATTTTTGGCTACACTCTGTCCTGATGGCAGTTAAGTTTAGAGCTCAAACGAGGGGAAGAATTTTTCTCTGCATGCCATTCTTTTACTATTTTGAAAATTGGAGTATTTGCTCTTAAGCAAAGAATATACCCTTACATAATTTTTCAGAAGTTATTTAAATAAAAGGAGATAAGATAAAGAAGAAGCTATCAATATCGATTCAAACCCCCCCCAAAAAAAGAAAAAAAAACAAACCAAAAACCACCAAACCAATCCTGTCCTAGAGTCCTTGATTATTTTTCTCTTTTCAGTACCTCTACACACATTTATGGAAAATGGAAGAGGAAACAATAAAGTGCCTTTTTAAAGAAAAAAAATACCATTAAGTCACAAAAAACTAAAACACCTAATAGCAACATAAATCTCTCTGTTTAGCTGCAATTTCCAATGCACAGTGTCGTGAAACAGGAAATACCAGTTCATCCTCTGGAAAGAATTGCAGACTGAATTATCTTAAAAATCTTATATCAAAAGTGCCTTTCATCGTGATGTCTAAGCAATTTTAGAACCTAAGGCCATTATCTATCAAAGACAAAATTCAGTATCAAAATGTTTACAAACAAGCCAAAACTGTATCTTCAATTTAAAGGATAAATAATTAAAAAAAATAAAAACCATTATTTCACAATATAAAACTGTGCAACAATAAAGAGTAAGGAACCATCGCATAGTTAACAAAGTGGAAACTGCATCACAGAATTTCCTCAGACTTTGCAGGTGCTTACATATAAGGTGTGGCATTTTTACAAATGTTGCTTCTACTCCATATTGCCAGCAACCCTGTTATTCTGCAAAATAAGTCTTTACCTAACTGACAGATCATGTGAGAGTATGTATTATACATTATACATATACTGATATGACATTTTATTGCCTTTCCAAAGAAATACAGCAAGCCTGTTGAGCTCTCTTTTCTCCCTCAAGCTGATGCTCCTTTCCTTCTCATATTGATCAAGAGGAAGTAGCAGGAAATTGGAAAGTGGGACTTTCTGACAAAGTGAAGGTCAGAAGAACTTGGACAATGAAACAACCCTGAGACTCAGCAAAGGGGTGGGAGGGATAATGAAGGAGATATTTATCTCACATTCCTATTTGATGCAGGGTACCAGAACATCCAGAAGTCAGTTTAAACTTCTGCATGCACTAATTACATGTACATAATGTGCAGTCTTCTTGTACAGAGGGGTTTCTTGCATTTTCTAGTATATATGTAGCAATATATTTGCATGAATATGTGATGCTTTGCCTAGCCAATATGCCAAAGACCACAAGCTAAAAATAAGTGGCAGGAAAAATAATAAATACTAGGAAACTTATGAGATAAATCACTACTGAATGTATCTTTTCCGTCAGCTTTTTCTAATAGCAGAACAACAACACTGGGGTTATCATTTTGAATGAGAAGCAAGAACCATCTAACAATTAAGGACTAAACTAATACTTGCAGGCAAAAGAGCTGAAAAGTGAGGCAGGCATTCGCATTTCTATTTTATGAATAAATCTATGATTTCAAAACTTTTTGAGTCTAAAAATATGGTAACTCCAGCACTATGCAATTTTTTTCGTCAAAGGCACAAATAGTGCAGAAGCAGCACAATTGAAGCATCTTTCTTTAAATCCAAAGGCATGAGCTCTGGGTGTGTGCTAAAGGTAGCAGAACAGCTGCTTGACTAAGATAGAAGGTTTAAGGTAGGTGAACCCTGAGTTACTGTGCTGCTCCTCAGGACCAAAGCCCTGGATTTGGCCCCTCCCAGATGAGAAGTCAAGACTGGACAGAGCTGTTCCCTTGTGAATGTGAAACAGGCAGAGATGTCAAATAGGGAAGAGATGACAGTGGGAGGACCTGATCTGCTGCTCCTGAGATAACTGGTAACATGGGAGATGGAGTATGGCTACACAGAAGCTCCTCCTCAAGCAGTGGAAGAGGAAATCATGTTTTATGTCAGGGTTGTAGCCATTTTGCAGCTTCATGGAGGTTCACTGACCCATGCAGCTTCCTTCTTCATCCAGGCTTACTGCCAAGATTGATCATGTCATCTGACCTGTGCATTGAGTGGGAGCAAAACATCATCTATGTCATTCTCCCGTGTGCCATTGGTTTCAGAAACTACTCTTAATCACACCATTCTTACTAATCATCAAGATTTTCTAAATACTTATTTTTAAAATACTTGAGATAAATAAAGATTTTTGTTTGATTGGTTGTTTTTTGTTGGGTTTGGGGGTTTTTTTGACATTTCATTGTAACTTTCACTGTTTCGGCCCACATTAAATATTTTATTAAAATGAATGTTTTAAAAATGTATTAAAAATCAGTTTGAAATAAAAAATCAAAATGATCAGTTGTGTCACCGCCAAAGCAGAACAATTCATCATCACAATTTTGTCTTTCAGTTCTCTTTTGCCCTAAACATCATTGGAATTGACTCTTTTAAAAATGTTTCAACACAGGGAAAACAACATCCTTCACCAAGAAAATTCATCAAGAAAATATTTACTAGGAAAGAAAATTATGACCAGTTGTACTCTGACCCATGAACATCATTAGGTGCTGCTGAAGAAGAACTCAGTGACTGAAGGTTGTCAGGTAGCTCTTCTAAGGTGTTCAAAGTACAAGTTAAACACTCAAGCTTGCATTAAATTGTTTGAAAGGCTGGATTTTCAGCTATATAAAAAACCAATGGATTCATTAAATCTACCACCATCCTTCCCATTCATCTCAGCTGTACACACTACAGCTAAGAATTTGGTTTGGACCAAGTAAGAGCAAACATTTGTTATCATAATTAACATCTAAAGAGTTACAAAACCAATTTCTTAACTCTTTCATTGTTCATTTTTTAGGATACCGAAGCCTCTGTTATATCTAATTCTTAGAAAAACTGGGTGACATTGCAAAAAAATAACACATCAATTAGCTTAGAACAGAGCATAATAGTTCCAGAGAAGGAAAATTGCCATTGGATCAGGTTTCGGGTGTTTTGTTGTTTTTTTTTTAATCTCTTAATTTCAGGTTTATTGAATAGTACCAGGCTAGAAGTTTTACCAACAACAAAAGAGTGGACACAAAAGGAGAAACACAGAGACATCCAAAGCTACATGTTGATAAATCAAATTACTCATTTCCTGTTCGTCTTGCGTGGGAGCAGATTAGAAATATTTTGTAGCTTTGTCCATTGAGAGTTGTGGTCCTCCCTTCACCAGCTGACAGGGAGGCAGCCAAGGTGGTCCATGCACGGCTGCAGCCCAACACTCCTGAGGCACAGTCTCAGTATTTTTTCTTGTTTCTTTCCCCAGATATGGGTAGACAGTTTTCTACATATGCTCATAGCTGGAAAACATTAGTTTTCATCTGACATCACCACAGGGGTAGGGATAAATAATACTGGTATTTAGGGTATTCTGTGCCTTTTATTACTGCCTAGACCTTTTCTGCATCAGGGAAGTGACTGTTTCATGATAGAATGCAGTGGCCATGATCAAATTAAGGGCCTAAAGAAGTTAGTATGGTGAAAAAAACTCCATATCCAAAAAAGCATGATCAGGTAGGTAAAAATTTTAAGCAATCCCAGTACAAATCTCATGGAAGTTCTGTGTCCAACAAACATTTAAGAATGTGTTTCACTCCAAAAGATAAGTTTCACTGATGTCAATGGGAGTTGTCCCACTTTCGGGGTTTTTTTGGCAAAGGTTTGAGGTTTGAACCAAGGCTCATGATTGCAAAGTTGGGCATTGCCTATATAATACAAACAAATATCCCTTGGTTATAAACACTTCCAAACACTGATCACAACCATGATTTTTCCTACTCAAAATATGCTTTTCATTACTTTACAAATAATATAAAATAGTCAGCAGCACTGTGATCATAGGTGCTTTTTGCTGCAATGGAGCCATTCTGGCAGCTATGACTGCTTATCTTCATTGATTACTTGAACATATTCCTAGGAATTTGTACGAGTCAGTCCAAATATGGGCATATCCACAGAACATCAGGTAGTCCTGAACAGTGCTGTCAGATTTGAGAATACTGTGATGAGAGGAAAAGACATAACAGAAAAACTGAAAAACAGAAAGATTTATGGCAGGGCTTTGTTGTACCCTTCCACTTAAGTCCAGTATTTTCAGAGGACTCCAGAGAGGGAAAATAAGGACTTCAGAAGACAGCAAAATAAAATTATGGAAAAGTTCTTTCCACTGGTGTCTCTCATATAGAGGCTCTAAAAGAATGAAATACACTTTAGAGAATGTAATAGCAATTTAAGTAGGTTATTGTTAAGGCTATTCTCATATTTCCAATACTGTTAGGTTTACAATTGCAAGTGAAACATCCCCTCTTGGTTTGACTGGCAAACTAGTATATCTCATGTTTGGAAGCATCCCTCCTCTAAGAGCTTAAACAGAATGTGTAGAGCTGGGGGTTTTGTCATAAATGAAGTCAAGTTTTATTTTCACACTACTTTATTGAGATTTTTTTCCACAGTTGATTTTTTTTTGCTATGTTCACAAATGGAAAGACTTTGGCATCTCAGAAATCCTAAACTGATGTCAAGAAACTTCAGGTGATGTCATGTCTAAATAAAAAAGATATATTATGTTGTCTGACACATATCCTTGACAGTAAGAAATCACCAGAAAGGATCTTATTTTGATACAGGAGTTAGAAACTCATTCAAGGCTTATTGTTGATACAATTGATGATGTAATATTTTCATAGAAAGATGCAAGATAAAACAATAATTACTCAAATTTCCCCAGGAGGGACCTGATTTAGTACATCACAACTTTAAAAGTACCAGTTAGAAAACTGTGTCTTGCTAAAACAAATGCAAAATTCCCATTGGGTCCATGTAAGCCAAGGAGCTTTGTGAAGTTTTTTCCAAGCCCTTGATTCAAGTTAGGATGACTCCACTCCTTCTTTCCCCTTCTTACGCACTTATTTCCAGTTGAAGCAAACTAAAACTTGTGGGCCAAAAGGATGACAGTTCTTTTTATCATGTCCCCAGGACTGTGTGACACTCACTGTTTGTGCAAAGAGGTCATGCTGATGAAATTTTTGGAACAGCTAAATTTTACCTATTTTAAGGGAGAATTTTGTAAAATATGCCCCCTCCTTACTCGCTTGCAATGGAATTCAGGCCTCAAATCCTATCAAATTCCACCTGACTGGATGAAGAAGCCTTTATAAAGACTACTATCCTAAGTGCAAGGTTTCATCAAGCTGCCTAACTCTGCAGTGAGGTTCTCTTCCTATGACAGAGAATAAGGTCCTGGCTACTGAACCCTCTCCAGCAATTGCTATCAGAATCCTGTAGGCTTATCCACACTGAAACTGAAGTAGTCTGTTAAACTCAGGGTGGCAAAGTTCAAGGAGTTCATCACACTTCATCAAGTCCATCCTCTGCTGTTATATTAGAGAACCAGGGCTCTGAAATTTCATGGGAGGTTTTTGACCCCTCTGTGTGTAATTTGAAGTCTCTTTCAGATATTCACTGCTCTGATAGACACCATCTGCCACCAAAATAATTAATTATATATTTACATCTATTTACAGATGTAGCAAAATTTCTTTGGTTTCACTAGACCTACTCAGACTCCTGATCTTACTGCGCTCATATCCATGGAGGCTATTCACATTCTCTTCCCAGATTCCCTACCAACACACTGACCTCAATTCTTGGTGATACACTTAATTGAATTGTGTAATTCTAAGAGTTAATAGATTCTCTACTCCTTTCAACCCACAAAACCCTTGACCTTGAAGACTGATAGCTTCTATGTCCTTCCTAACAGACTGCCTGAAAGGAAATTCTGAAGTTATGGCTCCTCAGACCCAAGAACATTCACCAAGTTTCCCATGCCTCCCATATCCCAGGCTCTTCAGTGTCTTGCCAGCTCAGCCTGTGGGAAAACACAGAGGCTAGAGAGTCTAAGAAACATATTTCTTTTGAAAAACACCAAATGGTTTCTACTCTTTCTTATTTTTAAATGGAATGCTATGGAATTTCAATTTGGGAAAACAAAAAATTTGCAGGTTTGGCTTTAATTCAAGACGAAGCTTTTTATGATAAATCGTCATGGATTTTTCTGACATTGAAACACAGCATTCCCTCAAACATTAAAAAAAAAATTCTTACAGGTCTTTGGTTTAAACTAAATGGTTTGCTAAACATAAAGACCTAAATTAAATGAGGTATTCTGACATGATTTATGGCATATATTTTCTGTGTAGGAGAAGGACAACTCTAATCCCAAACCCGGGCAGATGGAGCTTGCTTAGCACCGTAAGGCCATCCAACTAAGAGAAGGTCACTCTAATCAAACCTACGTTCTGAGGACCTCACTGCCACTGTCCAAGCTTGCTCGGCCTTGGTAGATGAACTTCAGGATTAAAGGGTGGGTTCAGTTCCGCACAGACTGCATCTCACCTAAAAAACCCATTGCGCAGGCTTGAAGGCTTTACCCACATTCGCAAAGCCCTGTAGCGACAGGTGAGGGTTGAAACGGCAGGTGAAAGGTACACTGGAAGCTGCAGACCCAACCCTGCATGCAGGCGGTTCAGGATATTTGTCATTTGAGACTGACTGGAGATGACAGTCTCTTGGGGCAGCACCCTGAACGACCAAGCAGCCTTTTCAAGGACAGCACTGCTTGCTCCACTTGGAGAGGGGCCTAGAAAAGGTGACCTAAACAAACCTCATCTCCACCTTCACCCGGTTGGTTAACCACAGCCAACGGGCATCTTCTACTAATGTGGTCGCACAAAGATCAAAAGACAAAGGCACACACCTGCCTCCAAAGGTGTACCTAAATTAACTCTAGCATGTTGGAACATCAGAACGATGCTCGATTCTGCAGATAGCGGATGTCCTGAGCATCAGGCTACCCTAATTGCCCATGAGCTGGCTCATCTCAACATCGACATTGCCACTCTCAGCGAAGTTCGCCTTCATTAAGAATGCAGCCTCAGAGAACATGGTGCCGGTTACACACTCTTGTGGTCAGGTAAGCCCAGAACCGAAAAACATCTCTCAGGAGTTGGCTTCATGATCAAAAACTCCATTGTTCCTAAACTCGAAAATCTGCCAACAGGTCATTCTGACCATATTATCTCCCTACGCCTTCCACTCCACAACAAACAACATGTTGTCATCTTTAGTATGTATGCCCCAACTCTCCAAGCTGACCCTGCCGAAAAAGATAAATTTTACACTGACTGCGCCTCCTTACCCAAAAGGTTCCTGCAGATGATAAGATCATTATCCTTGGTGATTTCAACACCAGAGTAGGAAAGAACTTTGAAGCCTGGAAAGGAGTATTAGGCACGCATGGTGTTGGAAACTGCAACGATAATGGTTGATTTCTGCTAGAATTCTGTGCAGAGCAACAGCTCACCATCACTAATACTATCTTTCAGCAGAAAGATAGTCTGAAGACAACCTGGATGCACCCCTGTTCTAAGCATTGGCATCTCATTGATTATGTCTTGGTGTGACAGAGAGATGCCCGCGATATGCACCATACCCACGTGATGCCCAGCGCAGAATGCTAAACAGACCATTGGCTTGTGCGCTGCAAACTCAACTTCAATCTCAAATTCAAACCTAAAAGGGGCAGCATCCCAAGGAGAACACTCCAAGTTAACAATCCCCAATCAGCCACAATAAGAGACAGATTCCAGGCAAACCTTCAAACTAGGCTCGAAAACCATTCCACAGATTCTGCAGATTCCTCTCCTGAAACAATTTGGCACCATATTAAAAACAGCATCCTGCAATCCTCTGAAGAATCCTTAGGGTTCTCCCTCAAGAAGAACAAGGAATGGTTTGATGAAAGCAATCAAGAAATCCAGGATTTTTTGAGGAAGAAGAGAACCGCCCACCAAACACACCTTGCACTGCCATCCTGTCGCACAAGAAAAACAGCCTTTCGTCTTGCATGCAGCAAGCTCCAACAGAAACTCCGTGACATCCAGAACAGGTGGTGGATCGATCTAGCTGAAAAAACTCAATTATGCACAGATACGGGCGATCACAGAGGATTCTATGAGGCCCTGAAAACAGCATACGGGCCTACATACCAGGTCCAAAGCCCTCTACTCAGTGCTGATGGGCAAATGCTTCTGACAGATAAAACCTCTATTCTGAATAGATGGTCTGAACACTTTCAGACTCTTTTCAGTACCAACCATGTAGTCCAAGACTCAGCAATTCAGTACATTACACAACAACCAGTAAAGTATGAATTGGATACTGTCGCGACTTTAGGAGAAACCCTCAAGGCCATACAGCAGGTGAAAATCAGCAAGGCAGCTGGGGTTGATGGAATTCCACCCGAAGTCTGGAAACATGGGAGTCTTGCACTCCATACCAAATTTCACAAGTTTGTGGTGCGCTCTTGGGAACTCGGTGAACTACCATCAGACCTTCGTGATGCAGTCATCATCACTTTGTATAAGAAGAAAGGAATTAAATCAGATTGCTCAAACTACTGTGGTATTACTCTGTTCTCCATTGCTGGCAAAATCCTAGCAAGAATACTCTTGAACAGACTAATACCCACTATAGCAGAAGGAATCCTACCTGAAAGTCAGTGCGGTTTCAGAGCCAACAGGAGCACCACAGACATGGTATTTGTTCTCAGACAACTGCAAGAGAAGTGCAGGGAACAGAACAAAGGTGTTTATGTAACCTTTGTCGACCTCACCAAGGCTTTCAATACTGTGAGCAGAAAAGGTGTATGGCAGATTTTGGAATGTTTAGGTTGTCCCCCCAAGTTCCTTAAAATGATCATCTCACTCCATGAGGATCACAACGACCAAGTCAGATATGGCAACACACTTTCTGAGCCCTTTCTAATAACCAATGGTGTGAAACAAGGCTGTGTTCTCGCTCCTACCCTATTCACAGTCTTTTTCAGCATGATGCTCCAAAGGGCCACGGCAGACCTCGATGATCAGGACGGTATATACATTCGATATTGTACTGATTATTATTCCCAAATCTTCGCTCGCGAAGACTGGCCATTATTACTGTACTGATGGAAGCCTATTCAATCTAAGGTGACTGAAGGCCCACACTAAGACCTTGAAGCATCTTGTCCAGGAGCTGCTCTATGCTGATGACGCCGCCCTTGTTGCACACACAGAAGCAGCCCTGCAGCATTTAACATCCTGCTTTGCAGATGCTGCTGAGCTCTTTGGGCTGGAAATCAGCTTAAAGGAGACAGAGGTTCTCCATCAACCTGCACCTCAGGAAGTCCTCCATCATCCCCACATCACCATTGGCCAATCAGAGCTCAAATCAGTCCAGCAGTTTAATTACCTAGGTAGCCTCATTTCCTCGGATGGTAAGATTAATGGGGAGATAGACAACAGGTTAGCAAAGGCATACAGTGCTTTCAGAAAACTCCACAAAAGTGTATGGCGTAATAAACACTTGAAGAAAAGTACAAAGATCAGTGTTTACAGAGCCGTAGTGCTGTCTACTCTCTTGTATGGTTCCGAATCATGGGTCATCTACCACCACCGCCTGCATCTCCTAGAACGCTTCCATCAACGCTGCCTCCATACAATCCTAAACATCCACTGGTCAGATTTTGTAACCAACACATCTGCTCTAGAACAAGCAGCAGTCACAAGCATTGAGGCCATGTTGCTGAGAACACAGATGCGATGGGCAGGGCACGTCTCAAGGATGAAGGACCACCGCCTCCCTAAGATCTTGCTTTATGGTGAACTTGCCACCGGCTGCCACCTGAGAGGAGCCCCGAAGAAAAGATACAAGGACTCTCTGAAACAACATCTCAGCCTTGGCCATATTGATCACCATAACTGGTCTACTCTGGCCTCCAATCGGGAGGCCTGGAGACACGCCATCTATAACACAGCTGTCTCCTTTGAGAATGCCTGCAGGATCACTCTCAAGGAGAAAAGGCAACGCAGAAAGAACCGTGTCTTGCAGAATTTACCACCTAAGGAGACTTTCTGTTGTGCCTTTTGCAATCGGATATGTCTGTCTCGTATTGGCCTCATAAGCCACCAGCGTGCCTGTAACAAATGTGGATAGAGCCCTTCCCAAATCTTCACTCGCGAAGCCTAGCCATGAGATTTTCTGTGTAAAGAAGCCACTAAATATGTAACTTACACCGCAGAGAAGTAATAATTTTCTCTCATCAGGTAGATAGGGACCTTTCCAGTAATTTAAAATTCTTTAAAGGCCTACTTAATTTCTCTTCTTCATGTCTTGAGCAAAATTATACCTTTTTTGTTTGCATTTTCTAAAAATAATGCTTGAAATCAAAGCAGTCTGATATTTATTGAAAACTTTACCTATACTTTAAGTTAAGGAGGTTCAAAGTTTGGACAGTTGAGGATAACTTATCCCGACTCTTTCTGATGTAATTCTTGTTTTTCTTTGACTCCTTATAAACAATCAATAATAAAATTAGAGTATTTGTTTGTAATTATGTCTGGCTACAGAATGAACGGATTTAGGTTTCATGGATGCTGAATTTGATTCATTGGGAAAAGTAATGCAGAGGATGTGTCATACCTAGTTCTTTAATGAGAGCTTCCTGCAAAGAGGGAATTATGTTGGGGAACACATCTTCAGGAGGCTGCTGAATCGTTGTTACACTGAGATGGAGCCTTTCACGGAAGGGAAAGAGGAGTTGTTCTGCCTTTGCCTCTGAAGAGGAAAACCAGTGGAGTATAGAAAATGAATCACCAGACTCATCACTTCCAGTCCCACTAGAGGAATGGAATAATATACTTTTTAATTTCACAAGGACTAGGGATCTTCTCAGAACTCTGTGATTCATAAGGTTGGATAAATCAAGTTATGCAAAAATAGGCCCCACATTGAAAAGGAAACTATAATGTTTAATACTGAGCATGGAAAACCCAGCTTGGATCATCCCCATCTCCTGGAGAAATTAATTTAGTATTGGAGTTCAATACTTTTGTACTAGCCATTTCAAACTGTTCAGCTTGAAGCAGCTAGACACCCAGCTTCCTAGAGAGCGTGCCTTTTGATGGCTCCAAAACAAACGAAGATTCAGCCAAGAAAGGTTAGTCAGATCCTGAAGGAAGCAGAAACTTACTTTAAGTGCTTAGACATGTAAGTCTTTTACCTATCACCCAATTATGTAGCAGGGAGGTTTGCTTACGGCTTGCACCTTCTGATTCTCTCTCATCAGGACTGATACCCTCAGAAGCTGTTCCTGGATGGATGTTGCCTACTTTATATGCTGCATCAACAGCAGACATCCAACAGCACCTGCAAGCATAAGCTGTTTTTCAAGACCAGCTAAATAATAAGACTTTTGTGTGGCTTAGCCTGGTTTGTTTGCCCTGACAAAACACAATGGTGTAAAATGCAGTGGTGCAGCAGAAAGCATATTTCAGAGCACAAGCCTTATGAGGAGTGGCAGAGGGAGTTGAGGTTGTTTAGCCTGAAGAAAAGCAGGCTCAGGGGAGACATTATCACTCTCTACATCTACCTGAAAAGAGGTTATAACCTGGTAAAGATAAGTCTCTCAGGTAACAGGTGACAGAACCAGAGAAACTGGCCTCAAGTTGTGCCAGGGGAGGATTGGATATGAGGAAAAAATATTTTCACTGAAAGGGTGGTATGACATCAGGGAAGTGGTGGATTCACTGTCCTTGGAAGTGTTCAACAGTTGTGTGGATATGGCACTTGGTGATATAGTTTAGTGGTGAACCCAGTGGTGTTGGGTTAATGGTTGAACTCAATGATTTTAAAGCTATTTTGCAACCTTAATGGTTCTGTGATTTTGTGATCCAGCAGGAGTACCCAGGGCTAACCCTCAGTGACTTTGTACCCTGATGTATCCTGGCTGGGTTTCTTCGTGACTCTAGAGCTGTTCCTTACAAATTAGTGTAACAGTCTTACCGCAACAGAAAAGAACAGAGAGACCTCTTCTAACAAGTGGTGAGCTTCAAAATAGTGAATGGCTTCTAGACTAATAAAATACTGAGAAAAAAACTGGCTTTCAGCTCTCTCTCAACAGCAGTGTGGGGTCTTCCTCTTTCCACATGCTTCTACCTAAGTTAAGCATAATGTCCTAGGAGTGGACATGCGGACATCCCTTCATTATCCTTCTAATGACACAAGAGAAGCAAGAGCTTGGTCCTTCCATGTTCTCACAGATGCATATGCATATTCATATCTACAAACACACACCTCTCAGTCCAAACAGATTCAAAAAGAGTGCACTGAAGACAAGAAATGGTGATTGAATGGCAAAAGGATATAAACTTGAAACTGTGTTTCACAATGGTGAGGTTGATGCTGATGTCTCGACATTTGAAAATGCTTCTCCCCCTCCGCCGTTTCAAACTACTGTTGGTAGGTTTGTCCCACCTGTCATTGCTTCCTGAGATATCTCTACTGCTACATAATTTAATCATTCCAGCTGATGTGTCAAGCAGTTAAATGTATTATTATTTTAAAGTGGATATCAGTTTACACTGAAATAGAAGATTCAGGTTTAGGTGTTTTAATTAGGCACAGAAAAAAATTTAAATGGTTGTTCAATTTAAATAGTCATATTTCCTTATCTGTGGCCTTAGTTCTATTCAGAAAGATGTTCAAGTATCCACCAGCTTGTTAGTAACACTCACAGACATATAGCTGAAATCTGAGACATGTACATTCTTGAATAAAGGTAAATGGAAAACCATATAACTCCACATCTCTCTTGAAGTCTTATTTGAAGCCTAGATGACAAATTCAAATATAAATGGCAGGGTGCAAAACAGCTACATGAGATTTTTCAATTAATTAATCAAGTGCAGTAGTGCAAAGGAAAACCATATTAGGAGTGAGCTAAGGCAAATATTTGTACTATACAGGGGTTTCAGACTTGTTCTATGTAAATGCTCCATAAGGTTCCATAAGAAGGAACTCTAGGGGTAATATTTTAGAGTGGTGCCTAGTGATTTAGTGATTTAAAGTAATGGAAGTCATGTGGCTAAATCACTAGGCACCACTCTAAAAATGCACCCTTACGACCTTGCTTGGCTGATCTCCTCTGAGGTTGAGCTGTTTCTGATACTGAGTAGAAGATTAAAAACTATTCTAAGCTGTGATGGGAATCCTGCTGTGCTATGAAATCACATCACCCTCTGCACTGATGCTAGTATTTAATTATTTAAAAAGATCCCTGCAGAACATCTTAGAAAATTCTACACCTTGACTAAATCGAGTGGTGGAATTGCTCTTGTCTTCTGAAAACAGAATCCATTCCTGTCCAAAAAAAAAAAAAAAGGAGACCATGAAGTAATATTTTTTTTTTTTGCTTAATTTAGGTGAAGTTTTGTCTGTGCAGCGTGAAGTAAATCCTTATTTTCGTTATGGTGATCCAGCAGAAGACATTATTTGATCTTTCTTGTAGAAGATGGATGCTCTACCAGAAGGAAGCTGAGAGAAAATTTTCATTCCTAAGAGGTGCTTATACATGGAAGTTTTACTGCTACAGTATAAAAGATTCAAAATGAGAGTATTGTGTTGAGATGAACAAAGATCTCTCAGGAACAGTCTGGCTCCTGTGCAAAGGTCCTTCCTGTTTCAGATTACAAGCTCAGGTTTAGTGGGGGCTCTTAATGGTTTCTACCCTTCTTCTCTAACTCCCCAACCTGAGAAAGCACATCTACACAGCCTCACACAAACAGCTTGCAGCTGTGTACACCTCTCCCTATCTCTTCTTTAGATTTGTGTTCCATTTGCCCTGATTTATGCTGCTTCGGAAATAGGTTAATATACACAAGGCAAAGTTGCTCCTGTTTCAGAAAGAGAACAGGCTTCCTACAGATGTCTGAGGAGCTAAAAACATAATTTTAATTACACGAGCATTACTTGCTATACAGTGTAGAAGTAAATGTATACTGTTGTTTAAACATGACGCTGCACCCACCACTGACACCTTACTCATGTCTATTGTAGCCTCGAAAGGTTTGTTGTCTGTGTTTGTGGTGGGTTGACCTTGGCTGGACACCAGGTGCCCACCAAGCTTCTTTACCACTCCGCTTACCAGCTGGAAGTGGGGAGAAAGTAAGATGGAAAACAACTTGTAGGTTGAGATAAGGCAGTTTACTAAAGCAAAAGTGAAAGTTTGTATGCACGCAAGCAAAGAGGGGAAAAAAAAGGCTTATTATCAATAAGCAATGTCCAGTCACTTCCTGGGAAGCGGGGCTTCAGCACATGAAGTGCTTCCTCCGGAAGGCAAATATTTTAAGTAAAAACTGCCCCCTTTTCCTCCTCCTTCCTTTAGCTTTTATATCTTATCTGATGTCACATGGTATAAAATATCCCTTTGGTTAATTTGGGTCAGCCAACCTACTTGTGTCCCATTAAAGGATCTTGCCTGTCTCCCCAGCCTCTTGATGGAGGGTGGAATGTTGGGTGACAGTGCTAATGGTGTGGCAGTTCTGCTCAGCAGAAGCATACACACTGCTGTGTATGGCAAAATCAACTCTGTCTCAGTCAGACCCTTTCACAAGCCTTCTGTACGATTTTCTGCAGACAGACTAATTGTGATTTAAAATTTTATTTAGCCTTCATGTCTATAGTCTCTAATCATCTAAAAAGCATGAATGTTAATGCACAGTTTTTGTCATCTTGCATTTTTCTCAACCATGCATTCTTCTAAGGAATTGCCTCAGTTTTGGATCTGAGAAGCAGCATGGAATGGATGTGCACTGGATTAACTGCAGAACAAATCTCAAGGAGCTATGTATGCCGTAATGATACCTTTCCCCCACTTTTGCTTGTTGATCTAGCAAAAGTGAACATCTTCCATTTACCTTTGCAGTCTTTAGTATTTGATACCAAATTTATCTTTGGTAAGCTGTAATGACCCTCAGGGCCAGGTCTATGTGAGATACTAAGAGTATATCTATATACCTCTCAAAGAGCATAACAGCTTCTGCAGAAACTTCTGATGCTTATGGCTGAGAGGCTTTGCTGCTGGAAATAACACATGTCCAGCCAGTCACTGACAGCAAATTACTTTGATAACAAAAACCAAAGTAGCTGTGATGCAGCATCCACTGAAGTTCAGAAATAGCAATATCGACAGATGTCTGATAAGGCAGAATCACTTTTCTTTCTGAAAAGAAGTCACATACCCTTATCTGGATCCAAAATATGATTTGTGTATACAGCAATTGTGGAACGAGATATTTAATTATTACTGACCTTTGTCAAAATATCTAAATAGGATTATGTTCTATGCATGCTGGATGCAGAAATCAGACACATTTGGGTGGGATGAAGTTGAAGATATGAGCTTAAGTTTGCAACTGATGAGTGTCACAAACTAAACTGTATGAAAAATGCTGCATCATAGTTTCATTTCCATGGTCTATTTGCTTATCCTGTCTCTGAGAAAACTGTGGCAAAGTATTGCTTTGGTCCTTCAAATAATTGTATGTCTACAAAACAACAACAGTAAATCTCTGAGGAAACAGAAATTACATGATAGCAACCAGACTAGCTCTTATTCCTGCTGGTAGTTGTGTAATCCATCTGTAGACAACACCTAAACACCCAGCAATTGCCCCCATTTCTCGTTTCCATTAAAGAAAATCTTAGTTTGCAACATATCAGAGGGGTGCTCAGTTTATGAAAGAACCAGAAATTTGGAGAGTGACAAAAAACACAAGAAAAAGTGTGCTTATGGCCATGAGACCAGACTGGACAGCGAGAGCTTCTCATCTTTCCACGGGTTCCATCACGTTACACGCTGATCTCCTGGGCAAGGTTAGGTAGAAAGTTCTCTTTCATTAACCCTCCAGAAAAAAGGCTATCTTTAACCTAAGTAATTTTAGAGATCCAGTTTACAGTACAGAGACATAAACAGTTTCCCTGGCAGAGCAAAACTAGGCAAGAACAGAGAGCAAGGCTATTTCTGCGTCTTCTCTGCTGCTGCCAGCAGAATGGGTTCGACCAGGCTATTCAAGCTCTGCTAATCCCTTGCCATCAAATTTTCACTTGGCTTTATCCTTAGACTCAGATATACAATAAACATATTAGAATGACATCTCATCAAGTTTCATTTGTGGTATATGCAAAGTAATCCAGCAAAAATGGAAGATTAGTCTTACATGTGTTTATAAGTATGTACATCACAGCTGACACAGAGAGCCATCACCCCACATAGAAGTGGGTCCTAGGAGCAGGAATGGAGTAAAGACTGAAAAAATAAGTAAAAAATGTGAGAATATACAACTTACCCATGACAGTAATTGTATCAACACTCTAGTGATGTCTAGTTTGTTTGGATTGAAATGAAAATATTTGCTTTTGACACACACACAAAAAAAACCCCCAAAACCAAAACCAAACAAAAAATAAAAACAATAGCAGAGCAATTCTTACCACTATCCTGACAAGAGGGTAAAGAGTAAAACTACTGCAACTCTGGCACAACAGAGATATGAAACAAAGGTTACTGTCTTGATAGTACTCTGGAGGAATGCATACAACCTTGTGCACACAACTAACCTGCCCCAAGAAGATGTTTCTTATCCGCTCCCAAGCACTCAGAGGTCTCCTGGCTTGGTCAGGTGCTGAAAAATAGGAGTATACAGTGCCCAGCAGGAACTAACCCCGAAGGGGACCCCACTGGCCTGGAACAGGGAAATAAATGTTGATTGAATAAGGCATGGTTCATAAGACTTTTGTCTTCACTCTTCATTGTGGGATGGTTGGTTTTGTTATAAAACTGATTAGCATACATGTGGAAGTAATTTGTGGAAGCAGCTTAATCCCAAACAAATGTGAAAATAAGCCTGTATTGTTCCTACAAACTGGTTTACATTAATTATCTTCTACTTTAAAAAAACCTCACGGATTTTTTTTTATCATTATTTCTTTGTGGAAAAATTAAGAACAGAACAAGTCTGTAAAATATTGTACATACAAATTTCTAGCATTTCCAGCAAGGATGTATTCTCCAAAGACAGAAAGGCTTGATTTTAAGCCAAAAATATTGCTTCCTAACTAGCTAAAATCAGACACCTCAGTTTACATCTAGCTACCCAAATTACTAGCTTCATTCTCAAAAAATTATGACCTTCTGCAAACCAGACTTATTTTTAGGAACCTATATATGGATTTAGGTGCCTAAACTTAGCCACACTCTGCTAATTTTATTTTTTTTTTACTTCGTTAACTACAGTGTTGCTCATTTGCCCACATAAAAGACTTCAGGGCAGTTTGTGATTTTAGGAAAAGACGGATTCATGAAAATTTAATCACCAACAATGTAGTAACTTTGGGAAGCAAATATCCATAATGAAATCATATGGGTTTTCAGGGTGTATGTCTGCATTTAACTTCTGCTTTGAGCACAGATCCCAGTCCTTTAGTCATCCTTCAAGGGATGAAATGCATCCTTGCTCTCTCAGACATGCACTGGATCTTTTTTTACAGAGCAGCTTGAACAAGCAGAGGAGATGACCTGTGTCTCAGCCTAGCATGGAGCAGGGGCTCAACCACACCACACAGCTGGACCCGGCAGTCTGCAATAGGTCCCAGATGCAGAGACCCATTTGCACACAACCAAGATCCACTGTATCCCTCATCCTGTTAAAGAAAGGCTACCTTCCTTCTGGGAAAAAAAAAAAAAAAAGAAAGAAAGAAAGAAGG
>NW_016690217.1:6965942-7084432 GCF_001604755.1 Lepidothrix coronata
AAAAAAAAAAAAAAAGAAAGAAAGAAAGAAGGTATAGCTTAATTATTCACCTAAATCAATATTATCTCATTGAAAAGTTCCCACAAAATGATCATTGAGTAAACATCCCAGATTGTTCTCCTTTGAAGAATTTCAGGCACTGCCTGGTAACAGCAGAATGTTATAAATTCATAGATCTACCTGATGTATCTGCTTCCATCTCTGCTGTGAACTGTCCTGCAGGACTCCTCCCACCTGTGTCCCTCTGCCTCCAGCAGCAAGGGACAGGTAAAGAGCATGGATAAGCACCTGTGGATCTAAGCATTATCTACCTCTCCTAGTGAGAAAGGACAGAGACCCAAGACTCCTTTCCCTCAGGTAACCTTGACCAGAGTATATATCTTGCTCCTTCATGTTGGGGGAAAAAAGGTCCTTTTGTTTCATGACTGCTACCTGTCTCTCACTTGAGTTGGAGGTCACGGGTTAAGAAGGAAGGTGTACGTTGGCAGGCTTGTCTTGCAAGAAGAGAAGTAAAAAAAAGGGGAATGTGAAGCAAAGGGATTATTCTGGGAAGATGGGCTTAGCCTCACAAATCCATGACAATGTATACCTGGATGTCACATCACAGCTGTCTGTGCCTCTGAGTCCCAGTAGGGACACATGCTCCTGACTCCTCTGTTGTTTAGTAGCCAAATCACCTTGCCTTGGCTACTGCTAGTGTCATAAGGTAAATAAAGTCATGCATCTCTTTTGTTTTAACAGACTCCTAGACTGAGCTGTGGAGGGAGGTCAGATTGAGACACGACAAACAAATCAAGATTTCAGATCTCTAAAGAAAAAGACAAACCTAATGCAAGTACTATTTGCCTCTATGCAGATCCTGTAGAAAGACTCACCGCTGCACAGTAACTGCACTTTTTCAGGGCATAACCTTGCTGACAGTCTAATGATTTTCTCTGTGACACATATTTTACAGCAAGACAGTGTTGGGCTTGAATAAGCTCAGCTACTGCAGGTCTGTGATTTCCCTGTGGTGGAAAAGGTGCATTCCTCACAGAGATACTGTTACCTCTGCTAGGAAAAAAAAACAAAAAACAAAAACAAAAACAAACAAACAAACAAAAAAAACAAAAAAAAACAAAACAAAACAAAACAAAAAAAAACAAACAAACAAACAAACAAAAAAAACCAAAACCAAAAAAAACCACCACATGACACCAGGAATAAGCACTAGCAAGATTTTCCTCCCAGAAAGAGAATATTCTGTAAAATCTTTTCTTCCCCTCCCCTGGGCTACTTTTACTCAAATATGAATCCAGTTCTCCCTTTGACTTTATTGTCTCAGATCCTCCATTTAAAAACAGAGCATAATGTCTATGTCTACAGTTTTCACTAAAGAATTCTCTACATTTTCCTTACTCCCATTTTACTGGTCTTGGGTACAAAATCAACATTCTTACCCACTTCCAACAAAACCCCAGTTGTTAATGGATTTTCGTGTATATTTCATTTAAAGTACTACTGTGTTTAAACACTCTGAATGCTGAATGTAAAAATAGCTGGCAATCTCAGAAGTGAACATTTTATTTGTAATATGGGTGATCTTATCATGCGGCTCAACATTTTTTTTACTCATCATTTATTAATGTTTTATATAGCTCATCAAAAATGAAGGTTGAGGTCAATAATTGCTGACACAAAAAAGAAAAAGGAAAAGGACAAGAAAGGACATTTTGCAGAGGATCGTGGACTAGCGAAAACAGTCAGATTTCTTTGCACACCTTGAAAAATAGTGATCACTAAAAAGGACTAAGGCAAGAAAAAAGAACAAAAACTTTTTTTTTTTTAAATAATCAACACGTTTTCTAGTTTCATGTATACTCGCATGTGCTTCAGAAAGCATTTGGATTTTTATTGGCATCCATTTTGACTTATTGGTTTCATTCTATAACCTTTATCTTTGCTTTGGTGTTTGGGAGCCCTGTCTTGTCCTCTGAGCAGATTGGAGAGCATAAGAGCTTTTTTCCACTTGGCTCATGGCCCCACACCATGCATTATTGACATGACTGTGTTTAATAATAATTCCTGCTGATTCTGTTGTGGAAAAACTTACTCGTCATAAGCTGACTAACTTGTGGTGCCAGTGCATGTGCGTATAATTTTTTTTTTCTTTTTAAGGGACTTGGGTCCTGGCTTAGAAAAGACAGCTTGAGCATGTGCTAAAAGCTAAACATACTAGTTCCCACCTTTATTCAATGAAGCACTTAAGTGTGTGTTGAGTCTGGCTTGCTTCAAAGGCACTTATATGCAAGCTGAAGTTCTGGTTGACTCAGAGCCTCACAACCCAAGCATTTCAGGAAGGAATTCTAGCTCATATACTCTCTCAAGCTTACCTACAATTCCCTCCCCAACAGCAAGATTTACACCTTACACTACAATAGCCTTATGAATTTACAGATTGTCACATTTACACTGGGTGAATACAATCGTGTATCTCAAAAAATTATGCTAAAGATGTGATCAGAACTACCTTTCCAGAGCAGTCAGTGATTGAATTAATCTACCTTTCTCTACATTTCTGCGTCACTTCATAAAACAACAGGGGGGAGAGAAGGGGAGGAAGGGAGGAGAAAATCTATTAGATGAGTCCATAATTGTTAAGCAAAGGATGCCAATGGTTATGTTTAAATTACATCATAGTTTTCCTCTAACAGATACGCCTTCCCTAAATATTAAAGATGTTTCCACCACCAAGAAAATAAAGGCATGAGAACCATATCTGTATATGCTGTGGTGTTTAACACGTACCTTTTAAAGTAACTGTATGACATTGAAATATAAAAATACAATTCCCATCACAAGTTTTTCAAAGTTTGTATTAGCTCTTTATAAAAATAAACAAATATAAAACCTGGTGGGGTCTGGAGAGAGAAGTCAGAAGTGGAAATCAGGTCAATTCAACCTTGAGAATGACTTAGAACCAAAGCCAAACTTAAACGCAACAAATGTTTTCCATGACATGATTCCTCTTTCTCCAGAAGGAAGACTTATTTCAAACAAGCAACAAAACTAAACTGCACTATATTTCCTTGATTTGTGAGTTCTTAGCATCATTTTAGGGTTTCAACATATTAGGGAGGATTTTCAAAAACTGCTCTCTTTAGATCTGGAGCTGTCAGGGCATGCAGTGAAAACTTATAATTTTTTTACTCTATGAAATGTGATTCTGTAATAAGCAATAGGCAGTAGAGCAGCAAACCTATCTAATAATTCCTTTATTAAAAAGGGATGATTTACATGCACGTACCTTACCAAACTAATTCACTTCTATTTTTAAATCTGTTTATTCTAAGATAATTGCAAACATCAGGTACATGACTCTGTGGTTGGAACACAAATAAGTAACACTGCTATCTCAGATCATTCCCTGGATACTAAATGAACAGGTATCAAATGTAGGCTTAAATCTGCAAAAGGACACCAGGCAACTTGCAATCATGGTGGAATCTATAGCTCCATAAGGGTTTCTAGGTTCTCTATAAAACATATGAGAACAGAAGGGCAGGTTACGATTTCAATTGAGACGGTAGGAAAGGTCTTTCTCTGTCTCAGGAAAAAAAAAAAAAAAAGAAAGTAGCTTAAATCCTGTTCCTTTTTTATGTTCTAGCTCATATTTCTAAGGCTGCTCTTTGGCTGCTCTCCTAGCATGGCTGGAAATATCTCTGTGAGCCAGGGCATCCTGCTTGCTGAGCAAGGCACTAACAGCTGTCCCAGCTGTCATATAGTGCATGGGCATCTTCCCTACCACAATCACTGTCTTCACTCTGCTAAATGTGTTGATGCCAGAGACAGCCCTGGAGGCATTTTCAAATATACCATCTGTGGGAGAGGTACCAGTTTTTATGTGCTCCTTTGTCCATGCTGTACAATATAAAAAATAGTGTGTTGCCTTCTTTTATGGCACCTCAGTCTACCCACGCAGATTCAGAAATTCAACACTGGTTTTAAGATTTCCTATAGGAAACAAATCACCTACAAATAAGCCATTAGGGTGTACAACTATCAGACACTTCATTGCCTGACTGATTTCAGTCCAGCATCTCTGCAGAGGATGGATGGTTCTGTATCAGCACCAACCTCCATGTGCCTCCCTGGTATCTGGGCTAGCAAAACCTGACCAACTGCATTATTTCATCAGCTTCCTACAAAATTCCAAGACTTGTTAACAGGGCAGGTTGATGAGAGAAACTTTACTGATGTAGAGTTAGCAGAAGAAAGAAGCAGAGCAGTGATTTTTCTGCATACACATGTGTACTTACATGCATGCAGTTAATAAGATGGCCTTGCCACTAAATATCTATCTTGTAAAACATTTACATATATGAAAGTGATTATTAATTTACTTCCCAATTATTTTCGTGAAAGGACTATTTACTTTCCATACCCATTAACAGAAGTGACCTAACTGAAAGCTAAGCTTGCGGCCCCATGCTTTCTAGGTTTAGAAACAAAACCTCCCTTCCCCCTGCTAGATCAAGCATCACAATGTCAAATGCTCTGCAGACATTTCCCTCAGGAATCTGAAAGGCTAATTAGGGTGAGCTTTACCGTAAAGAATACAGTTGTTAAAACAGCTTTTGTACACTCTGGAGTAATGATCATTCTCTTACACATGCAGTGATTTGTTGCTGCAATTTGCAGCCATATATCTCTTAGGAGCTAATTCGGATGTTGTTATTTATTGCATGTATGATTATTAATGATATTTTAGCAACTGCTGGAAATGACTTATTTCATCTCAGGAAGTCAAGTATTTTAGCTAGTGTTTACATATCTAAGGAGGCATCAATTTCAGTGGAAAATCAGTTCTCCATTTGACCTCCCCCATCTCTACAGTAAAGTCTGAACTATCATTGCTTACAGATATTTTCTCATACTATAAAAATGTCTGTCATTATGAAATAAGAAAAAAACCCATTCAGTTATTCCTTCATATTTAAAACAGTTTTTACACCAGGAAAAAAAAGAAAAGGGTTTAAATACCTCTGAAAAAGAGAGAGAAATCAGTACTGCCAATACTGACCCTCTCTATATAAATGTATATACATAAATAAATAATTACCTGCGTAGAATATAGGACCAAGTTCTCAGGTTACTTGTAATATTTGATAAGGAAAGACCACGTTGAAAGTACTTCTTTTTCAATTAAAGATGCTGCTGGTCTGAAGAAACATTTGCAGAAATGAAAACCTTTCAAGATTACTTACATATTTCACAGTATTCTTGCTCCCAATTGCTTATGCTTTGGTGTCTTGTGTCTCAAAAACCCATAGTTTTCTGTTCCATGATATTCTACCACATTGTTGCTGAACCTACATTAAAACTGAGATCTTCTCTCTTGGTGTCTGAGGGAAAAAATTAGTGTAATCAAGAAAATCAGATGAACTCATTCTGCCTAATTTTGATCCCATTTGAACACCGAATTTCAAAGTGTGACTACAGCACAGCCTTTATTGGATATGTGTTCCTTTTAGAAGAGACTGTGAAAAATTCATGGGAGTTCAGATGACCCCTAATGAAACAAAGAGCAGTGAGTGGGTCAGTCTCTTTAGCACTTGCATAAAGTCATCTTGTTTGCAGTGCAGTCCGGTCCAGGAATTTGTCCTGGGTGAGTAGTGAGAATTCCTTTGAAGGACAGCAAACTTGAGCTCTGAACCTGACCTTCTTGCAAATTTACCAGAAGGAAACTGATTAAACAAGAAAAGAGTTTATAATGGTAGATTTTTCAAGGGATTGAGAAAGCCAAACAGTTTTACAGGCTACATAAGGTGCACTCTTTCATAACCACAGGTGTTAAAGGTATAACTGAAATATTGTGGTTTACAGTTATGTAATAACTAACAATATGCAACAAATAATTAGATATCAGTGTATGTAAAGCATATATTGTTATATAATTTAATTAAAATTATACTGATTGTTTTAGTAAACCTTTCACAATAAATGCCAAATCGCAACACTAGAACAAAGAGAAAAAAAATAAAATCCAGTGTTCAGAAGTGAATTATAACTTGCAGAGCTATGTTAATTTCATCTGTATATTAATATGTTAATGAAAAATACAGTGATCTCTAGCTAACATATTACATAATTTTGTCACGATAGTTAACAGCAGCTTACTTTCTTCTTTTCTTTAAGGATGAGAGCATGCAAATAATTTGACCTCAGCTCCCAAGTACTTTATGGTTATTTGCTATAGCAAAATAACAAAAACCACAGCACTATTGATTATTTCATTTGGTCTGTATTTATCAGGCAACATTAACCTGAGTTATATTAGTCTAAATTGATAGTAATGATACCAGAGAGTATAGAATCTGTTTTAGGGTATATGATGATTTAGATATGTGAGGGTTTGACTTTTTTTAATTAAAAAATGCAATTCGGCTGTACATTATTCCAGGCCCTATCTTGTTTGCATGCTTATTGTTTCTTAAAGATTTCCATGAATGATGGCAGCTAGCTGTATTTGCATGAATGTGCATATAGGCAGCATCACAGAAACTCACGTACATTTATGCCTGTATCATACATATATTGACAAAAATTGCTTATCCATCCATCCTCTTGTTCTGCAAAAAGGTACACAGGGAGGAGCAATACTAAGTGGTCAATTATGTTGTGGGCAGTGAATAAGAAATTTTTCTCAAAGAGTACTTTAAAGATTCATCGGGTGATGCTTTTCTTCTATAGACATAACAGCTGAACAATTTTCAGTAACAAATGAGAAAAAAAAAGCAAAATATCTTCACAGATACATCTCAAATATAAAAGGCAGTAGATTTGCCAAAACATTTGTTGCAAAATGTTTGTCTGAATGTGATGCTTCATAGTTTACTTCTTCTGTGTAATTTCAAAACCACGAGAGGAGAATTATCCAAAATCTCAAAGATTTTACTTGTCAGCATCTTAATATTTGCATACATATATATTGTGCTTAGACATACATCTGTGTCCCACTATTTTGCACAAAGTACCCAGATCTGCATACTAGTGAGGAAAATTTTAAAGTGTTCAAATGTCTTCAGTTATAATGAAAGTAGGCTAAAAAAGATGTCTCATGCATGTGATGACAGAAAATCATGACAATTGTTGAAGTTTTCCATGGTTTGAAAGGGTCATTTTTGACAACAAATGGTGCCACAGGACACAAAAGCCCACCTTGATCCAACCACTTACATCCTAAAGGAATGCCATACCATTCCTCCTATTTCAACATTATGCTGTGACATTGTGAGATTATGTAGGAAAACACAACTTTACATCTTCTGTCCTTAGACCTCCACAAAGGATAAGGTTAGTATATAATTTGCCGTTTTTTTGTTGTTTTGTTGAGTTTCGGTTTGCTGTTTTGTTTTTAGCTTTGGGTTTTTTTAAGGAAAAGTAGCATAATGTTAAAATACATATGAAGTAAGTTGTTCCCAAAAGACTCTGCAAAGAATTTGGGGCTGAGTAACAACAAGAAATCGTCCAGGACTGACTGCCCCAGTATGACACAGCAGAGAGGACTTGAAGGGAAAGCAATGAATCTGCATATATAAAGACTGTGAAAACAGCAGCAGATGAAACAAGTGAATATCAGGACTGAAAAGACTGCAGGAGTTTGCAAGCAGATGTCAAAAAGCATAGAAGAAAATGTCAAAAAAAGTATAACAAGCACTGGTTGCAGAGGTTAGGATGACAAATATGTGTATGATGAACACTCCATGCTAGGGCTTGCTGTCCTAGAACCTGCTTTGCAAGTAACACTGGCAAAAAACCCTCAATCCCTCACCATCCCCCCCCGCCCCCAAAAACAACAACAAAAAACCCCCAGTGAATAATGTCTGCAGATAATCTTGGAGTCAGAATGTAAACAGGGAGTACTAGGCAAATAAAACTATGACTGAGACGTGCCCCTGGAAAATCTCAGTCATAGCTCTTTTATCAGAGTCTCGGCCAATTGTTCTGCTCTTTAGGAAGGTGAATAAATAAGCATCAATTTTCAAGAGGGCATAATGGAGAATTTGAGGAAAACAATTATGGGAAGCCTTTGGAATTACTTTCCTGAAACGATGAATAAGAAGAGGGGTTTTGGAAGTGCATGTTCTTGTGTGGCAGCTAATAGTGAGTCTGTGTGTATGGCACTTACACAGCAACAAGTCATGCTGTGTCAGGAGTGGTGCTAGCCCCAAAATACTGAGTAATGTTGACACTCTCCTGTGGAAAATTCACATGGTCTCAGGGGAGCACTGTCAAACCGAGGGGTTGTTCACCCTCTCCCTGGAGTCACCAAAATGAGCAGGGATAGCAACTGGCTGAAACACAGGAGCCACTGAGCTGGAAACCATTAAAATTACAGCACAAGAGATATCTTTAGACAATGTTGGAGAAGCCATCTCATCAGAATGTCTGTAATGTAGTTATGTGATATCCCGGATAGTCATCAGCATCACATTGGGTGCTATGTCCTTCTCTCACATTCAATGTTAAACAGGGAAGGTAAGAACGTTAATTTCTTCCATGCAAACCAAGGAGAGCACAAGTTGCAGTAGTGTGAAACAATGTCCTTCCTGGTCTTCACCTCTTGCGCTGTGTGGGAGACCTCTGGGGTTGTGCAGAGATGTAAATTTATAGGCATAAGTGCATCCTACCCCTCTCGTAGAACTTTTGCGGGGGCTGTCCAGTGTCCCACCCTTAAAAAAAAACTTGACGCAGAGAGCTTTCGGTTTCATATTTTCCACTAAATTGGTAGTGACCCATCTTTGTTTGCTTACGGCCACTGATGTGTTCTTGGCTAATAGAAAACCAATGCCTTATCTCATGAGGAGAAAGCCCATGCTTCATTTCAAAACTGCCATGTAATGGCCACTCTCAGCACACAAGTTCTGTTTAACTAGTTTACTTGGCACTGCGATCACCACATGGAAACATTGATTCCCAGTCATCCATGTCATGTAGTGCACCATTATATGGACTATCCATAAAATAACTACAGGCTTCCTGTTGAGCAGTGCACAGCCTTAACTAAGTATCTGATTATGTATTCCACTGATTTGTAAAACAACAAAAGTATGAGAGGTAAAAAAATATGCATGGTCATTGCTTAAAGAGTTTATTTCTACAGAAAGTGGATGCATATCACAGGACCATATTTGGTACTACATAGTGAAGTTTTGTAGCTCAAGCAGCAACTGTAGATTTGATCCAGCAAATTTTTTTGTCACCAACCAGTTCACGTTCTTGTAGCTAGTCCTACTGAATTACAGATGGCTTTAGGGAAGCCCAAATGAATTTCAAGTGTGGCCCATTTGGTGAGTAAGCAAACCTGTTTCATTTTGAATTGCCATGGATCACAGAACATGAATTGCTACCACAGTTCAGCTGCTCCTAAGTTGCTAAATGCCAGCTGTTTTTGTGCCTTTAAAAATGAAATGGTGGTTATCAAAGAAAGTGCCAGTTACATCATTCCAAGCCTTCTAGTCTTTAGATGAGTTCCTAACAAAACTATTGTGCCTTTTAGGGAACTTACAGGAGAAAAATTCCTTGAGTCTTAGCTGGAAATCTTAGGTTCAGGATGTTGGTTGCTGCAGCTGCTGTATCTATGTATAGAGCACATCATCCTAAAGGAGAAGGAGTGATAGGGACCTGGCATTGCATGGTGCAACAAATTTGCCACAGCAATTGTGTAAAAAAGAGGAAGATTTATTTTCTGCTGATATACACAAAAAAGCAGTTAAGTCTTCCAACCAAAACAATGGGAGAAGTATAGGGGTAGGAAAGTTATAGATGAATGATGCAGCTTAGCCATCACTTAATTTGCATCACCCAGCTTACTGAAATCTAATTTACTTTCCTCCATTTGTTTAATATGCTTAACAAAGTAGGTCTGAATTCACAGTCCAGAGACCCAGCAAAAGGAAACGTGATTAAAAAAAATCCCAAAACTATACAACTTGGACCCAATAAGAAATAATAAGTCAAAGAAGGCTCTGTATTATTTCCAGGAATAACTCCTTTCATCTCTTTGGTGAGCGAGTTATGCAAACTTAGATTCCCCAAGAGATCAGCATATAACCTAAAATAATACAGTTGATGGTAAGGAAGCCTTTGTTTGATCTCCTTACACACCATTTCTGATTTGGCCTTGATAACTTCAGAGAGACTATATATTAATTTACTTCCACAACAGGGTCTTGCATATGGCATGGTCTGTCTCATTCTGACAGTTTATTTTCTGTGGCCTATTAAATTTCCTAGTGGAAACATTGATGAAAGCTGCCAAGAAATCTTATGGTTGTGAGAGTTGGTCCATACTTTCCCTCCTTCCATGCACATTTTAAAAAATAGAGTCAGAAAAACGTACCAGACAATAATTCATCAAAAATAATGCATTCAAATAATTATAATCTGGGGAATTTTTCTTCAATAAAGACAGAGAGAACAAATCCAATAAAATTGAAACTGTCTTTTATTGAGAAATGGCACTATTTCTAGACGACTAGTAAATGCTGGCAAAAGGAAAAACGAGGCTTGTTAATGATGCAATCCTTGGACTCAAAGAACATTAAACCTAACACTGAGTTAAACACACAAAGAATTGCTGTAAGAAATGAGAAGCTCTGAAAGAAATTGAACAGTCTGAAACCCCATTTCTAGCCAGAGAATGGTTAGAGGTCTCAAAAGATCTAAAATAAATACCAAAAAGCTATAAAAACAAGAGAATGGAAACCACATGCAACATAATGGAGTCTCAAAGCACCAAAAAACTTCAGTCCAATATAGATAGATTACATAGATGTATATAGGTTACTTTCAGCTTGGATGAGTTTTGAACATTTATATCCAGAAAACTTTTTTCTTTTTTATTTTTTTCCTTTTTCTTCGTGGAATGATGCAGAATGAGTGTATTTGTGACACATCTGTTGAGCAATTATTCTTGCTGGCCACTTTATTTGACCTCCCCCCCTCAAAATTTAAACTATCACGTAGCAGAAGATGCTTCTTTTCCATATTTTTTCTTTCTGTTTTTGATTTGCTCTGTTCTTCTCACTTCATACATTATATGCACTGCTAGAGATGAACAGAGCTTTAGCAGTCATATGCTGGTACCTGCCATGGGAATATATTCTGCACTTTATTATTCTGGTGGTTTAGTGAATGTGACAGAGATGAGGTTTAGTTCAAATTTTGTCATTTCATAATTCACAAAAACATTTCCTGTGCAATAATTAAGGTGAATGCTAGCAATGCACAACATTATGTCTTTTGAGTTGTAACTAACAACACTCCTCAAGTGTTACAAAAGGTGACAAAATTCAGGAGATGTTCAAGAGATAACAGGTGAGACTCCAGTCTGACTGCTCCATTACCTAAGTTTTTTACATTCCTTTTACTTTTTTTGCCATTGTTGTTATTTTAGTTTGTTTTGGTTTGGTTGGGGTATTTTTTTTGTTTTGATTTTTTGTTTTTTGTTTTATAGAAAAAGCATACTGACAAAAGGCAAAAAATTAACAGCACTCCAGACCAAAGTCACATGCACAATCACTTTTTCAAAGAGACACCGGCAGTGCATCTTTCCTCTCCCAGGCACTCAGGGTTCTTCAGTCCCACTTCAGGAGAAAACCACTTAAGGACTGGAGAGTAATTCACATTTTATCTTAGCTCTCCTGTTGAGATTATCAGCCAAGGTGTCTCATTTTAGGAAGACCACATTACAATACCTGTACTCATCCACTAAGGAGTAGACTGAGCCCGCTGGCCACTTTCATGTGTAATTTCATGTGTTTTAAGGCACCAAAAGTTAGCAGATGTCATTTGGGACCAGAGTAAGCTAGTTCTCAAAGAAAGGCAACTTAAACCATTCAACTCTCTATCTCAGATTTTGTTCACCCTAACTACTCTTTTGAATGTTGTTGAATACTGAAAAGCCTCTATTTTATCAGACAGAGATTAGTTTTGTTGTTATTATGGCTTCCCACAAACTTCAGAAACAATTTGGTAAAAGCGCATAAGCCCTGCATTTCTGATTTCCAAAGCTTCCTCCCCATCATGCGCAAAGGCGTTATCCATAGGAAGCTTCACCTTCATGTTTTAATCATTACTAGAAATTACTAGATCATGTCATGTTGTCTGTAACCTGGTTAGATTTTGACAGCAGAGGGGTTCTAAAATCGTAAGTTCACATTAGACACCTTAAAAACTCATTAGCTCCTGATAATTATTCTAATATCCAAAGCATTAAAAATCAGAGAGCTTATTTCTGCCTCAGAACCAACTGTGAATATGTACAGAAAAAGCTTTGCTTTTTCGTTTCTCAGTAACAAAAGAAATAGCTTCCCTGAATGTGAACATTTGGGGCTGGTGCAGAAAAAGACCACTTTCTTTCCTGAGCATGAAGAATGACATCAATTCATTCTGTAACCAAGGTGGAAAACTTGTAACGAAGTCTTAACTCATTGCTCTGTCTTGGGACATCACCTTTTCCAGGACATCACCTTTTCCAGCCCATCTCCTCCTGAACATTTGACATGCCTCTGTCAAACTCAGAAAACACTGCATTTCTTTAACCTACATTTGTTCAGAAACTTTAGCCGGATTTTTTTTTTCTTTGCAACTGTAGTAGAAAAGATTTCTATGAGGTTTAATATGTTAAAATTCTTATAAACAATGTGCTCTTAAATGCACCTTGGCACTTGAGTCCTTCATGAGAGTGGTCGGGACCACTCTCTGTGTCCTCATTTGTTCTATCATGACTGAGTCCCAGTCTTTATTTTATTTTGAATCATACAAAGACTCAGCCCACATATTTGAATGTGGTTTGAGTCACAAACAAAGTGTCCAAAACCCACCTTGTCCTGTTAGATATTAGATGAAGGAAACACCATTCTTTTGCTTTGATTAGTAGTAACTGCCCATTAAAAGTCCTGGATGGGATGGCTGGACAATATTACACTCTAAGCTGGAGCACTACTTTGTAGGTCCAACAATTTGCATTTGATCTCACTGTAAGTGACAACTGAACCAAACTTTCTTTAACCTCATAGACATAAGCCAATTCTGATTAACTCAAGTTTGTTTCTAGACTTAATTTTGATAGCAAACCCGCTGAATCTCATAACAGCAATGTGATAAAAATATATTGTTCCATATTTGTTGCCTCACTAGCTCCTGAAAATGGCTAGAAATAGACAAAATCCCGCTAGAACATAAAAACAAGCACAATAAAACAGTGACTAGCCCGTAAAACAAGACAGAAATAGATTTAAAACATACCTAAATATGATCACATTATTCACAGCCCCGTTATTGTACCCCTCTTCTCGTCACACTTGATCTCTCTGAGAATGTGCTTTCAATGATTTCTGGGACATTGTACTTTTCTCTTTAGTAGGGACTATGAATTGCCTTTGACTGCTGTATGGAACTAGTGCAGGATGGTTGTAATCTAGATTAAGTTTTTTCACGGACATCTCCAGTGTAAAACAAACAACAATCATAAAGTTAATTATTGTGATATCTTTTATGTGCATCTCACCTAGCAGGACTTCAGAGCTAAAAGGAACATGATGACCTAAGGAAGCAGAGACTGTCACTATGGTTACTAGGAACATGTTTACCTGTGTGGGTTAAATACAGAGGTAGTCACATAAAAAAAACTATTGACAATATTTGCTGCACAATAATGTAGGATTTGTTCCCAAAAGAATCAATAATTGCCATACTGACAGTGCATTGAGCACTTTTATTACAAAGTTTATTAAAATGCCACTTACATTTAAAAATCACTAAGGACATTAGTTTCCATGCAACAGAAATTTCTTAAACTACCTGCTCTGCAAACACAGTTCTAGCACCTGGGAAAAAAAAAACAAGTTCTCTTTTGGTGGCTTACATCACAACTTCCAATAACTGTGGTAGGATCAGGAAGCAGCTGGCCACATTTTGAAGAGCAGGAATATTTCCGTGCTCTTTGGTGATGCACCAGTTTCACCAGGATTTTTGATATTATGTGTGAACCTGTCCTGGGGAGCTACATATTTTTGCCTTCCCTTCCTGAGTCACTTCAGTCACTTCACTGGCCAAAAGTGGCAGAAGCAACTTCTTTTCATGGTGACCATGCTGGGATGTTCCTGGCACATATCCAGTTTTCAAAAGGGAAGCATGTCTCCTGCTATCCACTCAAAACTACATGATATCTAGCCAGCCTTGAAGTTATTTGTTTAAGAAGGTAATAGAGGACAGCATCAGAGATATTGTTTACATCAGTAAAATTAAATTTGGAAGCATAAGGACACTTAAAGTCATAGAATTATAGAATGGTTTGGGTTGGAAGGGGACCTTGAAGATCATCTAGCTCCAATTTCTCTGCTATGTGTAGGGACACCTCCCACTAGACCAGGTTTCTCAGAGCTCCACCCAACCTGGCCTTGAACATCTTCAGGGATGGGGCATCCACAGCTTTCCTGGGCAACCTGTTCCACTGTCTCACCACCCTCACAGTAAAGAATTTATTCCTAATATATAGTCTAAACCTATTAAAGCACCCAACCATACTGGAGAGAATGGGGTTTGTTTGGTCAATAAAATGCAAGAGAAAATGTCTGAAAAGCCTTTTCATGCCTGCAACAGATGTCATATAGAAGTGTCATTGTGGAACAATGTTAACTATAGCAACTCAGTTCTGAGGAGAAAAACTTGTTTCCCTACATTTGACTGCATCTACTTCCTTCATTTTATCCATTAGCCCTGTGAAAGCCTCCATTTTGGAGCACTTGATGTGAGCTTGGAAAAGCCATACAGATGGAGCTGCCTCAGCAGAAAACCCTCTCCTTGCTGAGGAACTGTCAATTATTTGCAGGGAAAACTAAAACAGAGGAATAAATATTATATGCTGATGGATATTTGTCAGAAAAGATAGGAGTACTTTCAGCAGAGCTTGTCAGACACAATACGTTCAGCACATCTACATTTTCTATAGCAAAGGGAATAGAGCTCTCCAGCTGCTCCCCTGGCAAGACTAAAGTTTTGTCTCATAAATTTAAATTATAGATGACATAATGGTGGAATGGAAATGGATTGCACCAAAAGAGACAAATCCAGCACAAAATCCTTGCACATTCAAGTAAAGAAAGAAATTAAAAGTTTCTGATGTGCTGCAGATCTTCCGTTTGTTGTGATATTCTCTCCATCTCAACACTCTGTAAAGCAACTTGTTTCTTTTTTCATTTCTGTCCACCTTCATTGAAAGTGATGAACATTTTTGTGAAGCTCACAGAGAGTGCTAGGTTGCAAATATAACAAAGAGCTTGCCAATGGCTGGGAGTCCTAACCGGCGATATTTACAGTTGTGTCAATGTTTAAGTATTATTGTAGTGTTATTCTATCATGGCATAAAAAAATACATGGAAGCAGTTGTGCCAAAACTTAATGTTTGACTGAAAGAATACAACTATCCATAGGTACATTTGTGTTCTTTGCCAAAACACCATTTTAATATGAACCATTCAATGGTTCTTCCACTCACTTATGAGAAAATCTACTTTTTAATTGAAACCAATAAGACGAATAGCACTGGCCGGTTTCCTGAATCTGATACTCATGAGGAATAAATAGGAAATTGTTTGAAAAACTGTAGTACCTTGGGATGATTTGACAGCCCTGGAAAGAAGACAGTCTCAGGTCTGGAACCTGGAGAAGGTTCTGGTTTTTTTTTCCACACACTGAACTTGTCACTTTTGTAAAATATGTAGAGTTCCACAACAAATTTATCTACCTGTGTCAATGATAAAGCAAAGCTTTGTAAGTGGAAACAGAAGAAAGAGCATACTGAGAGGGAGAATTCTGCTCAGGAAAGGGTAAAACCTTCTGTGTCCTTTTTTGAACTCAATGAAAATGATATCTGAATGAACAATATAGGAAATTAGAGAAGTGCTGTTGTGTACTGTATCATTGAACATTAAATATTTGAGGGCGTATCAAGCATGACACGCTAGTGGAAATAAAACCTGAAGTTCAATAAAATGGAAAATATACATGACAGACTAAATTCAGATCCAGATGACTGTCTTACCATATGAATATAGTAGATGTGATGAACAGAAATTTATTTCTATGACTGTTATAAAGTTATTTGAATAATCCAGTGTATATCCATCCAGCTGAACTCTGGTAAACATCAGCTCTTAGGTGAAGGTAGAAGTAACATTTGATCATCACTCAGAACTCTCTGAACTTTATTATACTGCACAGTTTGCTAGCAACTGCTACAATGCTCTCAGTGGCAGCCCAAGACCAAGTGGCAGCAACAAGTGGGACCAAGAATCTGGGCCCAATGACTTAAACAGCAGAAACAGATGCTGAAAGAAAAGTCATTGGAAACAGAGGGGTGTGTTCAGAGGAAATAAACAGATTGGTATCTGTTTACATCCAGGGGCCCCAGCAGGGGCATGATGAATGAGATCTCCAAAAAAAAGGCCTTGGATGATGCCATATAAAAAGAGTTACAGAAAAGATGGCAGCAGAAATTTGTCTTTTGAAAACATTTCCCTCATCCCTATGTTTTCTGTCTGTCTCTCCCCAGAGTGACAATTAGGTGTTCTCAATTGTTGCTACAGCCTCCCAGCAGGAACGCGGGGAATCAAAACCCTTTGCTTTCTTAAAATGAAACTAATCCAGCATATAAAAATCTTAGAACCATAGACAGGTTTGGGTTGCTAGGGACCTTAAAAGCTGTCTAGTTCCAAACCCATGGACAGAGATTACCGCCACTAGATCAGGTCACTACCATAAGAATCTGCTCCATGATCTTCCCAGGGGCAGAGATGAGGCTTACCAGTGTGTAACATGATGTGGATCCAGCAAGGTGATATACCAGTAATCCCTAAAGTCTCTGTTATGCTGTTTGTTAAGTTGTTTGCAAATAGTCAAACTTTCAAAATAGATCAAGTTTAATTAAAAGCTACCTTTTATACTTCGACTCCCTGAATAGACAAGATCTGTCTGACAGCAAGGTTTCTGATGAATATAGAACCTGTATTCCATATTTTAAATTCTCACTTAGAATTTTTCTGCTTCTACAAAAATTTCTGCAGCCAAACTTATTTGCTAGCACATATGTGGAAAGCAGACAAAAAAGTGAGCGCAAACACATTAAACATGAATTAACTTACAATTTAATAATTAAAAAAATGTATAGAAATTTTGCACAGCTCTTGCCTGGAAATGGCTGTTAGAGCATCAGAATCAAATCCAGAAAGCTACACACAGCTGATAGCAATGTGTCTAACACCTAACCTTCCAAGATAAACACCAAAAACAGTGAGGACCATAAAGGACCACATTTTAAAAGCATTATGAGACCTAATGCTGCAATTAGGCACAGGGACTTGGATTTTTAGGGGAATTTTTCACATATCTCTCTGAATGGGTTAAGATAAATCCCACCTGTTTCAGGCACAAGTCAGTTCCAGTGTGGGACACCATATAACTGCAACAGGAACTCTGCCAGACACTTTGAACACATTGAGATTTTAATTTGTTCATCCAGTGTCCAGACCTAAAATTATTTGCATACCAAACACTCCACTGCCAACAGAAAATATACCTCTATGGGACCTCAAATCCCAGCAAGCCAAATGGAAATCTAAAACTGGTCTTCTTACAGCCTAGGTAAATACTGCACACTGAACTACCACAACTGTGTTTTGAAAAGACTAACTCCTACTTTTTTTTTAGAAGAAATTCACATCTGACTCCAGAGTGGTGAATCCTAAACAGAAATAACAGCCTTTCTCTGATGTAAGACTTTGATCTCTTCATTATGTCAAACCAACAGTAAATCTCAGTAAATCCAGGGTTTCATGTTCTCCAAAAACCTTATGGTTATTAAATGAGCAACTCCTTTCACAACTGATCATCAAATAGATGCCCACCTAATGCACCCATGTAACAACTTCAACTGGTTCAGGCTTGATGTGTCTCTACATTCAGGCTTTGTCTTGAAAACCAGAAAGCTTGCAGTTTATAACATGTCGCCGCAGCAGGAGCCTTGGAAACAGACTGTGCTCAAACCAAAACCTGCAATCACATCCCTAAGCAAGCGTGGTGCTGGCAAAAAGAGGAATAAGTCACTGGGCCCTCCAGAATGGGAAAACACATTTCAAACCCCTTAGAAAACCACAAGTCAGGGGGGGAAGTGTGCTGCTGGCCTACATGAGAAGTCATTTGCACCTGGCAGAGGAGGAAGACCTAGAGTCATTAAAGCCTGATGTATGGAAGTGGTTTTTGTCTTGCAAATGGGAGTGAGGATTGGAGTTTTATCAGCTTTGCCATAAAACTGTGAATCACAGTTTCCTGATGTGTGCAGCTGTGCCAGGGCATTGCTCAGCAGCAGTGTCTGCACCAGCATATGCTCCTCTTCCAGCTAGACTGCTAAAGGTGATTTTAAAAATTTTAACTCCTCTTTTTCCCTTCTTCCACCATCTTCCCATTGCTGTATCCTCTCTAGTGCAAGACAAGTAGTTTAAGACAGAAATAAGCTGCAGGGAAATTTTGTTGGTTCATTAGGCTTTGTACACTACTTTCTGACTAATTTCTCCTTTAATTTTACAGTCACTGTAAGTCTTAAAATAAGGAGCATTATTATGTTCTTGTTGAGCCCAAGTGAAGCCTTTGGTGTTTCTTAGAATTTCTTAGTACTCCTGCTGTTATAGAAACCTAGTAGTACTCAGCAAAATATAATCATTATGACCTTTCAGTGGCTATTTTCTCTCTGAATTTGGTTTACTTAGCTGCCTAGAGGGTCTGCACTTTGATGATAGATGAAGAATTTTAATAGCATGGGTATGTACAGGTTACCCTGACTGTCTGTGATGTACGGTGGCATTTAGTGCATAGTTTCTCAGCAGGAACATTTATGATTCTGGTTGTGCTGTATATGTCATCTATTATAAGTAATGTCCCTAGTGCATGGTGAGCTTTTTCTTTCAATGAGCAGCAGCCTGAGGGCTGCTCTTCATATAACTTTACTTCCTGCCTTAAGATAGTTCTGTGGGCCAGATGAATGCTTCAATGAAAAAAACACTGACTTGCCTATGTTCTAGTACACCTTTTTATTGCATTGTTTAAGGAGTTTATTAGCTAGATAAAGAAATGTAGCATTGAATCTTTAAGTAGAAAACAAAAGGAATAGTTTTTTTAAAAAATGAAATTATTTGCAAACTGCTTGGAGATTTAGAATGATGGATTTATTTTGCTAATAAATGGATACAATAAAAAGTGGAAAATAAGGTACAGTTTTGCATGTGTTCTATAAAGTCTGTGTATTTCCACTGGGAAATAGAAATTTGGAAGCTTACTAGTAGAAATACAGTTATTTCTTAAATTAACATATCTCTAGTTAGTGTGTTTGTAGCAACCTCTTGAAGTCAAGAACAATACAAAAAGTTTTGAGGATGTGTAGTGAAAAATGGTATATCCACTTGAATCTACAGAGATGATTCAAATGCACATAGCTGAACTTGGAATTAATCCAGCACACAGGGGTTAAACCCCCTACCCTCAGATAAAGTGTCATGGGATCTTTTCACAGGAGTAAATTGCAGATTGAGAAACAGTTACCTTAACTAGTTCCTGATGTGCTGTATCACACCACATTCAAATCTCCATCTGTAGTGTCTGCAAGTACTGTTCATAAAATAGAGGTTTCAGTGCAAAAATAAATATAATGTTGATCTGTGACAGTGTCACAGAGCAGTTTTCATTACGTTATAGACCCAGGCATTTAATTTGAAAGGTACTTCAAGCTTTTGTAAATCCACTGACATCCTTTTTAATATTATCTAGTTGCATTCTAAATATATTTCTCAAAGTATTGTTCTTTTCCTCTCTTGTCACACTGGGTTCCTATTCATTGTTACAAAGTATCCATGTACCACCCCAGATGTGACTGCATTTTCAAAGAATGAAATACTTTTAATATCACAGTATATATAGTACAGAGGCTTAGATAACCACATGGTATGTATATATTATACCACAAAACATTATTGACCCATGGAGCAAAGACACAAGTTTGTGTGCAAATTTCTTTCCTCAAGGCTTCCTTTTTTGTGGGTTCACAGGTCACTAGGTCCTTCCCCTTGTTCTCGACTGTTAGACTATTCTGGCGAAGAGCAGCAGCAATGTTCCCACTAAGCCATCTAGTAGCAAACTCATCATGAGCTAATATTAACCAATACTAATCTACCAGAGTAACTAGAGGGGAAAAAAAATCAAGACTGGTAGCAGTCATAATCTAAGTAGGCTAAAGAACTAGACAGCCTGAGAAATCTCCCACCATCTTAGCCCAGAGCAGGAAACAGTTCAAGGAGTAGCAAAGAAAGGTTTTACTTTTAAGGTGGGAAAAAGCAGAGCCCAGGATTGAGGGTTTCAACCAAGCAGGGAACATTATCCTAATAGAAAAAAAAAGCAAAATAGAGCAAAGGGACAAAAGGAGTTTGACGAAAACAAGCACGGAAAAAGACTCAAGGGGAGGAGAAAAAGAATCTGTAGGAAGAAAGAAAATGTGAGAATCTTCTTGAATGGAACAATAACAAAAATATTCCAGAGTGACTCCTTTCATGTATCTTGATGCTGCCTCTGAAAATACATATAGTTCATTTCATGACCATATTTCTAGAAATATCTTCCTGTTTATTCATTTAGATCTGATATGGTCATCCTGACAAAGAGAGGTAACAACAGGAAAGTGAGTCTTTTCTACAGTTGCAGAAAAAGTTAAAAGAAAATAACCTGACTGCCCAGAATAGTTACTTGGTTTTAGGGGTTTTTTTGACCTGTTTGCCTTCTCTTTCTTCCAAGTTTCAAATATGCAAATGGTGGTAGAGGAAGGAACAACCTATATTCGCAATACCAATACCTTTCATTGTGCTAAAATATATTTCTGCAAATGTACATTTATTTGTAATACAATTTTTGAAGAATCCTGATGATACTTGGCTAAAATTATCTCTGTTATAACTCTACTGAATTAAAAGAGGCTGCAGAGGCAGGGAACGAATTTGCCTCCTGGTATTGGTGAAAAATAAAAGAGTTTTATGTCAAGATGTTTTTTATGAACTTGAATCCAGTTTCTAATCATCCAGATTGCCCTGTACAATAAACTCCTGATTATGACTGCTGGCGTTAACAGTAATAAGACAAGATGATGTGCAACACAATTTTCTTCATTCAGCTTTTTATTCTCCCACTGCTCCTTAAAAGTCTCTGTATCTTTCTGTTGGTTTTGCTTAAAAGTCATGCAAAATTAGATATTATCAATCAAGTCACACATTCACAAGTGCAAAAACATTATTTTGTTGATTGCCATGAAGCTTTGTGATATGAATCGGTGCAGTTCCACTCCTTGTTAGGAAAAGTTGTCTCTGTCTTGTTCATGTAACTGTCTGCTGAACTGAGCACAAGAGAAAGCACAGGCTTTCCTTTGGTTTAAAGCAGAGTTGTGGAGACCAATAAAAGACACTTATCTGCATTCTTTCCATTCTGTATCCTTAGCCATGTGCACTTCTCTCCGCTAACACTAATTAAACTAAGGAGGGAAAAAAATTAGATGTTTGCACTCATTTATTTCAAGAGAGAGCTGTTTGCTGGAAAGATAATCAACAAAAGGCTTTCATTTTGAAATCACAGCCTGGCTTTCCTCTGGCTTCCTTGTTTAGGCTCAGGGTTTGGAAACCTTGTACCCCTCATTCTATTTGGTTGATCAATACCTAGAGTTCCTTATAGGCATGAGAATTCACACCTGTAAGTTGCTGTAGAGATCCTATGACATGCATGCTAGAACAGCATGACTAATGAGGTACCTCAGTATTCTGGAGTTATTGCATCAAAGAAAAGTATGTGGGATTTCAGACTCTGGGGAGTTTTTCTTCTCTATTTCAAGAAACCCTCTAGTGCCTTTACTCAGTCAGCTAAATTACATTCTTCTCTGGCTGGCTACAATGTTCATCCAAATTTTTTATTCAGTACTATACAAAAATCTTCCATTTCTGTAATACCAGAGACATTTATGTGGCTGATATTTTAAATGGATATATGGAAAATGATATTCTCTTCCAAATAATTAAAGCATCATAATTCTCAGTAACAAAAGAGGCTAAAGACAGACACACAATTTACCAAGGCAACAGGATCAGATGGAAAAAATAAAAAAAAAAAAAAAACAGGGATGAGAGATGAGATCAAGAAGATGTGTAGTGGCTTGTGGTAGCTAAAAGGACGCCTGTGAGGTGTTGGTATGAACTGAGGTCTGCCAATGATACAGCTCTTATGAGAGAACATAGCACATCCATCTTTAAGGGAAATCAGTTAGCTGAGCAGTGCATGTAGATTCTTCTGATTTTTGGAAAAATGAAAGCAAGGACGCCTATAGAGATTAGTTTTCCAGCACAACTGCTGGTGAGTATGACTTGGAATGAGGTACCAATTCATTATCCAACCTCTGTTAACTCCCTTACATAATGCAAATCTGTTGGTGTCACAAAGTGCTAAGGAAGATTTAGGGGACTCTGAGACTTCCTCATTTATTCTAGGATTTAAAGAGAGTCATGACTCACCTGGCTCTCCGGCTGAGGCAGGTTCCCATCCTTTTACCGGGTCAGAGTGCATCCAAGCTGAGGAGAAACAGCTGTAGGAGTTCCCCATGGAGTCAGGCACCTGGGATGAGGTCAGGAGAGGCAGCCACTATCTCTAAATGTGTGTGACTTTAAAACAGACCGGGTTCAAGCCAGTTCTCAAGCTAATTCTTTACTTCAATCTTATAAAGGTATAAGCAGCTTGTAAAGGAGGATTTTTGTGTGGGGGGGGGGGAAAAGATGATTATGCTACATAAAAAATAATCAGTCTTCCCCAAGCCAAAAGCATTGGCTACATGGTGAAATGGCCCAGTTCCTAGCAATTTCTATCTCACAATAGAGCCCACAAAATTTTAAAACACTGTAAATGCCTTTGCATGCTTCTGCAATTTCTGACCTTATGTGTGCTGTTTAGCAGAGGAGGCAGAGATCTGATCCCCAGCTACCCGTGAACTGTGGGGTCCCTTCAAAAACATCTTTCTATAGAGGATTGCAGACAGTTATTGCAACATTCCCTTTCAGTAAGTGACCTCTTGCACATGACATTTTATCTTCAGAGCTAACTGCTCATGTCTGATACAAAACTTGCTGCACAACCTCTGACAATCCTTTAGAAGCAATAGCAGGCACTGAAACACATGGCTTTTTTTGCAAGGCACCTTCTTTTCTTCACTTGCTGCCTTGCCTGACTCTTTCAAACGACTGCCATAGACAGCACTCATCACTGAGGTGGCCAAAGATATTGTTTAACAGTGATGGAGACCAAGGGCAAAAACAAAGCTACGCATCAAACCACAGATTCAGGCATGTCTCAGTTCCCAAAACCAGAGCTGGGTGCATTGACTGCTGCATTGGGTCCAACAGCCTCCCTGTGTATTCTCCATGACAGCTTTTGTCAGTATTTGCTCTGCCTTACTGCCTTAGTAAATGGCCTTTGCTAAATCTCTTTTTACTGCCTGCCAAATTTTTCATGGCAAGTTGCCACTTTTTAAAGATCTTATACCAACCTTGCAGAATGAAATGAACGCTCACTGATTTCACACACTTTGGCACAGAAATAAATACTTTATGCATCCAGATAGTCCCAATGAGATTTCCAGCATCAGTAGAGGGAATTATCATCAACTAAACTGATTACAGTACCTGAACAATAATTATTGCTCCTTATTTGTCATTGCCCCACAAGCCAGAGGCATGGCAGTGCTTACCTGTTGTACACAAGCCAGCTGAAATATTAATAAAGCAGAGAATAGGCTGCATCTTGTTCTAACTGAAACACTCCAGAATTTGGGAGTGTATTTTAACCACTTTAGGAGTAATGTGAACATGTGTTTCTGCTTAAATGATATATAACTGCACTGTATCACAAGGCAGAGCTGGGACTTAATGTCTATAACTTAGTGAATGTGTAACATGTTCATCTAAACAAGTATACATACAGAAACTCCACAGGTACAGAATGTGTACTTGCTTCTGTATGTGCTGTTTTTTGTGCCAACCAGCACTCAATGTCCATGTGAAGGTCAGTGATGAGTAATGTTCCTCAGGGGTTGGGATTGGAACTAGCACTCTTTGACATCTGTGTCAGTGACATGGACAGTGGGATTGAATACACGCTCAGCAAGTTTGCCAATGACACGAAGCTGAGGTTTGGTATGAGGGGAAATGGTTTTAACTGACAGAGGACAGGTTTTGAACAGATACTGGGAAGAAATTCTTCTGTTAGGGTGATGAGGCACTGACACAGGTTTCCCAGACAAGTTGTGAAAGCCTCATCCCTGGAAATGTTCAAGGCAGGTAAGATGGGGCTTCGAGCCACCTGGTCTAGTGAAAGGTGTCCCTGTCCATGACAGGGGTGTTGGAACTAGATGATATTTAAGATCCTTCCAGACCCAAACTGTTCTGTGATTCTAAGATTCTGTGATTACATAAATACATATATATTTTATAGACACATAATATATATAACATATACAGATGCATGCACAAATAGATATATATATGTCTTTGCAAGTACTTTTCATATATGCAGGGTAATTTTACTGGCCAGTGGCAGGGAATTTTCCTTGAAGAAAATTTTCCTAAAGAAATCCTCTTTAAGGATTTTGTTTTCTTAAAAGAAAGGTAAGATAAAATATTTAGCAAAAGATATGGCATACTTTTAAAAGCATAAGAGAAACATTGTTTCAGAATCAAAATGAAGATTTGCAACCTGAGAAATACGAAAAGGAAAGAACTAAATTCAAAGCCAGACTAATCACATGCACTCTATGATTTGTTGCTTTACATATTTTCTCCTTGTTCCCAAAATATTATTAATGCATAGAAACTCCTCAGGAACAGAATAATGGCTGTAGAGTTCATAGAATCATAGAACAGAGTGTAGGGCATTAACACTACATCCTTCACATTGAGGGTGGTGGTTTTGTGACTTGTCTAAGAGTCTAAACACAGGTTAACATTACTAAAATACACCACAACACCTCTCCCACCCAAACACAGTATACTTCTCCTCTAAGAGCACTCCTGTTTCTGGCTCAGACAGGAGAGCAGGAAAAGATAGCCATAGGGTCCAGGAGTGACCTGACTCTATGAGTGCAGAGATGCATGATGTTTAATGAAAAAAATTGCAGTTGGGTTACTGTTTTCACTGAGCTGTCTTTGTCTTCCTTCTCACCCTCCAAGAGAAGGATGTAAATCCTAAGGTGATCAGTGCCACTGAGGACCCCATCCCACAGACCTTCTCCCCTTCTGCAGTGAGAGGAGCTGGACTCTGGGGCCAATTGAGGAAAATAAGTGTAATTCAGTAGCTTGGATGGTGTTATATTGGTTTATGTAAAGCCAGGACCATTTCAAGTACAAGAATTTCACTTTCATGAGACATTCTATGTCACTTTAAAACACTACTGGGATTGCACAAGGCACTTTGTGCCAGCTACACTAAAGCATTGGGCTTTATATTTGTTCTTCTGCGTAATTTCAACTGCCTGAAGTAAATTTATTGATTTTCTGAAAGATGTTTTGTTAATATCATCTTTACTTCCTATTACCTGAATGTTTTTGGCTGCTTTGTTTGGAGGAAGGTCCTGCATCTCTTTCCATTGTCATAGTGAGCACAAAGTCCTGTCAGCATTGCAAGCGCAGATTTTTCCCTAAAAAGGTAAACCTGAGTCTTCTGAAAACAGAACCACATGAACAGTCATATTCAGAAACAGGTACAGCAGACCTTTGCAATGGCAGGGTTTTGTGGTACCATGCATGTGGCAATGCCCTTCCTGGGGCATCTGATACCACAGGAGCTTTGTATAGCTGCAAAACGTGGCAGCGAAGCAGCCAATCTGTTGCCTGCCCTTCTCTTCCCTCCCTTCACACCCCTCTGGCCAAACCTCTTTCCAAACCAGAAGAATTTCACTAGTTTTTAAAAATTTTACAGTATATTGACTGTTTTAAGGATTAGCTTGTTTAAAGAAGACACATCTCACTCTTTCTTCTTGAAATCAGGAAGGAAAGAAAGACTTTGGTGCAGCAAGGGTTAATATGTCATGAGGAGAGAAACTTGTTGTCAATCTTCCTAATGCTTCCATGTGGATCACTATGTGAGATGCCTTGTTTATTAACATTTATTTTCTCTTTGCAAGAACAGTCACTCTCTCCAGTCACTGGTTTTCTTGGGGCTTTCATAATGAGCCTGTAAGAACAGGATGTTCAAGAGCTGTTCCATACTGTGGCATGCTGGCTATTGTTCAGACGATTGGCTTCAAGCACTGGCTGGCTTTCACTTTTTTGCTTTGAGTTGGTTATGGCTGAAACTTGCATCAATTGTTGGTTTGGGGTGGAGAAAACGGGTCCCAGCAAAGGGTAGATCCACAGACATGCTTCTTTTCATTACATGAATTTAACACATCTGCTGGAATTAGATTTATTTGTGTACTAAGGGCATCATGGTTCAGATTAGAGGGATATTTTAAGATCATAAGAATAGAATTCCCTTCTAATGTAGTAGTGTATATTTTTGGTTTCATTATAATTCTTATTTATTTTAACACATTTGTGATTTGACCAGAGCTTAGGTTAATGTGCCTATTTATGTGTTTGTTTTGGATGGTTGTTATATGCAGATTTACCAGTAAACTTGATTAAGCTAGTGTTGAAGTATTTATTAGGAGCATTCACAACTGAATGTTGAGACAAAAGTTGTCTGCATTAAAAGAAATAGAATGAAGAAAATGGAAGAGATTAGCTTGACTGCATTTGCTCCCATCAATTATTGTTTACTTTCTTTCTCTTCCTGTAAGAGGTCTTCCACTTCTTTCCCCATGTCTGCCCAAATACAAAAAGAAGTGACAATGCTGTAATAGAAATCCATATAGAAAAGCTATTCTCTATTCCGGATAAGGGAATAAATAAAGCACCTAGAGTTCATCAAGTTATGTAATGCTAAGACCTGACAGTTTCTTTCTGATCCCTGCAGATGACCAAAAGATTGATGGTCTCTGCAATTTTATCCTAGTCATTGTAGATCTATTAATCAGGACTCTCAGTGGATATTCACTGTCTTGTGTAAGCTGTTTGCCATTGTCTGTAAACTAAGTTTAAAGTAAAACATATTTGGTTTATACAGCATGACAAGAAAAGCATTATTATATAAAACTATTCCTTATATATACTACACTTGGCATAATTTAAGGATTATGAAGGACTATCTATGTTATGCGGGCCAAAGTGTTCAATATCCTCTAATTTAAAAAATCATTAAAAACCAACAAAGTACACACACACGTGCCAGTTAATAAATGTGCCAAAACACTAGTCATTCATAATGCGACACACTTTATCACCTCAAAGCAAACCTTCAAAACCCAAGCCCCATCCCTCCCAGCTGAAGGCATCATTTTCTTGTCCATTTTTTTCCCATTAAACTCATTGAATCAAATGCTGATGGCTGTTAGACCTGTATACCTCTGAAGATTTGCACCCACAACTCTAACATGCAAAAATATGGATGATTTCACCAGCATCTGCTGGAATCTGCATGGCAGAGGAGAGTTTGCAAACTTGAACAGTAATTTGCTTCTTTCTAAGCAAGATCACATATTCTTTCCTAATTATGTAGTGGCTTTCTAGCCTAATTTATTCTTTTCAGGGAGGCTTTTGTGGAATGCATGGGGGTGATGGCATTCTTGCACCACAGAGCTCCAGTGCAGAGGTCCCAGAGGGATGGGACGCAGGTTTGGGGAGCCTTGTATGAACAGGACTATTAAGTACACGCTCTATTTGAGCGGGCATGCACCCTGGATCTCTTTTCTCTCAACTCATTATTAATGGAGTCTGTGTGTTGGGATGGGGGGACTGACTGAAATTGCAAATGAGCTAATTTCCTTTTGCAACTCCACATCAAGAACGGAGAAGTTTGTAGCACTTTTTTCTTCCCAGGCAGACTCCACACCCCAAGGAGCATTTTTAAGGGTTGCCCCCCTCTCCATGCTCTTTTTGTATTTCTCTTAATTCAAAATTTCAACAGCACTTCTGTGGAGGGAAATACTTACTAAAATAAAACGTGATGCCTGGAAGAGAAGGAATTATCGGAATCTAATTATTAGACACTGCAAGCATTTTGAGAGTCAGAGATCCTACTGAGATGGCAGAATGCCTCATAAGTAATGCAGCAGGCAGGTTTTATTTCACTTCTAGGAGACTATTCATATGTGATACAAAGAATCTTTGATAAGTATGCACATGAGAAAAAACCTACCATTTCAGTGTCACTATCAATTCTCAGTTAGCAAGTGCCACTGATACAACACACTTCACAAGATATGAAGTGTGTTCAGCTTGTAACTGGTGTAATCAGGGAGTAAATAGTGTGCTGATTAGTGGAGTGTCGCCAAGCACATGGAAGATGACAGTGATAGGAAACAGTTTTAACCCAAAATAATTCATAGATCTTTGTCCATGGTTTTTGAGGAGGAGAGGAGCATCATGGCACAGTGAACTTACAGACACTACCCTGCTGACATTGGTAGTCTCATATAAGGTCTTTTGAGGCCAATGGTACAAAATCATTGCTAAACATTTTTTAGTGGTGACAACTGGACTATGACTCACATTCAAAGACCTTAATATGAATGAACTATTTTAAGGCAGTTCCTTTTAGCCTTTAATTTTAGATTGAGGCTTGTGCTGCTAATTGGTCATTGGGAAGACAGCATGTACATGTTCTCATGCATGGAAATGTGTAAAGGTTTGATTGAGTGTTACTTTAATTGATTTGAAAATCTTTAGTTTTAATACTAATGGAAGTTTACTTGTGAAACTTGTGTCATCTGAACTCAATTATTGTAACCAAGGTGACTTCCATTTATTCTAATCTGACACTTTATCCAGTTCCACCTTCCTCCTGTAATATTCTTTCAGTACTGGTATTGTATTATTAAGAGTGAATTTGCCAGTGACCTGATACTTGCTCTTATTGCTGCTTTGTGGTTTTGTGTTGTCTTATCTCACCTATTTTAGACTTTTTTAGGACAGTCTCATGGTCTGTTTCCACATCCACCACAGCTGTAGGCTAACAGGACACAGTGATTCCTGGTACTGCTATACAAATGAAAGACTTAATGGCTGATATTTTCTTTTGAGGAAAGAGGACACAGTCAAACTCCAGATGTTATATGCAGTACCCAGTAAAGAAAATTTCATGGGAATAGAGGGGTGAGGACTCCATTCTCCCTTCTTACTACCCTCACTCCAGAGCATGCAGTTTAAGTTTGATCCTTCAGAGATGCTGGAAAATCCCAGCTGCCCTGAATGCTCCAGCTCAGAAAAGAACTTACATCATGTAAGGTGGTATGATAGCTAGATAGGAATCCATAGGAAACCAGACCATATTGGCTCCCAGAGCTGCTCTTCCTGCATTCAGCTGCTGCCTTTAAGATATTTGGATTCCAAATCATACTGTTCTGGGGAGAGCATTTGGGTTACTGAAGAAGTTCTGGAAGGACGCTTAGAACAGTGGTAGAGATGTCTAACAATATATTTTAGTTCACACTAATACTTATAAATTGCAATATTCAATAGAATTTCATGGCATTACTGTGAGTTAAAGTGCTCTCAGTAACATAAAAAGTACCAAAGTGCACCTTTACAGAATGTACTAGTCATAATTTTTCAGTAAATTAATATGGAAAATGTAAAGGAGAGCGGATTGTTTTCTATATCAACAGTTCACTGAGAAGATTGTTTTAATTACAAGGCTCTTACGTCTTTTTATATTAAGTGTCTTGTTGAGGTTGAAAAGCCATTAGTGTCTCAATGTCTTGCAAAGCTTTCTCTACAATTGCATAACAGCTACTTAGCAGTTATATGAAGCATACCATTTAAACAAAATTTAAGTCCACAATTACTCTGTTAATAAAATGTAAATTTAAAAATACATGCAACCATCATGAAGATGGAACATTTAATTCTCACTTAGCTTCCCACAGAATGAAGGGTTACTTTGGTAAAAGAGATAAGAAGACGGTAGTAATTGCTCTTATCTGCTGTTTCGTGGGTGAAAATAACTTTTAAGACTTTGAATTCTGAGGCCTAAATCAAGTGTTCATTTTACCTAGCTATAACTCCCCTGGAACATTAGAAGGAACAATTAGCATAGATCTGCCTGTGTATCTTAAGTTATGGTTAATGCATGAGAATGGTGTGCTTAATTTTACTGCTTTGAAAATATATTCCCTGGAGAATAAAAGAAAGACTTTGGAGTTCTCAATAACAGTAAAAAAAGGAAGAGCCTGATTTATTTACTTTTTCTTTTCTGATAACCTTGCTCTTTTTGGTCCTAATCCTCTGCAATGAGTACTAAAAAAACATACAAAAAAAATCATATAAAAAACCCCCAAATGTGATAAGGACAATTCCTGATCACTCTGGGACTCCATGGAAATACTGGTCCAGTGTGTCTCAGCAGGAAGACAGCAGAGACACTGGTTTTCTCCCAGCAAAACTATTCTTTGATGACCATATTATGCCATAAACCTTCCTGAGACCATCACTATTACGAACAGGAAGAAGAATAATTGAGTTGGTCCAGGAGAAGCAGTAATGCCAGCCAGCAACTAACACGAATAAAGTCTTCTAATGTTGGTAGCAGTCAGACAAGTGGTTCCAAAAGGTAAGACTAGCTTTATAAAAAGGTCTATAGGTAACATCAACCACAAAATAAAGGTCCAGTACTGCCAGGAGTAGTTGTTGGGAACCAGTGAGCAATATGATAAAAAGAGGTAGCTTTTACCACTTCCGAACCCCACACTGACATCAGGGTACATTCCTCAGTAGAGAAATTGGCACCAAATTTCCAGACAAAGAGAAAAACAACAGAAAAGGGAATTTGAAGTCTTAAGCGTCATGGAAGAAGATCACTCTTGTTACCCAGAATTACTGGGCTTTCACATCCCAGTTTTTGCGATCCCTTATTTTTTTACCATTAAAAATCACGTCAAAATAATTCCATAAAAATATTTTTTTTAAAAATTGCTAAACCATATTATTTCCTGTGTTGTCTGTTTTATGAACCTCACGCACAAAAAATTAGCCAGTGCTACTTGTTATGCACCACCATAGCCTATATTCCAGATCAGGGTAAACGCAGTGGGAAGAAAAGGAGTGACTGAACACTGTATGTGGAAAAAATAGAAACAGTGAAAACAAAAAGTTTACTGCAATAGCTGGTCTGCAGTAACTTACAAATTACTAACAACTTATGTAAGTTTTACATGCCTATTCCATCTGCTATTCATTAAAAAAACACGTTACTATGGTAACTGCCACATGCCATGGTATTTATGCTGCTTCTGATGTACAAAGCATAGTTTGTGTAGGAGTGTGTGTATGTATATGATGTGGCAGCTGTCGTCTCTGCCATTTTGTTGCTGCTCCAGAAAAAAATAAAGCAAGTAGTGGCTATGAATACTCATTTGAGTAACGATACTCACGCCCATTTGACTAAGGGCCCACACAAAGCTCCACATGGTTATCATCTGACCAACCCACACACGGGGTGTTCTCACAAGGGGGCAGAGCTGGGTGGGCTACCTTTAAATATAACACCGCTATCTGTCACTGAATTAACAGGCTGGGAGGCAAAAAGATACCCATATTTTTAGCGACGTCAGGAAACAAAGGCTTTCAGAATTACCCTTTTCATCTTTTAAAAATATAAATGGAAAACAGCACACATGGCTATGCCCTTTATGTGTAAATTTTCCATGTAATAGGAAAAGAGGAAATTCAAAGTATTTCCCAATATTCCTCTTTCTGCTCATTGGTTTATAAAGAGTACTTGCTGAAGATGGACAAGCTGATCAGAATAAAGGAGACACAGAATATTGTCCAGTATTCAATTTGTACTGGACCTCTCTTGAGTATTAATAGTATTATGACATTTTCATTATGTTTGCCATGTATTTAACTTTGACATTTCACACAAAAAAGTCCTTCAAAAGGCTATTTGCACACTATTTTATCTTCATTTAACATAAATCAGTGTCTATTAAGAACTTTAAAAGTATGGTCTTATGAGATTACTTTTTTGCTACCTGTCTGAGAAGTGATGTTTAATTTCAGATTTGTATTCTATACGGTCATACAACTATGCAGTCTTCCAGCTTAAGCCAACTCTGTTCATTTTTACTTGTCACAAGCAATTAGCAAATAGATATTTCAAGGTTCATGAATATAATCTGAGCTCAATGTTGACATGTTCCAATAGGAAAAAAACACCCAGAATAAACCTGAACTCTTGTGGATTCTGCTTTCTTGTGTAGTTTAAAATAAATAAATAAATAAATAAAAAGAAAAAAGAAGGGAAGTTAAGGAAGTTGATTGTTGTACCCTCACATACAATATTTTTCATAGTTCAGTGGCTAAGGAGAAACTGTGGAATATGTATACTTGCATAAAGTCAGACAGCTGGAGAACTATCTATTCTCAGTGCCATGAAATAACCTGCTTTCATGAAAACACATCTGAAAACTGATTAATAACATAAGATGGAAGGAAGGGGCAATATCAATGACACCGGCTATTAGAGAAGCAGCCTGGCTGTATTTATTAGCCTTGCACACTTCTTGACAATGACAAATCAACAGATCATATCACAGTCCTGTGTTACAGGAAATGAACTGAAGCATCCTGAGCAGAGCCTTTGCCTTTGCACCTTCAGCTGACTTTCAGGTGCCCCAGATTCATCCATTTCAGAAGAATTCTGAAGATCATAAGTCATGATATACAGCTGCACAAAGATTACAAGGATACAAATAGATGGTTACTTCAGCAGAATGTGTTTGCTCCTTACTGAAAATATCTCAAATGTGTACACTGAGCAGAATGAAAAGCAAGAATCACTTATTCATGTGAAGGAGATAGCAGGCCTCAGTCTGCATAGCTTTGCACATTGTGGAATCATTTATAGCCTTAATTGTAAGTGCTTATAAAATGCTCTTCCTCATCAGAGTTCTCTTTTCATACTTACATACGGAACTTCAGGCACTTGCACAGGTGTAAATGACAATACAGGGGCCTGACAGTTCTTTATCATAAAGCATCAGAACCTGAAGTCTTTTTCTCTCGCAATTATTCCAAAATGTGTCTTGTATCTATCTGGTCTCAAGAACAGAGGAATAAAAGAGCAAAACCTGGGAACTGCCAAATCCGTAGGAAGAAACCAAAGGAGCTATTAAAAAACCCTCCCTACATTAGTGATATTTGGCGTGTATTACAGCAGCCTGAGCTCCTCTCATTTTACCATGCCTTTGACCCCACAAATCTGTTCTACCAGGCAGGGAATTAGTAGAAAGTCAACATGTCATACTCTGACCCCGAGGCAACAGCCAGAGCAGGTTATCATAGGAATCATTACAGCCTTAAAAATTGAATCCTCAATTGGCCAGTTAAGCCTGTTTCAAGCTGTCAGAATGATGCAAAGCAGCATCATCAGGTCAGAGAAGGCACTTTCAGGTTTAAGAGAAAAAGAAGGAACAGCAGTTCTTTGGTAAAGAATTTAAGATTTATCAGGCATAGACCCAGATCTGCATACTTTTGGATTTTTTGTAGAGGACTGTTATCATTCATAAATAAGTCTATAACAAAAACAGGATATCAAAGGAGAAAAAAACAACAACAAAAAAAAACAAAAACCAACAAACAAAATTCAAAAAACCAAACCAAACAAAAATCCCCCCCCAAACCAATAAACAGTCAAACAAAAAAATTGAGTCTTGGGCACTTTGCATTCTCAATTAGGACTAGCCTCGCATGCAGCTGCTAGGCAATCTTCTTCTAGACCAAAGCATACTACTTTATCCAACCCACATTTGCTTTCCAGATCATGTCCAGTGTAAGGTATTTTAAGAATTGCAAAATCCAGGATGGGAAGTTTTCATTCCAAAGAAAACAATTATGTTACTTTTTAAACTCACACCACTGTGTATGTCTAAATAGAAAGGAGCTGGTAGAAACAATCGTGTAATTCCAGGAGGTTGATGACATTAACCATTGCTATTTGGCCCAGATTGCTCCATATATTTAAATGGTTATATTTCATCTATCACTTCATTCCTTCTCTCTGTATATTCAGCTGTAATTTCAAGATGATACCTCAGGTAGTCATGCCTGTTGTGCTACAAGGAGCTAGGGAAACACCTTCAGCACCAAAAGCTGTTACAGGTTTTTGCAGGTGTGTTTGAGAGTAGCATAGCACAAATGAAGTTGTCTAGTATGAGAGTTAGACAATATGCACCACATGCACAGAGGGGCAATTGGCTCAAACAGGGGAATAGTCTATGATAGCAGAAAAATAAACAGAGCTCTTCCATATAGAATCTGAAATCCCAATTACATAGCAGAACACAGATGTTAATCCCATAAAATAACTACAATTGGCACCTTTGGGTTATGGTTAAATCCTGCAGGTACTGAACAAAATATATACCTTTTCCCTTTATAAAACATTTGCATTTTTGCTCGGAAACAAAAATTCTTTTGCACCCAACTCCCATCATAGGTATTTATATAAAGAAAGTTATATTTAGTATAATTCATTCTCTGGCTTACAACATATAAGAATCTCCTCTTTCCCTCTTAAGAAAGGGTTAGCAAAACTGAGAAATCAATGTTTCTGACAATATAATCATCCGAGTCAGGATGTCCAATTAGTCTTCCTTGTGTTATCCTCATGTATAGACCTTATTCCCTTGTACCTGTCTAACTCCAGACCATTTCAACAAATATGCTTCAACACAGTCCTTAGAACAAGACCAACCCTTCAAGATGCCTCTGAAGATGTTAAGGAATACTCAAAACTCTGAAAGTGTCACCTTATGTATTCTTCCTCCAGAAAGTGACCGTATAAATAATGAAAACATTTTAGATCATCATGCATGCGTCTTCTTGAGGTGGGTGTTAGGATTACACTATAATGGAATCACACTACACAAAACACTGGGTGTCTACTTCACTGTGCATAGAAAACATAGCTCAATATACCTCCTATTGCAGAGTAATGAGGTTTGACCTTATGGGATATTTTGCATATGTATTTCTAAGAAGAAAAACAATAAATTGCTATGAACTCCAAGGTTAAGGCAAAGCATTTAGCATGTAACACTAACAGGAAATCAGAGATTTTTTATGCTTTTATACTGCACAAAGACCAAGATAAACAAAAGGGTGCAGTGCAGCAAAAGATTGTTTTTCTTGGGTTTTGGGGGAGTTACTTTGTTTTTGAGGAGGTTTGGAGAGTGGCTTCTTTCTTCCTTTTTGGAGTTTTTTTTATGTTATTGTTTTGGAGTTTGTTTGGTTGGGGTTTTGGGGGGTTTGTTTGTTTGTTTTGTGGGGGCTTTGTTTGTGTTTTTGTTGGGGTTGTTGTTGTATTGTTGTTTGGGGTTTTTTTAATATACTTAATATCAAACTACCCTCCTATTTCTGCAGCTGATTTTCACAGTGGGGTTCCTATTTAGCCCCAGTGCTCCGGTCTTTATAAAACCGATGAGCATTACATTCCTTAGATTCAGTGGGAGTACTAGGACCTCTGAAATACAAATCTTATTGTAATGTTTAGGCATCTAATCACCCAAGAGAACTTCAATACTCATTTGGAAAACAAACTGTTTGACACTGCTAATACAAAACATTCATGTACTCAACAAGGGTGTTTGTGAAGGATGATGTGCTTTGTTTCTGTGCTTTGTGAGCCTTTAATCGCTCACACTTAAAATCTGTCAGACGGCTCCATGAATGAACAGCCCAATTCTGCTTGTATAGCATGAAGAATTAGGAGGCTTAGAAAGGGAGTCAGTACATCAACCAGTGCAGATCTAAACCACAGACCCCAAAAGATGCAGAAAAAGGTGTTTCATGAGCAGTGCTGTCTACAGTTGAAGTTTAGGTCCCATTGAAGGTGGTGCTCAAGGTTCGAAGTTGCTCATTTGGGTATCATCCTACAGGGAGAAAAAGGAAGAATATAAAAGAACATTTTATATTCTTTCTGCAGTAGCTCTTGGGACCTCGTACAAACAAGAACATGATTCTTGGAGTTACAAGGACAGGAAGCAAAAGCCCAGGTTGGCTCCAGGCATGCAACAGCATGCGCTTCTGTGAAAAGGGAGGTGGAGAATTCAGTTTCCTATCAATAACTTTCTTACTGGAGTATGTCCAAACTCTTCAAAACTCAGGAAAAACCTTTCAATGGAAGGGAAAGGTGAAGATTCCCAAACAGAGCGCTGGACACATGTTGCTCCTTCACTGCTAAAGGAGCTGTAGGCACACAGCTCTCTGGAGAACAGATCTCCTTAGAATTTCAGGAGCTTCTGGGCCACCCTGGCAGTAGTCAGACTTAAGTGCAGAGGGATGTTTTTCCTGTTTTTTTGGATGGATATGTTGGATAAGGATGGACCTCACTTGTTGATTTCAAGGACTCATGACACAAGGACTTTAAGAGTGCAAGAATCAATAGGTCTTCATGTCAAAGGCAGGGGGTAAATATCTTTCTACAACCACATGTATAAAACTGTAAGTTCAGTCTAATCAATCAACTTAGACCACCCTCACTGTCAAGAAGGACCTTTATCTAGGATTAGGGATCCACGTTCTCTTCCTCATCCAGAACCCTGTTACAATCATAAAATAGTTTGTGCTGGAAGGGACCTTTTCCAGGTTGACTAGTCCAAGACCCTGCCAAAGGCAGGGGTATCTTCCACGAGTACGGGTTGCTCAGAGCCTCCTCCAACTGGTCGAGAACACTTGCAGGGATGGGGCATCCACAGCTTCTCTGGGCAATCTGTGCCAGTGTTTCACCACCCTCATTGTAAAAGACTTCTTCCTTACATCTAATTTAAATCAACCCTCCTTCAAACCATTACACCTTCTACTATTGCAACAAGCACTGCTAAAAATGTTGTCCCCATCCTTTGTGTAGGACACCACTAGGCCCTATGGACCCACTCCCTGAGCTCATCCAAGTCCCTCTGAATGGCATCATCCTTTGAGGCATGTCAGCTGCACCACTCAGCTTGGTGTCATCTGCAAATGTGCTTCTGAGTACACTCAATCCCTTTGTCCATGTCCTTGATGAAGACATTAAATTAGATAGGACCAGACAACAGAGCTCATAAAAGGGTCTAATATTTGCATGGTTGGTGTCCTAGTCCTAAAAGAAGGAGATACACTTTTGGAGAGCTGACTTCCAGATGGGGAAGGAAATCACTAAGTAAGCCCAGAAAACATGGTTGTAGGCACCCATGGAGTTTTTGCTTGAAACCTAGATTCTTAAGGTGTCTCATTCTGAACTGGAATAGAGTTTGTTTTTCTGAACTGCTGCCCTGCAATAAGTGCCTATGATGTTAATCAGCTGCCAGCTGTAACATACAGCCAAACCATGACTAAGCAGTAGAAAATTAGGGCTTATGAATAACTTTATATTTACAATTTATTAATGTTGCAGAAGGATGCAAGGCTCTGAATCATGCACCTGGGTCCCAAAAGACTACGAAGGACACAAATATGCAACCATCTGACAAGAGCTTGAAGTCTTGTGCTTCTTATTATCCACTTTATAATATCAGAGAATCACAGAATAATTTAGTTTGGAAAGATCAAGTTCAGCTCTGCCAAGCTCACCATTAAACCATGTCCCAAAGTGCCACATTCACGTGTCTTTCAAATACCTCCAGGGATGGTGACTGCACCACTGCCCTTGTCAGCCTGTTTCAGGGCTTGACAACCTTCTTGGTGAAGACGTTTTTCATAATATCCCATCTAAACCACCCCTGGCACAACTTGAGGCCATTTCCTCTTGCCATAGAATTGCAGAAACATAGAATGCCTTGGGTTGGAAGGGATCTTAAAGACCATTTAGTTCCAAACACCCTTCTGTGGGCAGGGACACCTTCCACTAGAAAAAGTTGCTCAAAGGCCCATGTAACCTGGCCTTGAAAAACCCAGAGAGAGGGCAATGGGTTCTACTGCTTGCTACTTGGGAGAACAGATCAACCCCCACCTGGCTTCAGCCTTCTGTTAGATAGTTGTAGAGAACAGTGAGGTCACAATTCTGTAGTTCTTTCACCAGCTCTTTTGTCCTTCTCTGGACAGTCTCCAGTATCTCAATGTCTTTCTTGTCATGAGAGGCCCAAAACTGAACCCAGGATTTGAGCTGTGACCTCACCAGTGCTGATTACAGGGAGATGATAACTGGTCTGGTCCTGCTGGCCACGATATTGCTGATCCAAGCCAGGATGCCCTTGGGTGTCTTGGTCACCTGGGCACATGCTGGCTCATGTTCAGTTGCAGCTAACCAGTGCACCCAGGTTCTTCTCTGCTGGGCAGCTTTCCAGCCACTCTTCTCCCAGCCTGCAGCTGTCCTGGAGTTATTGTGGCCCAAGTACAGGACCAAGCATGGAGCCCTGTGGAATCCCATACCATTGCCTTGGCCCATTGATCCACCCTGTCTAGATACCAGTGCAGAAGTTTCTTACCCTCCAGCAGACCAACACTCTCACCCAACTTAGTGTAGTCTGCAAGTTGACTGAGGATGCACTTGATCCCCTCATCCAGATCATTGATAAAAATGTAAAGCAGAACTAAATTTATGGCCAGTAAAGGGTTTCAGGGATTCAAAAAATTAGGTCTCTCCAAACATTAAAAAATCAGCAATTTGCATTTGTGGGATTTGACGTCCTGTTCTTTTTGATTAATTCACATTCTCTCCAGTCTTCCCTTGTCATTGTCTTGATGGAGTATAGTCTTTAGGCTATTTGATGTTTAATTTTAGCCTTGTATTTCATTGAGGCTATTCAGGTTCAGGAACAAATCAACTATCAGCAAGAAAGCATGTTGCACTGAAAACCAGCAGGTACTCCTTTCCAGAATTTAGGCGTTTATGAGAATGATCTGCCTCTCTACCAGTGATGATGCAAATATGCTGTGAAGGTCAGGATTCTTGCTACTCAAAACCAAACCAAAGTAGTGTGCAAAAAGGTACCTGACCCTGGTACCTCACGAAATGAGCACATCAGCACAAAATGATGAAGCACAGATGCTTTTTTTCAATGTGATACATTGCTGAAAGATAGAGTTTCAGTAGTCCTCAGACCATTGCTTCCACCTGTGCAATGGTCTGAATTTTATACTCAAGGGGGACTTGTAAACATTGTAGGAATGATGGTTTTTTGAGACCTTCTGGAGCTTTTCCATTACAGTGACATCCTGGCTTGCATAAGTAGCAAGAAAGGGATGAAGAAGCATGATGGGAACCTGTTTTGTTGTTAGCTCTTTCTTTGCTTTTCTTTTGCAAAATGTATTCTGAAGAGTGACAGGAGCATCATAATAAGAGATCATTACCAAAGATATCCTCTCGTATTTGCAGTTCCTGGAGTGGAATCAAGAGCATTGGCAGGCTGCACTGGCTTAAAACTGCAATTTGACAGGTAAAGATTTTATTGAGAGAGTTTTAATTTTATTTCTGCATCCTTTACATAAGGGGGAGAGGGAGAGGAGATGAAAGCAAGAGGCACTTATTCCTTACATGAAAAATCACAACAGCATGGTGGTTTTGCAAGGGAATTCCACTCTTCACACACCATTCATTTGAACTCATAGGTTAGCATAACATCTATAAAAATAAGGAGTCTGTGGGGTCACATAGGAAAGAAACAAAAGACTACTAGAAGGTAGGTAAAGGAATGACAGCCATTAAGTTGAAATAACAACAGAAACAAATTCCAGCACATAAATGAAAGAAATTACAATAGAAAATGTACAATATGGAATAGCAAAGGAGACAGGATAATGATTTACTGAAACTCCTGTGCCTCATACTTTAGAGTAACAATGTGAAATTTGGCAAAAAATAGTATGCCCTGTGCATGAACCCTTTATCCTCACATCCCAGAATCAGCCTTCAGTAAAGCAGCTTCCATTTACACATAAACAAGTAAAGATTTTAGCTCAGCCACAATTTGGCAGTAAAACTGGAGAGGTTTAGGAAGAAAGGAAACGGAGGTCCGTAAGGAGGACTGAACAGTGCCTTCTGAGATCTGGAAGACACTTTTAAAGCCCACCAGTTACATCTAGATCTTCCCAATGTCCTTGTCCCATGGGAGATGATGACATACTATTTCACAGTAGTTTAAGTGATAGTAGGCAACTGAATAACTAAAGCTTGTACCATAATGCTAATGCTCACAATGAGACAAGATGTTCTAGGCATTTTCTTGCCTTTTACATGCTTGACATCAAAACTTTGACATTCTTTCAAACACATTAAATTTCAGGTATTTTCAAGTAGCATGCAGCAATATTTTTTTTAAAGTCCTTCCCCTTGAATATAAACCAGAATATAAATATATTGCTTAGTAAATTACAGTTCTTTTTTCCCCAAGGCAGGAAGAAGCATCTGCATTCAGCAAACACTCCAGTCCTTAAAGGAAAGGTGGTAATTTAAAAAGAGCAGGGAAAATGAAGGTAAGGGATTGTGGAATTACTGGAAGTGGAACAGGAAGTGATAAGGATCTGTACAGGAAGAATGATGTTTACTAAAGATGATAAACAATTGCACTGCTACTTTGCCCATGATCCTATATTTTTGTTTCTCTCCCCTCCTTTCTCCCAAAATATGATCATGTCAATGTCTTTAACTAGACACTTAAAGCCATTATAAACAATCTCTGTGTGTTACTCCATACATACTGATCAGATAAATGATCAGTTTTAAGCCATACTAAAAGATGGGAAAAAAAAAAGGTCTGTCCCATATATTCATCTATCCTACAGGGACTCATTTTTCAAACAAGTTGGCTTTTTTCACTCCTATTCTAAAAAGCCAGATTCTGTGGAAAGGGAAGCTGAAAATTACATGATTAGGAAAAAAATTAAAAAACTGTATAGCAATAATTGTCACATTTTGGACCAGTTTCAGTAAAGGGCTGTCTGTTTTGTTCACTTGTTTACTTCTAAAAAATGTTATCCCTGTTTGCTATAATATGAAAATCTATACATAAATAATTCTAGGAGCAATTACCAAATGTTGCAATTTCAGAGACATATTTCTATGTATTTATATGCACAAGCCAGTGCACAGTTTTAAATATTATTTCACTGGATTCTGTATCGTCCTGGCTGCTATTCTACCACAAATATCTGTGCCCTGTATCATTGTTACAACATTAATTTTGACAAACGTAAATGCCAGTGAATTATGAAAGCTGATATTCTACCAATAAGAAATGCTTTGAGGACAGATCATCGTGGGGCAAAAAATATAGTCAAGAAATTCCTTTCTCCCTCCTCCTGTAAAGAACGGTTTGATGTGTGAAAGACTTGAAGAAAAAGTGCCTCCAGTGTGGGGTTCCCTGCAGTTTGATTCTGAGAGTCTTGATTTAGGTCAAGGCTTGCAGCTGCTGTTTGAGGGATTTTCCCAGATCTGGGTGTATCAGGTGTTGGTTGACACTTTGAGCACAGAGGCCTGTCATCACACTGACAGGGTGTGACATAAGGGGAAGTTACAAGAAGCAGCAAGGTAGAAACACGAAAGAAAACTCATGCAGATATCAACATTTCAAGCAGAAATCATTAAAAAGGTTTAGAGTTCCCTGAAAGAAGGTTTTTGGTCCCAAGCTTGGGAACAAAGAGCCAACTACTATATAAAGCTCCAACCAAAAAAAATAAAAGGTAATAGAAAGGATTTTAGAACTAAGCTGTTATCCTATGCTACACCATTAACTCAGGGGTGGCTCTGCCAAGGGGGTGCCTAGTACTGCATGAGTATTCCAGTCTGAAAAATGAGAAAACTTAATCCTTGTAAAATATATTAATCTTCACCCCAATTCTATGTGACATTGTCAGCAGTTAATTTAACAGCAGAGCTTCACAAATGAAAGATCAATGCAAGGGAAGTTCTTCTGAAATCTTAGTTTATGCAATGAACGTTGTTTAAAATCCACAGCCCAGGCAGAAAGGTGTCTGCCATCAACTGAACCAGACAACCACTAGAGCAAAAAGGTAAAATTACACATGACCAAGTTCATGACCAAGTCTCAAATCTGCTACAGAACTCTACAGATTTTCAGAGGTTAATCTCCCAAGCCACTGACATTTTTTACTTCCCGTAATGCATATCATATCTCCTCCATATCTTTGTGCACCCATAAATGCACTAAGTCAGAGCTGAGTCTGAAAGAAATAGCTAAAAAACCAGCAGCCACAACAACACAAACCAAAAAAACCTGATATAAACTTGAATATTATTCCCAAATTTAGGCTTCAGGAACTTAATGTGGGACAATGATATCCACAACTTATAAAGGCAAATTTTAAGGATAAAGTCCTTGGCCCTGGGTGTATCAGGCAAAATAGATGCACTAGACCTGAACAAGAAAGACACAGAACATATGCACACATCTATATTTTTGCTGCTGGCACATTAAAGAGGATGAAAGAATAACTGTACCAAAAAAATCACCATTCTTATTTAATAAATTTAAAAGCATTAAATCATGAAAGATATCTTCCCACTTTCTGAACATACCATTATCTCTTCTATGATAAAAATACAATGTAAAATGAATTTTTGCCACTAAAATCAGCTCCTGGTGATATTCAAAATGATTTCTAAGAACACCTTAACAGCTTTATTCATGGTAAAGATAGGAACTCCTTTAAAGAAGTTGCTTCATCCTCTGGAACTTCCCAAGTCACTTAGCAGGGATTAATGTGGAGGAGTGTGAGTATATTTAAAGTTTCCAGCACCACTGCACTACTGGGAGTACACCTCAGCAGATACACATATTGGTGGGGTTTTTGGGGGGTTTTTTGCTTTGGAAAAAGAGATGGTCTCATGCAACCTGTCGTGAGGATAACAGCTTCTTCCATTCCTGGTTTACACCTAATAGATAGCATCACACTGACTACTACATTAATTCCCATATCCTACTCATGGTATTGTGCAGCCAAAAATGAAACTTCAGTGATTTTCATATTCAACAACAAAGCAATAAAGTAGAAAGTAACTCAGGTCTGATTAGTGAAGAAGCAATTAGCAGAGGACCGAAGAGAGGCAGAGATGGTGATTGGAAAATACCTTCCTATTTCTCTAACACAAACTGGCAAAAATGTCATGGGGAGAATTTACACTCTGGCTTCATACAGTTGCAGCAATTCTCTCCCAAAGGCTGCTGTCGTCTCTCATGGTTTGCACAGCCTCAGTTTTTCTGGTATAAATTTGCAAGACTGACCGATCATGAGTGCTATGAACTATGCAAAAAGTCCATATCCACTATGATTTCACCTTTTAAAAAGACAGAGACTACTGCAAAACCAGTTTTAACAAATGCATAAGTAAGAGTGATGAGCTTTTATATTTGTCTTTTCAGCAACCCTTGTCTCAACCATAATTAGGACGTATGTTTATTCTTCCAAATCTTTCATTCCCTTTTAAAAATTACAGAAAAAAGGAAAAATTTTGTCTATCTAATTAATAGTCAATGTTTTCCTCAGACTTATTGAGAACAGCAAGACATAGTTTTCAGATATTGCTGATGATGTGACAGGTAGAATTAACTAGATTAAGAACCCACAAAAAAGAATCTGTGGCAATGAATCCTCTAATCATTTGTATTAAGTAAGGTGGGAAGGACAGGTGTGAAAAATTAGTATGATGTTATGATTTACTCTAAGAACACAGCACTACAAAAGATTTGAAAAAGAGTGGGGTATTTTATTCTTACTTTGCTTCACCAGCAATAACTATCACCTGGCAATTATGTGATGCCCTGAGCCAGATGTATCAGCATTATCTACCAAATTTAAATCAAAGCAGCCAGGCAGAAAGGGAGCTGGGAGTTTGGATTGACAAGAGGCTGAACATGAGCCAGCAGTGTGCCCAGGTGGCCAAGAAGACCAAGGGCATCTTGGCCTGGATCAGGAACAGTGTGGCCAGCAGGTCCAGGGAGGTGATTCTCCCCCTGTACTCAGCGCTGGTGAGGCCACACCTTGAGTGCTGCGTCTATTTCTGGGCCCCTCAGTTCAGGAAGGATATTGAGGTGCTGGAGCAGGTCCAGAGAAGAGCAATGAGGCTGGTGAAGGGACTCAAACACAAGTCCTGTGAGGAGAGGCTGAGGGAGTTGGGGTTGTTTGGCCTGGAGAAGAGGAGGCTCAGGAAGACCTCATCACTCTCTACAACTCCCTGAAAGGAGGTTGTAGCCAGGTGGGGTTGGTCTCTTCTCCCACACAACTATCAGTAAGACAAGAGGACATGGTCTTAAGTTTTGCCCGGGAAGGTTTAGGTTGGACATTAAGAAAACATTTTTTACAGAGAGGGTAATGAGGCATTGGAATGGGCTGCCCAGGGAGGTGGTGGATTCTCCGTCCCTGGAGGTTTTTAAGACAAGACTGGATGTGGCACTTAGTGCCATGGTCTAGTAACCAGGGCGGTGTTGGATGAAGGGCTGGACTTGATGATCTTGGAGGTCTTTTCCAACCCAGTTGATTCTATGATTACTTATGGTACAGAATCATCATGGATGGGGACAAATAACAATTACTTTTCCATTGCAGAGGGGTATCAAAAACATAAGCCAGATTTAAACATGCACAGAAAATTATGAAATGTTGCTGGTTTTTTTGATGCAGTCAGGGAGTAGAACTCCTTTTGGGGGAGCCCAGTGTGTACTGAAAACCCAGATAAAATGAAGTATACTGATTATAAGCTGTTTTTTACCTCTTTTCCCAATAACTCTGATGATAGTGTCAACAGAGAAACTACAATTTCTCAACAAAATTAATTGTGACTATTTGAAAAAATGTTCTTCCATGTATTATACTTTTAATAAGAAAATATGACTGCTTCATCCATAACTAGATTTGAGAGCTCTACATCACTAACAAAACTACACTGTGTAACTGTCTTATGGGAAAACAAAAAAAAATTAACTGGGGAATAAAAAAAAAAAAGGACCCTTGAAGCCTGAGAATATCAGACATGAATCATGGCAGTAGTGGATCAAGGGTTGGACTTGATGATCTCTGAGGTCCCTTCCAATCCAGCTGATTCTACGATTCTATGATTCTATGATTAGTGTCCTTGATCCAAATCAAACAAAAAGCTAAGCTGATTCAGGTGCTGTACAAACAAATCCTTCTTCCTCTATTTAGGACAGAGTCTGAGAGAAAGAAATCTTAGCTTGTGCCAGCAAGATAAAAGTATAACACTGTTAGACAAAGATCTACGTGGTACATCAAAAGACTGCAAGGGACATTTAACTACTCCATTTTAATCATTTATTACACATTGCCAGGAAATTACTGCATTTTTTTCTTTACTGAATGATAAACAAAGATCACATAGCATTCCCCCTGCTTTCTACAGAGAACTTTTTAAAAAATCTACTGAATCAACTCAATTGGCCATTGATGATACAATATCTATATCAAAATATCATATTTGCAAAAGCAACCTCATAGAGAGAGAATCCATCAAGATGATCAGTGTTCCCTGGAGAGCCAATCACCACTCATGTCGTTCGCTTCTGCTCAAAATCATATATCACAGCACCGGAAGTGGTTGGCATTGCAGTCTTGGTTGTTTTGCTGTTGGTGTCTGCTGCGTGTAGGTGGACAAGGCCAGGGGGTGGCTGGGCTCCCTCTCTTCCCCTTCGGGGGCGAGAGGGGAGCCCTGCAACCCCCCAACTCAGCCTTTGGCTAGAATTAGAGTCAGCATTTGGAGTGTGTGCTGTGAAGGAAGAGATTCACAGCACCTGAGGTAAGAGAAGAGAGGCAGGCTTTGCAGCCCTCTCTTCCCCCCCCCTTTTCTGCAGTGAAGCTGTAGAGGGGGGGTTTTTCTTTCTCTCCACTGTAAGTGGAGGAGAGGATCAACTTGAAGCTGAGCCAAGAGACTGGGCTGTGGAAGAAGGCCTGGCGCTCTGGAGGACTCCCAGGCGAAATTGGAGACGAGCCAAGAGTTCAAGAGTTGCCTGCCGAAGCTGACCGGAGGCAGCTGAGAACTGATGTGGAGGAATGAAGATTCCAGGATGTGGATGCTTGATAAGCTAAGCTACACTACAGCAGCTCACGAACCGAGGTGAGACACCGAGAGGGAGGAATCACCAGCAGCAGGAGAGCAAGGACTCAAAGCTATCTTCTCAGACTTCATGAGGAGGAGAGACTACAACAAACAACTGCTGGAACTTGGTGAGGAGGGAGTGTTCAGGAGCCCAGAACACTCCCACGGCACAAGACTGTGTTACATATCAGCCTTAAAGGCTGCTCCTGGACTAAAATTAAAGGAGGGGCTTGAAAGGACTGACTGATAGTAATGTAATATATATGTATATATAGTTGCCTTTAGCTTGTATAGTATTTATTTGTGTAAATAAATGTATATACTTCCCCCTTTCCCTACAGAAGCCTCTTGCCTGAAAGTCTCTCTCCGGTGTTAGGATAAATTGTTGAGAAGGGGTGGGGGAAGCCTAAAAATTGGATTTTAGATTTCTAATGTGGCTCAAACTGCCACAGATGCTTAGCTTCCAAAGTCCATCATCTAACTATAGAAAATTTGGTGAAAAGCAAGTCAAGATTAATCAGTCTCATTTAACAGAATTATAAATATTTCCTACAATCACATCAGGATAGCAGTTGGCCATATTGCCAAAAAGAGTCCTGTAAATGGAAAAGTTATAAATAAATAGATAAGCCTTTTGGTTGATTTACTTGTTGCTTAGAAAAAGGACATGATTTTTTCATCAGGTTAAAGAAAGTTCAATACTTATTTTGGTCACTAAAGAGAAAGAGTAAATTCAAAATAGAAGCAGACAAAAAGTCGTAAAACACCCTTGATTATCTATTTGACCATGAGAATCAGTTAATGAATGCTGGGGTTGAGATTTTAACTGATTATCACCAGTAATTACACTATTTAGATCTTGATTGGAGGCTCCATGAGACAAGGAAGCACAATCACCTCCATTTTGTGGATGGGGGGTTGGTGCTAAGATCATCTTTACTGAGCCCTGGTTAAAGCCCAAGTCCATGACCAGAACAATCTAAACTCAAAAACCTTCTCATTATCTTCCCAGTTGTTCTGGAAACATGGGGACAGAGGCTGAAAAACAGCAATGGAATTGAATTTGAGGGTTTTTTAACTAGGCTCCATTGTCTATTATGATGCCACTTTTCAAGTGACACTTGTTCTGCAGCATAGGCATAGCCAGAGAGACCTAACATCAGCAGTACATTACTAGAAAAAGGAGAAAATGAGCTTATCTAAGGTTTTGTTACCTCTGCATGGCCTTGCAGAATTAATCTATATCTTCAGACTCCAATGTGTTTATTTCTTTCCCCTGACAGTGTTTCATCTCTACATCTGTCAAGAACAGAGAATGAAAGAAATTGGAATGGTTGCTTATTTTCCACAAGAATACTATCTTTTCCCTTGGTTTTTAGGCCTTACATTACTTTCCTATTTTATGTTTTTGTTTTCACAGGCAAACTGTTTGTGTCTTCCATTTTTTCAAGGTTCTTTGAAAATTGATTGTTTACATTCTAATTAGAAATTCATCAAGAATATTTTTCTCTGAAGTTGAAAAGTAAGTTTCAGGCAGTGATTAGATCCATTCCACTAAAATTTCCACTGTTTTTGCAAACCATGAAAAAAACCCCAAGCATTGACGATCTAAAATAAGAAGAAATATGGTTACTTTAGCTGCCAGCAATTGTACCAAAATGATAACACAAAGAAGAAAAAAAATTGCATTTTCAAACATTCTCAGATGAAGTAGATTTATATCCTCAGGACCTCAAATCTCCGTGTATTCTCAAAAGATAAAAAGTCAGTTCATACCTTCTTCATGAAGTTTCTTTGGAAGTCACAGGAGCTGAAAGACCTCATTTCTAATCAATATTCCAAATTCAAACCGTGGATCTACCCTGATGCTGAGACAGATCTGCTTCCAAACAGGAAGGTTACAAACAGAAATCCAGGAGCTGCATCTGTGGGATACATCATCAAACAGTTCCTGCACCAGCTGAACCACGGACCCAGAAAGGGTCAGATTTCAGTGTTTGAAATCATTCCTTTCAAGAATTCCAGTTTAGAAATCAAGCAAAAGTATCTTTATTTTTATGGATAAAATTGTAAATACACAACATTTTTAACATCTTTAATGTTTCTTTTCTAGGCCCTTTTTTTTTAATTGTAATTCTCCATAAAAAGGAAACTGGATTAAATACTTACATAGAAAAAAAATAATTACATGTGTGTTATTCCTACCTTCACAATATTGTATCTTAATATTTTATCACAAGAGAATTTTTTTAAGTTGACTTTAAAGTGTCATGCCAACTGAAAACACATATGTGCTGTACGAAAAGGATAAAATCTCATTTTTTTACTTTACCAGATGATAGTTCTTGTCATCAGAACTATACTGTTTGATTGCGATGAATTCAGGCTTAAGGGAGGCACATCAGTGTTGTGAAAATGAGGTCTACTAAAACATATGAGCTTATTCAACTTAGACACCCTTTGACTGTTCAGGCCAGTTATCCAAGGATAAAGGACAAAGGAGGAGAAAGACTACCAAGCTTTACCCAAGCGATGAGGAAAGTAAGACCCTTGAAACAACTTTTAGGGGCGTTTTGTATGTATATACATATCAGAGAGACTGGAACATACCAGTACCACATCTTCTGTTTAAGTACTCAAAAGCCTGCATCTCAAGAAGCAAAATCAAAAATGCTTTCTGGCTATAGTTAGTAAATTACTGCCCATGCAAGAGGGTTACTTTAATAGGTAACAGCCTTTAGCATTGCAGGCACACATAGAGAGAAATAGTTTGCACTTCTGCCTCGCTCTGAAATTGCCTAAAATAAATCCCAGGAGTCTTGAAAAGCTTTTCTGGCAGTAGAATATCTGCATATGAAACTGAAAAACTACTTTGAAAACTCAGAGAGGAATTGTGGTCTAATTGGATCAATAATTTGGAGCACAGGACAGAACCATTGTGACCACACAACAGAAATAATTGCAATAAGTGCTAAAAAAAGTAACATATCTCAACACAGCTGAGATCAGGCTAATGATTCACTTTGTTTAAATGTGCTTTATTGAAAGCAGGAATCAGAAAGTTCAAGGATGAAATTAGCCTCAAAACAAATTAATCTATTTTAAAAGTTTTGGAAGAAAAAAATCCCAACTTGTACAGTACTGGGAAAAAGAAAAGCTACAGAATACAACTCCAAGCTTCCAAGCTCAAAGTTAATCTAATGATATATCTGAATACTGATAACCTGGGCACAGTTCCATTTCCAGAGAGAGATATGCCTGCTATGATTATCTCTCTGGTAGCTGTCAAACAAAGAGATGTCATTCTGTCTACAGTTAAACAACAACAGATGGAACAGACACTCAGCCAAGGTAAGTAGCATCCCTCCAGCACTTTCAAATGGAGCCTCACCGTGGTTTGCAACAGTTGAAGATCTGTTCCAGATCTCTATTCAAAGGCAAGGGTTAATCTTATCTGTACTATAAGCTGAGATCACCACAGAGAAAGCTACAGAAGAAACTATGTCTTTAAGATATATCCTTTGTTTTTGGTGTCATTATGACATGTAACCTTGTCAGTCAGTCTTTCCACTTGCTTCAGAGGACACTTAGCACGTAAAGCCTCTCCACTTCATAAATTCATGAGCTGCAAGTATCCTGTAAAATCATCAAGTTCTGGGAGGAAGAGCTGTCTTGTCTTACCTGATTTTGCATATTGCATCTGACCAGTTGCCTGAATGGCTTTTATAGCCTCCCCTGAAAGAAATAGAAATTTTAGACAGCAACTCATTAACTGTAAGGGTATTGCTGAAAATCAGTCAGATAACCCAAGTGCCCTGCAAATACACTTCTCCCTCCATTGAATATAAAGACACACAAAAACTTGCTCTGAGTCTGATATCTATTCTGCAGTTGTGTCCAATCCCTTTTTAGCTGTAACAGTGAAAATTAATGGATAGAACAATCCGATCCCAATTTTGCTAAATCACAATTCACATGCTTTCTGTAATATTGTAGATAAATTACGGATCTAAAATTACAAGAAACATGGTTTCCAAAATTTATTCAATGATTTCGGGCTATTTGATCTCCAAATCAAAATAAATGATCCACCAAGAATAGATTAAAATATTGCATACACATTTTCATATAAAAAAATCGCAGAAAATAAAAGGGATTAGAAAGAATGTTCTACATTTACTAACCTTCATTCTGAAATTCCCACAGGATTAATAACTTCTATTGTCTTGATGCAAGACCACAGTGTTTTGGCTAGAACACAAGATGTAAGGAAATTGTTTTCTGTTTTTTCATGTGATTTAATCTTGAAATCACCTTAATCTGCTGATATTCATAATGAAATGCATTTCAGTTTGGTCACATATTTGCCAAGGATTCGGAAACACTGGTGTTTAAGATGTGTGGGTTGGAACTGTGATTCATGGACATTACAAGTCTAAAATGTCTATTAGATGAGCCATTCCTGCCAGCACAGCCTAGTTCCCCAAAGAATGCTTCCTGGTCTTTTGTCCAGTCTAATTTCAAAGTCTATCTCTGTGTATGTTGTGTTATTATGAGAAAGCTTGTTATTAAAATATGTGATGTGCTTTGGATCTATTTTTTTTAGCCAAAAAACTCTGTTTATTACTCAGTGTGGGGAAAAGAAGAAAGATTACTTCTTTGTTTACTCTAACTCTGGGAGGCACCACCCAAAAGCCCACATGGACCACATCAAACTGTATGTAATAGTTTGAAGCAACCACAGTGGCTAAGCAGATATAGACAAATATGCCTCATAAGCTTATTATAAATACATCTGCAGAAACTGGAGTTCAAGTAGTCCTTCAAACTGCAGTCAGAAAGCTTTATAAGCACCCAGATGACAAAACTCACCCTCAATCCCATACTGCTGCAGGTACCTGACCATCAGTTAAGCCTTCATGCAAGTTTCTGAATACAGATAACAATGACTCCAACATGAATATATCTACAGGAATACACCACATGACAAAAAAATGGTATTATAAGGGAGACAAGGGCAATAAAAAATTTTTTGGGGCCAAAATGAAGAGCTTTTAAAATATCTGTTCAGACCAGTTCATTCTTTTGAGATGACTTAAATGGCTCATGCAGTAAACACACTTTGCTGTCTCCAGAACCTGGATTGATTTCTATTGATCCCATATTAGACCAGGAAATGCTTGGAAGGAGAAAGAAAGGGCTTTTATTTTATGATTTCAGTGATCTTGATTTCAGTGATCTTAATTTCAGTGGACAGTCCTTCCCTCTTACATGGTCCCTGTTACTTTGATATCCAAGTAGCATATAATGTTTAAATTGCACTGTCCTATTGCAAAATCTAGTTACACAGTTATTGTTACTGCAAGTTATCCCATCCTCATTTTACAAACCCAGACCTCTGAGACAGAGGAACATAATCATAACTCAATACCCCGCCCCAACATATAGTTCCCGGAATCAAGTTTTTGATATAATGAAAATCAGATCCAACTTTCAGAAGACGATTCACAGATGTCAATACAAAGCACTAAATTTGAATGTTTCCTCAAATCCTGCCTGCTCTGCCTAAAGACACCTGCGAGTCTGGTATCTTTACAGGTTCAGAACTTCATGTCTGTGATGGACTAAGACATCTAAAGGAAAAAGTCTGATACAGAACAAGGAATTTTTATAAAGGTAGAAGAGGACACAGAAAGATGGCAGGAGACAAATGTTTAGAGCACATCTGCCTGGAAAGAGGAAGATCTAGACTTTAAGCCCTCCTAAATCTAAAGCATATAAACTCATGTCTCATACTTTTTAAAATTTCTTAATTGCCAAACTAACAATGAAGGTAAAGGGGGAAAGGGCATAGTGCAGGATGACCCGCCAGAGCAGGGAGCAGATAAAATGAAGTTTGGATAATAGAGTCTGCGGTCTTCAGAGGGAAGAGCTGAGGGCTTTTGTACATAAATGAGCAATAGACATAGCCTAAATATGAACTCTGTTTCCAAAATTCACCTCAGGGAGGAGCAGAGAAGTACAACCAGAAGTAGGTCTAACCTACAACCCAGCAAGAGTTGTGACTATATAGTCTCTACCAAGAGACAGTTTCTGCACACTGTAGTACAATTGTTGGGTAAAATGGATAAATATTTTCTTGTGGAAGCAGAAAGTAGAGCCAGGGGCTCTGCCTTCTAACCACAGGCTTTGCTGTCATGTGTCTTATCCACACATATGTGCAATTTCTCCTTTTGTGAACCTTGACTGCCCTTTCTGCATAACACAGCTTCCACAGTCTGCCTACCCTAATCCCAGAGAAGTCCACAGTAAGAGTTAGTAAATTTTAAACACCACTGAACCTACAAAGGAGGAAAGCAAATGATTCCGTGACATAACCAAGGAAGGAAAACCTCTATTCTCATTAGTGTGATCCTAAGATACTTGGCTATTCATGAGCCAAGGGCATTCAAAGTAGTCCTGTTGGAGAACAAAGGGAAGAGCAGGAGAAAGTAAAATTGTAAGGCACAGTGTTTCATTTTTTAGTAACCAAAATGACTCATGGACCATTTCCTTCAGCTTCTCCAAGCATTATATCCACTGGAATTATGTAAGAGGTGGATGACTGGACATTTTTCTTTCAAGCTTGTAAACTATATACATATATGTTACCAAAACTACCACACTTTGTGCTGAACTCAAGACTCCTCACACATGCCAAGCAATCAAAAGACATCTAGCAGACCAGGAACTTTAGGGACATAACCGATAATGTCATTTCTAAAGAGACTCCAAATGAACCTACTTCTATTTTCAGCCCGTCTGAGGACATTGGTGTCTTTGGATACATTTAAATGATCTTTTTCTATTTTTTCTTTCCTAGACAAAGTTGGCATCCGCATCCTCTCAGGCACCTAAGCTGGCTGAGTTTTCATAGAGCACTTCCTTGAACAAAGATGCCTAAATTAAGCTTGAGTTACACTTTAGATTCCTAAGTGCTTTTTTGGATGTCAACCAGACTAAGAAACTTGTACAAGGTCACTTAGGAAGTCTATGGTAGAAAAGAAAACTGATCTGGGGTCTCTGAGGTCTAGGACTAGCACCCACAGCACTAGGACAGCTTTCATCCCTCTGCTGCTCCTATCAAACCAAAAATGACACAAAAGATCAGAAAAGCTAACGACAGGAATGAACATGTTCTGGGATCAAGTAATTTCATCTACAGGACTCTGAAACATGATCTCTACTTACTTTTATTCATTTATTACTTTCTTACCCTCTGCAGATGATTGCAGAAATGCCAAATCCATCTATTTATAAAGCAGTGAAACAGTCAAGTGTTCTCTAATGTACCACTTCCAAGTGCAAGCAATATATGCTGACCAGCTTGTAACTGTCTTGGCAAGGCTTTACACACCTGTTAGGATTTTAATTTATCAAAGACAGACGTATTTATATTTCTGTCTACAGCTGCATGCTCTTACAGTAGGAAAGGATGTTACACCACCACCAGTGTTTTAAGAGCAGCCAGGAAACTTAGAGTTAAGGTTTGTTGCTCTGTCCTTAGCTCACCCCTGCTCTCATATATGCATAGAAGCAGCCCACTAACAGAGCTGATAAAAGGTAAAGACCAAGAATCAAATCCAACTAGAAAAACACCAGTTGAGTTCACTGTAATGTCATGCTGAAATAAACCAAACTCTAGCAAATGTTAGAAAAAAGCTTGAATTATGCCTACCATTGTCTAGACGACGTGGTGTTCAGATTTGGCATGTTTGATTTTTTTTTGATTAATGAAGGAGATTATAACAGACTTTCTCATTTGAAGACTTTTAATATTCTTCACACATAATAACATCCTCCAAGGATCTCAGGGAGTCTACAGGTACTCCCACTGAGTCCCTGATGCTTTCTGCAGATGTGGTGCAATTTTCATAGACCCATTTCTTTCAGATCCATTAAACACATAAGTGATACATTCCCATTATCAGCAGATCATTGAAGTGATAGATAGTAATGACTCCTCAGGAGTTAGACTGTATATCAACCTGCAGCAGAGTGTGTTTTAGAGACCAGGTATAAATTCCATAAGAAATTTTGAAAGGACTTTGACTCAACCAGCATCTAACAGCTCCACCATCCTGCAGTGACAGTAAGAGATTAGGTATTGCCCTGCATCCAGTCCACAGCAGAACTGAGATTAGTGGGAGCTGAACACTTAGAGGTAGCACAGTCTCAGTCTGAAAGTTTATTTTTAAAAAGACTGTTATTTTTAATTTTTTTAACTCTCAAGCTTATTGCTTTCATATAATTCCAATAATGTGTTTATTTGTGAGAAAGATTGAACTGTCAGAATTTTCTGAAATTAATCGTGATTAATCTATTTCCACCTTTGACAACACATACTGCTTTGTACTTTCTACCCCTGATCTTCCTAACTTAATATCTTCCCATCTCACAAAAAAAAATAGTTCATCCACAGGATACTTTATTTAAGAACATTCCATCTCATATTATCATTAATCACAATTATCACCTCTAAAATTATTCCAACATTGCATCACTTCATTAAAGAATATTCATCCTGTGTTCTGCTGTCAATAATTACGCATGTCCTTACTGATACCTCAAAACCCAGCCACCACCCACACAGTCCAATCCTTGAAATCACGATTTCAAGGTGTAGAGGTTTGATATAGCATGACCAGTGTGAATATAAACAAGTCAAATTTTATGAAGAAAACAGCATTTTATGCATTATTAATGACTGAAGAAAAGGATCAAAATAAGTAATTAACCATGGGGTAGTATCACAAAATCATTTAGGTTGAAAAAGACCTCTAAGATCATCAAGTCCAATTGTTAACCCAGCACTACCAAGCCCACTATTAAACCATGTCCTCAAGTGCTACAGAAAAATATTTCAGATATACCAGACAACACTGCAAAATTTCTGTATAGTTCTAAACTATTATAGGTAAAGATGCATTAGTCAGGTTTTTATAGTGTACTTAATTTCTTTTTCTTGGAGGGGTCCCCCCCCACCGGAACTGCGCGGCCCGGGGCCCCGCAGCCCCAGCGCGGGAAAGGAGAGGGGGAGCCTCGCTGGTGCGGCTTTGTGCCCTCGTGGGAGAGGAGAGGGGAAGCCTCGGAGCACACAGAGGTTTGCCGGCCTGGTCTGGGGGAGGGGAAGGGTGCCGGGTGGGCTGTGGGTGGGCCGTGGGGGTCCTTCNGTGGGTGGGCCGTGGGGGTCCTTCGGACGGGCGGGCGGGCGGGCAGGTGAGAGGGTGGGTGGGGCAGCCCTGCATGAAGTGTCACAGATAAGCGGAGCTTGGCCGGCGTGGCCTTGCGCCCTCATGGGAGAGGAGAGAGGAAGCCTCGCAGCACACAGAGGTTTGCTGGCCTGGTCTGGGGGAGGGGAAGGGTGCCGGGTGGGCTGTGGGTGGGCCATGGGGGTCCTTCGGACTGGCAGCCGGGAGGGAGGGCAGATGGGCCAGCCCTGCATGAAGTGTCACAGGTAAGTGGTGCGTGGGAAGATATGAGGTAACACGGTGAAGGGAGGACAAGGTCAGGGTGGATAATGGTTTCTTCTCGGGAATTGGGGGTATCGGCTGGGCTAGGGCCTTGAGAGGTACTCGAGCCCCGGGTGGGTACAGGGGCTGGAAGGGTTTTGTTTGTTTGTTTGTTTTTGGCTCACCTGCAGCTACTGCCCAGGCTCAGTATGTTCTGGATATATTTGTTACATCCCGCAAGAGTGGTCAGGACAAAGGGTTGTTCCTGGGTATTTCCTTGGGATTGAATATAGACAGGTGGCAGAAAAGTAGGAAGTGAAAGATCTGCCCTAATCGTTTTAATAGGAATGTAGCCTGTGTAACCCTATGTGGTTGTGAGCTATGCTGGCAATGGTACATCCCTTTGGTAGGGTCGCCCATGCCAGACAGGTCAAAACCGTAGGGTCAGACACAATACACCTCTGGGCAGGATGAGCTCGTCAGCCTTCTGGCAGTCACCCTTGGAGAAGGACAACTCTAATCCCAAACCGGGGCAGATGGAGCTCACTTAGCCCTGTAAGGCCATCCATCTAAGAGAAGGACACTCTAATCAAACCTACGTCCTGAGGATCGCTGCCACCGTCCAAGCTTGCTAGGCCCTGGCAGATGAACCTTAGGATTAAAGGATGGGCTCAGTTCCGTGCATGCTGCGTCTCACCTAAAAAATCCACTGCGCAGGCTCAAAGGCTTTACCCACATTCGCAAAGCCCTGTAGCGACGGGCGAGGGTCGAAATGGCAGGTGAAAGGTGCACTGGAAGCCACAGACCCAAGCCTGCATGTGGATATTGGTCATTTGAGACTGACTGGGGATGACAGTCTCTTGGGGCAGCACCCTGAACCACCAAGCAGCCTTTTCAAGGACAGCGCTGCTTGCTCCACTCAGAGAAGGGCCTAGAAAACACGACCTAAACAAAGCTCATCTCCACATTTCACCCAGTTGGTTAACTGCGACCAACAGACATCTTCTTCTAATGTGGTCACACAAAGATCAAGAGACAAAGGCATACACCTACCTCCAAAGGTGTAACCAAACTGACTTTAGCATGCTGGAACATCCGAACCATGCTTGATTCTGCGAATAGTGGATGCCCTGAGTGTCACTCTGCCCTAATTGCCCACGACCTATCACGTCTCAATATCAACATAGCTGATCTCAGCGAAGTCTGTCTCCACGAGGAAGGCAGCCTTAGAGAACAGGGTGCTGGCTACACACTCTTTTGGTCAGGTAAAACCAGAACCGAAAGGCATCTCTTAGGAGTTGGCTTCATGATCAAAAACTCTATTGTCCCTAAACTCAAAAATCTGCCGACAGGTCACTCTGACCACATTATCTCCCTACGCCTTCCACTACACAACAAGCAACATGTTGTCCTCTTTAGTATATATGCCCCAACTCTCCAAGCTGACCCTGCCCAAAAAGATAAATTTTACACAGACCTGTGCCGCCTTACCCAAAAGGTTCCTGCAGATGATAAGATCATTATCCTTGGTGATTTCAACGCCAGAGTAGGAAAGACCTTTGAAGCCTGGAAAGAAGTATTAGGCAAGCATGGTGTTGGAAACTGCAAAAATAATGGTCACCTTCTGCTAGAATTCTATGTGGAGAAACAGCTCACCATCACTAATACTATCTTTCAACAGAAAAATAGTCTGAAGACAACATGGAATGCATCCTAGATCTAAGCATTGGCATCTCATTGATTATGTCTTGGTGCAATGGAGAGATATTCATGATGTCCATCACGCACTGTATTCACAATCTTTTTCAGCATGATGCTCCAAAAGGCCATGGCAGACCTCAAGGATCAGGACAGTATCTACATTTGATACCATACTGATGGAAGCCTATTCTACCTAAGGCGACTGAAGGCCCACACCAAGACCTTAAACCATCTTGTCCAGGAGCTGCTTTATGCTGATGACGCCGCCCTTGTCGCCCACAAAGAAGCAGCTCTGCAGCATTTAACATCCTGCTTTGCGGACGCTGCTGAGCTCTTTGGGCTGGAAGTCAGTCTAAAGAAGACAGAAGTTCTCTATCAACTGGCACCTCAGGAAGTCTTCCATCATCCCCATATCACCATTGGCCAATCAGAGCTCAAATCAGTCCAGCAGTTTAATTACCTAGGAAGCCTCATCTCCTCAGATGGTAAGATTGATGGAGAGATAGACAACAGGTTAGCAAAGGCATACAGTGCTTTTGGAAAAGTCCATAAAAGAGTTTGGTGAAATAAACACTTGAAGAAAGGTACAAAGATCAGTGTTTACAGAGCCATAGTGTTGTCTACTCTTTTATATGGTTCCGAATAATGGGTCATCTACCGCCACCACCTGCAACTCCTAGAACGCTTCCATCAACGCTGCCTCTGTACAATCCTAAACATCCACTGGTCAGATTTTGTAACCAACACATCTGTTCTAGAACAAGCAGCAGTCACAAGCATTGAGGCCATGTTGCTGAGAACACAGCTGCGATGGGCAGGGAACGTCTCAAGGATGAAGGACCACTGCCTCTCTAAGATCTTACTTTATGGTGAACTTGCCACTGGCTACCGTAAGAGAGGAGCCCTGAAGAAAAGATACAAGGACTCCCTGAAACAACATCTCAGCCCTGGCCATATTGATCACCATAACTGGTCTACTCTGGCCTCCAACCGGGAGGCCTGGAGACACGCCATCTATAACGCTGCTGCTTCCTTTGAGAATGCCTGCAGGATCACTCTTGAGGAGAAAAGACAATGCAGAAAGAATCGTACCTTGCAGAATTTACCACCTAAGGAGTATTTCTGCTGTGCCTTTTGCAATTGGGCACGTCTGTCTCGTATTGGACTTATTAGCCACCAGCGTGCTTGTAACAAATGTGGATAGTGCCTTTCCCAAGTCTTCATTCACGAAGCCTAGCCATGATGATGATGATGATGATGATGATGAATTTCTTTTTCTTAAATAAGAGTTTAATATTGATCATATTGGCATGTAATAACTTTCTGAGTCATCCAGATATATTTTTCCTATATTAATTAGTTGAACTTTTTAACTGAATCTTCAAGACAAAATAGAACCATTTGTGATAAATAAACAAATAATACATTGTAATATAATCTTCACAGTTTTTTAATTAGAAGATTTATTAGAAAAACAATTATTAACTGACAAAACTTGAATTTTATAAACAACACAGAACACAGCAAGAACAAAAATTACTCCCAGTCTGAGACTTCTGTATTTCTGTGCAAGTCTTCCCATTTCAGTTACTTATAACTTTAAAAATTTACTTTTTAGAATAGAGTTGGTTTACTTCCTGGAGAGACTTCCAAACCTCTACAGCAATTCTTGATGACAGCAATGAGAACTAATGCCTGTTTTTTCTAATAAAAGTACTTCAGTAATATTTGACTGGGCTGAACAACTTGAACACTTTACTTTTGTTGTTCCAGGGATTAGTATGGTGTTCCAAAACTGGAAGAAATAAGCACTAATGGGATCCCTCAGTGTGCTTCACAAGGTGTTGGCTACAAAGTACCACACCTGAAATGTTTCTACACCACCGCATGCAGCATGAGAAACAAAGAAGAGAAGCTCGATGTTTTGGTCCAGTCCCAGAGGTTTGACATCATTGGTATATGTAAAACCTGGTGGGATGAGACCTGTGACTTGACTGCCCTGTTGGATGGTTATAGGCTCTTTGGGAGGGATAGGCAGGGAAGAAGAGGTACGGGAGTGGTATTTTATGTAATGGAAGGGCTAGAATGTGTGGAGCTTATGGTTGCCAATGGCACAGTTTGGAGCCTCTAGGCAAGAATCAAGACGCAAACAAATAACGTGGATGTCATCATGGGAGTCTACTATAGACTTCTTGGCCAGGATGATACCAACGAATTATTCTTTAAGAAACTAAGGGACAATTCCAAGTCAACTCCCCTTGTCCTTATGGGGGACTTCACCCTGTCAAAAATTAACTGGGAGCATCACACAGCTGGTTCAACCTGGGCCAGAAAATTCCTAAAAACCTGGATGACAACTTCATGGAACAGGCTCTAAAGGGAGCCAAAACAAAAGGATGCCCCCCTTTATCTGCCACTTGTCAATAGAATGGATCTCATGAGCGAAGTGGAGTCTGGTGGCCATCTTCTTCCCTGCCTATCCCTCCCAAAGAGCCTATAACCACAAAATGATCAAGTTTAAAATCTGTGTTGACAGGAGGAAAATTACAGCAAACCTCAGCTCTGGACATGAGGAGAGCAGACTTCAGGCTGTTCAGGGAATTAGTAAGTAAGGTCCCTTCAGAAAATGCTTTTGCAGGTGCAGGGGTCCATTAGTGATGGTCATTTTTAAACACCGCCTCCTAAGGGCACAGGAGCATACAATTCCCAAATGTCTTCCTGCTTGGCTGCAGGAATCTTCTCTTGGAAATAAGGCAAAAAAGGAAGGTGTATGACTAATGGAAGCAAGGTGTAAGGGGGGTACTTTTGAATTAGATGATCAATGGAGCATAGAGGCGTGAGAATGGAATCGTATTAGGATGTGAAACCAGCTAGAGTATGGTACAATGTAACTTCATGGCACAAGCTAATTGTAAGGTCCATTGTGCTTTTTAGCAAGTCAGCTTGATATCCCCCATTATCAGAGCTGAGTTCTTCCTTGGTTTTGCTACATACTGCAAGATAGATACATCTACCCTTGAAACACAATGGTAGAGGTCATACATAGGGGTGAGAAAGATGATGATGGGAGGAAGATTATGTGGGCAGGGGTCGCTCGCCCCTTGCCCTACAAGTAGGGCATGCGCAGACTGTTGCCATGAGGTAATGATCAGGCGGTGTTTGGCTGCCACTCAGGCATCACCTTATACTGCGTACTGGCCCTACGTAGTGTAATGTGGAACTGATAAAAATGGGGTGTTGAGACTGCTGAGTTGAGCGATACTCATCCTACCACCGAGACTGTGTTGCTCTGCGGAGATGCCCGCTAAGCATGGGTACCGACCAACTGCTGCAGATCCTGACAGCCCTGGCCTGTCTGTGTGGGTAAGCACAGTTTTTTGATAGGAAGCAACTGAGAGAACAAACTTTTTGATATCCTTTTAGTCTTCCTTTAATTCCCCTTTTATGTTTATAGTTTTTTTTTCCTTTAGTTTCCCTTTTTACTAACCAATATTGGGTTATCCATAATATTGTGTTAAGATCCTTTTTTTTTTTGGTATCCCTTTTCACTAATTAATACTGTATTAAATGCTGTTCGTAGTATTTGTTTTAATGCCACCTGATAATATAGTTATTTTGTATCCTTTTTTAGTTTTTAATTCCTCTTGCTAGGTTTGTCACTGTTACTTTTTATTCTCTCTGTAATAAAAGATATTTTGTGCGTTTGAGTATTTTTGGAACTTGTCTTTATTCCAGACATGTATCCAAACGAACTGCTACACAAGGCCAGGGGAAGAATTCAGAGATGCTGCTCGCCACTGTAGGGAGAAAATTTACCTGGCCAAAGCTCAACTGGAGTTGAAGCTGGCCAGAAATGTGGGGGACAATAAAAAGATTTTTTTCCAAATATATTAATGGGTATAGGGAGTATAGAAATGCTATCAGCCCATTATAGGAAGAGGATGGTTACTTCACAAACAGGGACAGAGACAAGGCAGAGGTGTTCAATCCTTTCTTTTCCTGTGTCTTCAACATGGATGATGGACCAAGGGGATCTCGGTGCCCTGAGTGGGAGGACAATGACTGTGAGAATGATCAACTCCCATTCAACCCTGAAACTGTGCAGAATCTGCTGCTCCAGCTGGATCCCTACAAATCTATGTGGCCTGATGGGATTCATCCCAGAATCCTCAAAGGGCTGGCTGATGTCATCACAAAGCCTCTCTTGATGATTTTGGAGCAGTCCTGGGAATCCAAAGAGGTCTCAAGCTGACTGGAAGCTGGCGAGTGTTGTCCCAATTTTCAAGAAGGACAAGAAGGACAATCCTGGAAAGTACAGGCCTATCAGTCTCACTTCAGTGCCTGATAAAGTTATTGGAGAAGATTATTCTGGAAAGTATTGGAAAACACCAGAAAGACAACACTGTCATTGTTCACAACCAGCAGGGCTTCGTGAAAGTCCTGCTTATGAAACCTGACTTGTTTCTATGACAAGGTAACCTACCTAGTTGACCAAGGGAAGCCAGTTGATGTAATCTTTTGGAATTTCAGTAAAGCTTTCAATACCGTTTCTTACAGAAACCTGGACAAAATGTCCAGCACACAACTGGGTAAATCCATCATGGGTAGGTGAGCTATTGGCCTGTGGGTGAAGCACAGAGGGTCATAGTGAATGGGGTAATATCAGACTGGTGACCTGTCACTAGTGGGGCTCCATAGGGCTCTATCTTGGGCCCTGTGCTCTTCAACATCTTCAGAAATGACTTGGACGCAGAACTGGAAGGGATATTAAGCAAGTTTGCAGACAACATAAAACTGGGAGGAGCTGTTGCCTCCCTTGAAGGCAGGGAGGCCCTGCAGAGAGACCTTGATGAATTAGAGGGCCGGATAATCACCAACCATATGAAGTTCAACAAGGGAAAGTGCCAGATTCTGCACCTGGGGTGGGGTAACCCTGGATGTACATACAGGCTGGAGAATGAGATGCGGGAAAGAAGTGCTGTGGAAAGGGTCCTGGGGTTCTTGGTTGATGGCCAGTTGAATATGAGTCAGCAGTGCCCTGGCAGCCAGGAGAGCCAACCATGTCCTGGGGAGCATCAGGCAAAGCATCGGCAGCCGGTCGAGGGAGGTGATTGTCCCGCTCTGCTCTGCACTGGTGGGGCCCCACTTGAATATTGTGGCAGTTTTGGGCACCACAATATAAGAAATATATTAAGCTATCATAGAGTGTCCAAAGGAGGGCAAGAAATACTGTGAAGGGCCTTGAGAGGAAGCCATATGAGGAGTGGCTGAGGTCACTTGGTCTGTTTAGCCTGAGGAAGAGGAGACTCAGGGGAGACCTCATTGCAGTTACAACTTCCTCATGAGGGGAAGAAGAGGGACAGGACTGATCTCTGTGGTGACTAGTGACAGGATCTAAGGGAATGGTCTGAAGTTGTGTCAGGGCAGGTTTAGGTTGGATATTAGAAAGAGGTTCTTCACCCAGAGGGTGGTTGGGTGCTGGAAGAGGCTCCCCAGGGAAGTGGTCACAGCACCAAACCTGACAGAGTTCACAAAGTGTTTGGACAATACTCTCAGGCACGTGCTGTGACTGTTGGGGATAGTCCTGTGCAGGACTAAGGGTTGGACTCCATGATCCTTGAGGGTCCCTTCTAATTCAGTATATTCTCTGTTTATGTAATTGATTCTAGATACGTCCGTGTACAGTTTATACAACATATTTAAGTGCATTAAATTTTTGCAAACATGTCCCAGTACAGATGTAAAACTCACATTAACTTAATATGCAATGCATATAAAAACATGCATTTAGTAAGAATAGCAAGCTAAAGAAAACTAATAAGCTGCTAGCAACCTAAAAATGCAAGCACTGGTTGCTGCATCTATCATTTTTAATTAGGTTACTAGCAGCCGCTGATTGTACTTCAGTCATTAAGCAGATAGATCAGAAAGAAATAAAAGGGCAGTGATTTCTGTACATTTTCTATGTCATATTCTTTATATTATTGTTAAAAGTGGAATACCTTACTTCTCTTGCAGTAAGTAAATTTCTAGTGCTGTGAAGAAAAATCAAATACACAACTAAGAGTTGTGAATTTCCTGTAGTTCCATTTAACTATTGGTCTAGCTCCCATGGCACAGTCTCAACTGTAAAGCAAAGTTTGGCAATCTGAATTTCAGGAAAAGCTCAAGCACTATACACTCAGAGGAAAATGAATTCTAAAGTGCAAATATCCCTGCTGTCATACCAAGTTGGCTCACTTTTTTGCTCCAATTCCTTTAGTTTCATGATATGTCTCATCTTGGTTTAGCTCATTGACAAAGGACAAGTTTACTGCAACTTTAAATTGGTTTATATTGGCTTGAGGGAGTCTTGCCCAGTCAGGGTTTAGTCAGAAATGGTTTATGTTGACATAACTTAGATTTGGGCACTCAGTTGCCTTCATTTTCTTTTCAGTTTACCACACTTTGAAACTCACTGACATATATCCTCGCCTGAAGGCAAAGGAGTTTCTTTTCCATAGACACTTGAAATATTCAACCATACTTCAGCTTTTTCTTTGGTTATGAACTTCAACAGCTTTTTGGGTAGGTGCTGAAACCAAAAAGCATGTTACAGAATGAGCTTAAAACTTAATACCTCATAGATACCCTGTACAAACATACGGTCCAGTGCAAATAAGTAAAATAGGTATTTTAAGAAATAAACTTTGGTATTTAGAAAGAATGTTCCAGAATTTTAATACAATCAACAAGTTTGAAATAGCAGCTTATATAAGATGTTCTTTGACAGTGACAGGAACATCTTTCAGCACAGCAGACATACTGCTGTATGACAGCCATTGTTGACAACAGTGAGGTGCTAAAGCCCAAACTGGCCCTATACCTATTTGTCTGGGCGTGGTAAATGTGTAGTTCCCATTGTTCCCATTACTTAGTGTTGTCACTTAATGTTTCTTTGGAAATTGTCTGTATTAAGAGAAAATGAAAATATTTAGATTTTTAACAAATCTAAGTGAATAATACAAAACTCATGTACTTTTTCTTTTGACAGTTCTATTTGTGTCTTTTACTTCATGTATGCCTTGTCATCCCACTTCTCCCTTACTTCCTACAGTCTCTGTTGGTGCTTCCCTGAGCTTGTCTAGATTGCACAGAGGAAAAGAGAAAGTAAAGTCTTGCACACATCTGTGTTATCCCTCCAGTCATTGCTCATTTTTCTGTGGAAAGTGGGTAGTTCTTCAAAAGGAGCTCTATACAACTTTTTCGGAGTTACTATGAAGAGGTATTTCAGATAATTCTAGAGTCAGTATGAAAAAAAATGGCATTGAGTCACTTTTGCTCACTTTCCACTTCCAAATGGCAATAAGAGATGCTGATGGACTTAATTTGCATGCTTGATATGAAGTGACTTTGCAATGCAGAATCATCTGAACACTCTGAGAAGTTAAAGGAGTAAAAGAAGGTTACCTAATCATTTATCTTGTCCCAAAAGCCTATTTTCCATTCTCCAGGAGTGAAGAACTTTTTATTTTATTACCTTTATTGCATTTCTGATGGAAGCTCAATTGAGGGAAAACTCAGCTGGTCAATAATGTGGTGACAGTTTTTGCCTCCATCTAACCCATTAATTCCAATAACAAAGAAAAACAAGTATAGCTAGCTGTTTTGGACATGATGAATGACTCAGAGAAACCAAGGATGGCTTTAGAAGAAGCACTTAGAAGATTGCAGCCCCACCATTCACACAGCCCGGCAAAAGGCATGCTCTAGGTCACGTGCATTACCAGTCCTATCACTCAGCCCTGAGCATAAAAGCCCCACTGATGTCTGTTCCCACTTGTAGAACCTGAGGCAACAGTTAGGAAAATAGTGGCCTTCATCTGATCCACGCCTCAAGGGGTCTAACTTAATTGCCAGCACTTGAAAATTCAACCGCGATTATCTATTATTTGATGACATCCAAGGAAAGAGAGGACTCCTTGGCAGATCTCTGCAATCAAGCAGAAGCAGTGCCTTGTGCCCATACCTCTAATTTTTGCTATATCTTGACCTTTCTGACAGCTCCAATAATGGCAGGGGAGTAGATGAGTGTATCTCTGTCACCTAATCTCTTGTTCAGGTACCCAGTAGAACATTGTTTTTCCATCATGCTTGTAAACCTAGCTCAATTATGTCTGTAGCCTGTACCAAAGCATTTAGTCCCAGAAAATACTGTTGTCTCCATATCCTACTCATAAAGGAATTTTCTTCCTCCTTAGTCCTTGTCGCTAAATTAATTTAGCTTACATTTATATAGAAAACATCTTTACCAAAGATACGTAATGACCCATTCATTCTTTATTTGCAGTGCTTCATTGTTAAATATATTTGAAGACATGATGTTTTCCCCAAAGTCAAAAGATCTGCCAGCTTTCACAGTGTATTTACTTGACAGGCTTCATTGGCAGCTGTAGTCATAACAGAAATATTTGTCTTATTCCACTGAACGACAGGTGAAGATGACACATTTAGATCCTCATGAATTATTATGTTAGGCCCAAATGGAAAAAGATTTTAAAAAAGTCAGATTATTCCTATTGGACAAAATGTCCTTAGACACAAGTTTCACATTTTGATATTTTTCATTTTCAGCACTTCAGGGAGGACTAGAAGGTGAAGCACTACTAACAATGATAGAAGACACTACCACCATATGTGAAAATCATCTTATCATAGCTTAGAGTTTGTCATGTCATCCTGCAGAAGGCTGAATGATGTCTGGATTTCACATGTTAATGTGTGCTGGCAGAAGTATAATATAGGTTACTAAAGCAATGGTAACTTAACCCTTTAGATTATTGAAAATTATGAAGGAGAGAAAAAATTAAAATTCTAATATTTTACTGAACAAAAAGCTGGCTATTTTGTAATCCTCCAAGTGAAATCCTATTTATAGCAACAGTGTAATCAAATAGTATGCAATCACTCTGAGGTTTGCAACATTTGACAAATTGTAATTTTGTTCTTCACAAACTCCTAAACACTTCCTGCTAAGTGACAACAAGCATCAGCAAGTTTTAACATTCCTTCTGCAGCTTCTTTATCTCACTATAAAGAACAGATGCCGTTTTGGGGCTGCTGTGTGCTCTTCTGTTCTTTGTGTAATATGCACATGTATACGTGTGTGTGCATCCCATGAAAATGTGATAGCCAAGGCCCATTTCAAATGCTTTTTCTGTAGTACACAGTAAGCAAACAGCTGGCTCTAGGCAAGAATGCTCTGTCAATCATGGTAAAAACATTATCCACATGATATTTCATGGCAAAAGTGACAGAATTCTCAGCATTAATAATGGAATTTGGGCTGTTAAAATATACAAAGATGCTCTCAGAATGTTTTCTAGCATGTCTGTGAAAACTATTTTCTATTTCTGCCCTTCACCAATAACAAGTGGGAAGTTTCAAAAGTACATAGGTTAAAAAGAACTGGTGCTCCCAGAAAATAATTACTTTTGGGCTATCAGCATGCTTTTAAAACAAGGAGCCTAATAAACTGCAGATTTCAAGATGGTAGGAATTTCACGTAATGAAATCAGAACAAATATTCCCTATATGCTAGAACAGTGTTGAGCAAAGTTTTGAATGTCTCAGCCTTTGCCAGTACACCTTTCCCCCCCCTCTCCTTTCTGGGTTCCTTTATAATATGGAATGTAAAGATAAACGTCAAAAATCTCACCAACGACAGAGAAAAAGTGAGTTTCCTTGTGAAAAAGAGAAGGGACTTGTGCTTGGAAGGCAGGAACATTCATGATGGAGAAGGAATGCCAGACATTCAGCTAATGAGGGGCATAACATCATAGGCAATGCAGGAAATGAAAATGAGAAGTAAAAACGGATCACTCAGAGAGTGGAAATAAAACTACCAAAGTCAGAGAAAAAGAAATTTGGAGAACGTACAAGGTTACTTAAAAAAGGAGCACATCTTAGAAGAAATATATCTTGAGACAGGCAATGTCAATTTACCTTGTTAGCAGGTAGTCAGTAACATCATTATTCAACTGTAGAGAAGTCAATAGAAGAATATCATGCAGTTGCCTTATGATGATGTTTTTCTCATCCTGAGTAACCTTCCAGTTTAATGTGTCTAAGTTTTCCATTTATAAGATTTCATTGGAAAAATATCAATTCATTAACACCAAAACATGCAGGAGAGAACACGTCTTGCAGCAAATGCAGATATTTTGTTTGGGAAGGTTATACTACACATAATGAAGACAAGAGCATCTGCAGGGAGGAGACCCATGTTCAGGATCTGTTCCTTTGGAGTTAGAACTCAGATTTCAGCTTTAGCCTTTCCCCAGTAAGCCCTCAAGGCTATCCATTACTCTTGATGGAACATTTTCAATCTCAACGTTAGAGCAGCTCTATTTTGTATAAATTGTATTAAGTATTCATTGAATTTTGGGTTTCAACACCAAGGGTTAGTGGCCTAATCACCTGGCTATTCCAGAAGACATGAGGCAGGGCAGAATGTGGCAGGAATAATATAATAAGACTAAATGGCTTTTATAAACTTCTTCTATTAAGCTCCACACTTCATCATAGCTGACCTGCTTGTGGGAGTCCTGAGACCTTTGGAAACATCCATTACCCAGCTAGGTTACTATTATATCACTGGTAAAATTTTTGGAAATGTCTTTGGCAGCCCCTCTGACGATTCTTTTTTTCCCTAGGAGGATGATAAGGGTCTTAGATTTAATGTGACAAGGTATAGGACAGTCTAGAAATAGCAAAATATTTTTGAACGAACTAATAACTTTCTGACCAAGTTTAATTCTAAGGATACACTAAAATAATCCATTTTTACTTTACTTAAAAAAATAATTAAAAACAAAACAAAACAAAATATACATAATAAAACTGAAGAAGAACAAAAATTGTTGAATGAACAAGTTGTCTGAGTGTTTACCTCTAGTTTCTTTTTGAAGTAGAGGTGTAATTCCAAAGAACCTGTAAAGTCAAGTCAACAAAAAGTAAGGATAAATGTCTTTGTTTTCACAAAGTATAATTTAACCATAAAATATTAACATCTGAAGTTTAAAATTACATTGGAAAACTTCACTTTGAAACAACATGGAGAGTTTTTTGCTGTTATTGCAAGCTTCCTCTAGAAATACCTTTACTACCACCACAATAAAGTTGTAGCATCCCATATGCTCATACAGTACATTAAATAGTTTAGTTATCAATAGCAAAAGACATATGAGAAATATAAGAGCTCAGCACTGAAGAGCACAGACACTCACACTTACTGACTTCTCTGGATTGTTTGTTTTCACACAGTTTGTATGAGCCAGACTCTTGATACTTTCATTAATTCATTCACCCTACCTGTGTAGCATTCCCTACAGAGACACGAAGTCAAACTCTTAAACACAGAGCTGGACTTGATCAGAGGAAGGCTTCAGCAGAGAAAAGGCAACCTTTACTCTACACGGAGGTTTTTACCATCCATATCACACAGAGGAAAGCAAAAGAGTACAGGAGAGCAGGATTCACCAATTGAGTAGAGTAAGGGATGGTAAAACCAAAAAGAAGGGATGATTGCTGCTGTTTCTTCTTTTCTTTATCACCATAGGATCAGTAGTGTGAAGAACACAATACACAGCTCATGACTAGAAGTTGACTATGCCATACTGCAGGGTTCTAATCTAAATGGCAGGTAAAAGAGGGAATGGACTTGAATTCCACATTGTTGCATGAGCTTCCATGTATGCCGCAATTCATAGATGACATGCTCCGTATATGAAACTCTGAATCTCCCCAGTATCTTTGGATCTAACAGGAGCCAGGAAAGATGCCTGTTCTTCAGAGGGAGGTCTCAGTAACATTCTCTTTACAGAATCATAGAATAGTTTGAATTGAAAGGGACCTTTTCAAAGGCATATAGTCCAACTCATTTACAATGAGCAGGGATGTCTTCCACTAGAACAAGTTGCTCAGAGCCCCACCCAACTTGACTTTGAATATTTCCAGGGATGAGGCACCTATCAGCTCTAAGGGTAACCTGTGCCAGTGTTTTACCACACTCATTCTAAAATACTTCTTCCTTATATCTAATCTAAATTGACCCTCCTTCAGTTTAAAACCATTACATCTTGTCTTATCCCAACAGGCTCTGCTAAAAGGTTTGCCCCCGTCTTTCTTATAGGCTTTAGAGACATTTGTAGATAATTCTGGAATAATATCATGCCTTGTCAACATTACACCAAATGTTAAAATTGATCTATCATTTTATAATCCATTTCAAGTTCATATTCTCCTTTTCAATACACAGAAAGATCTCATCACATAAAAGATAAAGAAAAACATTGGTCCTGTTCCTTAGTACTTTTCACTCTCTAAATTCTTTTTTAGTGCTTTTATCTTTTCAAAGGAGTAATTTTGTATCCAAATCAATTCTACTTCTCATACGATTTCATGATAAACCAAAAATAAACAATATATTTCAGTTTCCTAAGACTATATAACATGAGGTATATTTCCAAAACCCTTGTTTAAGCAAGCCTTTTGAAGCTATTGGATAGTGTACATAAGGTCTGCAAAATAACATAAAAATAAAGCTTTACCATAAAGTCTTCCCTCTGCCACATGTAGGTCAGCAATTTCTCTGTCAGTATTGATAATGCTTTTTTTCATTCTTTGCTCATGCAACTAATTCCAACACAGCTGTCACATAGTAGATTTTAGATGATAAAAACCTTTTTGTTGTTATGATACTTATAAGCTGTCTGAAGTTATACAAATCAAAAATATACTCATCTCTGCCTCTCTTCTTAAATAATTCTCTGACCTCTCTTGATTATCCAGAACAAGTTTGAAAAGTGAAAAAAATGAAAAATACTTCTGCTATTATTCAAGAAATCTCTTTCAATTTCTGTACTTTGAAGGCAGTTGATATATATGACAAACAATGACAGCAGAGTTTCAATGGAGTCAAGCAAAAAGTATATCTGATCTCTGACATCCCTGTGTCATCTCAGTAGCAAATGTTATAAGAATTGGCCAAGATTTCTGAGATCCTTGTGCTTCTCAGTGAGTTGTGTACTTCTTATATTTTTTTGCTTTGAATTTCGTTTTCCAAATTTGTGAAAATAATCAAACTAGAAGTGTCAAGAGACAAAATAAACATTCATATATTGCTGAGAATGAGTGGTACTGTGATTTCGGGTTTTAATTACCAACATAGCATGCTGGCTGATCTCACTATTAATGAAGGAGAAAAAAAAAGAGGGTGTTTACATCAGGAAATGGAGATTGACAGTCATGACCTATGAAAAGCAGAATACATTTTTTTAATATTTAGAACAAAGAGCATTTTTGGTGCTGTATTTCTGCTTGAATAAACACTTTACCAAGGTTCATATGATTTGCAAATCTGGTTTAGTTTCATTTGAAAAATTTCTCAGATTAGGAATGTCCTTATTTTCTTAATCATTTTGCTTGGTCCCTAAATAAAATGCGATTCAAACTCTCTATCAATAGGCATTCAAAATCAAATTTTCCTGTTAGAGCTATTTGTAACTAAGAAATGTGTGCTTGTTGACACATGAACAAATGACATGAATGAATCTGCAGAAATCATGAGAAAGAAAGAAAATTATACATAACAGCCACCCGTCTGGTACTGATTTCATCATCTTTCTATCCAAATGGTTTCTTTGGATTTCTTTTTTAGCTTTCTTTTGGACATATATCACAAAAACCTGGACACGTTACTCTCAAGAAAAGTTTTTTTGTGTGTGTGCATAAACTCAAACACCAAGAAAAGGGGATTTTTTTGTGTGTGTTTGAACTCAAAGGAAACCATATGTAAAGTACTTGGAGCAAAGTCATATACAAAAGTGCTAATAGAACAGGTATTGGAAAGCTGAGAAGTGCAAGTACATATTGAGATTCACAAAAAAAGAACGTGGCAACTCACTAATGATCTGATAATTTCACAGGTTCTACTCAAGTTCAGGGCAACATTAAGAAGACTACAATTATTACTCAGCTGTGATGCTTTCAATCACAATGCCTTTGAGTGAGGTTCAAAAAACCAAAATTTATCACCATTATAAAGTGGCTGATCACCATAACATCTGTTCTGAAATTTAAAAATAAAAAGACTATTTGCTGTCTGGAAATTTTTGGATCTGTGTTTTCTAGCTGTGTCTTCAGATTGCTGAGGATATTTTTCTATTTCTCCGTCTGCTCCCATTCTGTTGCTTTTCTGGTTTTCACTCAGTCTTGTTTGGTTTTACTCCATTACAGTCTGCCCCAGTTTGCTTTATTTGCAGCTCTAACCTAATGCTGTTCCCTACACCCCATTCTATTATTTCCTCGGAGGAAAAGTAGGAAACTTCGAGTCTCATCCCCAGCACAAGAGAAGAAAGGAGTGAACAGATACATGTTCTCTACCAGGAGAAACAGAATCCTGAAATGGTTTGAAAAAATTCAACATCTATTTCATATGTGCTGACTATAAAATATTTGCATGTGACTCGTTTCCCAGCAACAATATATCCTGGCAAGCACTGATGAATTCTTTTCTTTTCGTGATTCAATACCAATTTTTAGTACCTCAAATGAAGCCACTCATTCTTCATAATAAAATATAAAGAAGAGATATAAAGAAGAAAAAAATAGACCAAGATTTAGAGAAGAGGAGGATGATTTATTTTGCCCCATTTACAAATAAACCCACTGTAGTGTGTGTTAAAATTTGATGTGGATATCATTGCTCCTTAAAATTTACTCCTGCACACTCCCTGTTGTTCCTAACACAATGGAATGGAACATAAAGTTATCAGCTATTAAATTGTCATGTTTTAAAGTGCAAATTTCTGGCGACCTGAAGCCTAGGCTTGGGTATAAGCTCACTCTAGGCACAGCCTACAACTTTGCAAATATTCTTAAACCTATGCCTGTGAATATGAAAAAAGAAGCCCTCTCTGTCATTTCAAATTCCACTTCCAAGCAGAGGGTTCCAACTGTCTGGTTCCTATCAGGGGAAAGAAGACCCTTAAGACCAATATTTCCCAAACCTTGTGTTTCATGTTCTCAGACTGATAAATTATAGCCGAGAATTTCTCTTCCCATCATGGCAGCCTGAGTGGTTGGAAAGAAGAGTCATGATCTGTCTCCCAGTTGTGGAAGGAGGTGAATAAGAAAGATGAAGAGACAGAGACAGAGTCAGACAGGGAGGAAGGAAGGGAGAGTGGGAGGGAAGGAGATGAGATCTAGCAGAAAGCAGAGATTCAGGCTAATACAGATAACAGCGAAACCATCTACTCCGTTTTCAATGTTTGCAACCCCAGAGGGGTCAATTCTGAGAAGATCATATTGTTCAAACAAGGGATTGATCAGCATGTTCATGGGCTGCAAACAGGCCAGCTTATAGTAGAGAGAGGGGTGGTAAGGGAACAAACAAGAGATTTGGAGCAGTGGGAAACTGGGAGGGAGGGCAGCCAGGCATACTCCATGCCATTGATCCCAATGTGTGGCCATGACTACCTAAAGAGTGAAAATGCAGAGGAAGAGAAGTTAAGTAAGGCCATGCCAGAAGAGTGAGCTCAGCTAAGATCTGTCATCGGAACAAAAATGATTTTGAGGCAGAAGACAGAGTGTCTGGGTAGGATCTGCTGCTGGGGGGCAGAGGAGCTGTGCTCAGAATGTAGTTACACACCACAGAAAAACAGATTGTAAGTACTCAGCCTAAGTGACCCCAAAAACCAATGAACATCTCTCACTTTGCTCTCCCTCAGTTCATTTAAAAGTTAGTTAAGATATTCTTTAATATTTCTCAGCCTTAATTGTATTCTATAATAGCCATAGTACAAAGCCTGAACTTGTTAACTTCACTTAAATGTGTTAAAGATTAACTGTTGTCTCTCTCTCATTTTAAGCACTTGTCCTCTGTCAAAAAAGTTTTTATGGTAAAAAGTAATAGAATACATGTTTTAGGTAGAAATAGCAACATATATAGACTCCTAGACCTACTACAAAGTACAGCTTAATGATAAAACTTCAAGGAAGAAATCTTGTTTCTGTTAAAACCTGTATCAACAAGTTTTGTGGCATTTTAGAACTCAATCATAAAATGACATCCTACTTCAGAGTAGGATGTTTTATTGTCCAAGGCTATGTCAAGCCAATACTGCAAAGTGGTAATAGGTCTGCAGCACAATCACTGGCTTTGAGGATCTGATGCACGCACCATATGGGTTTCATGGCAGGTGACTTTGAACTTGCTGCAATTTTTGGCAACTATCAAATCAAAATGAAAATTCTAGGCAGTGGAAAAAAAATCACACATAACTGTAAAGCTGATGCAGAAAACCAGATTTTATCATGGACTCTTGTTTTTAAGGTATAGGACCACACACATGAAAGTCTTATGGGACACCACATCTTAGGAAAATGCACTGACACCAGCAGTGAGTTACTTAAACATTTGTTAAATCACTTCACAAATAATAATACATCAAATGTTATCTTCCCTTGTAGCTTTCTTATTCTAAGAGGGAAAATACTAGCCTAAAGAGTTTTTAAGTATTTAAGATATTAATTTAGTTGATATCTGAAAAATATATTTCTTTAGGGCTTCTGTAGAATTTCCTTTACTTTGTACAAATATCAGGAAAACTATATATCTGCACATAAAAACATTGAAATTAATAAAGAATTTTTTGGTTGTTGAAATACCTATATTTCATAAGTGAAGTTGTGTGTATAGCCTCTAATCTGTCAGGCACTCAGAAAAAAAAAATACACTACTAGTTAAACTCAGATTTCATAAACTATATATTAATGTGTCAGCAAACAGTTGTGTTTTTTCAGCTAGACTGATCCACCACTTGTTCTGGATGTCACGGAGTTTCTGTTGGAGCTTGCTGCATGCAAGACGAAAGGCTGCTTTTCTTACGTGACAGGAAGGCAGTGCAAGGTGTGCTTGGTGAGCGGTTCTCTTCTTCCTCAGCAATACCTGGATCTCTTGATTGTTTTCATCGAACTAGTTCTTGTTCTTCTTGAGTGAGAACCCTAAGGATTCTTCAGAGGACTGCTGGATGCCGTTTTTAATATGGTGCCAAAGTGTTTCAGGAGAGGGATCTATAGAATCTGAGGAATGGTTATCTAGCCTAGTTTGAAGATTAGCCTGGAATTTGTGTCTTACTGTGGCTGATTGGAGTCTCCTCCTTGGGATACTGCCCCTTTTATGTTTGAATTTAAGAATGAGGTTAAGTTTACAGCGCACCAGTTGATGGTCTGTTTGGCGTTCTGTGCTGGGCATCACGCGGGTGTGGTGGACATTGNTCAACACCAAGGGTTAGTGGCCTAATCACCTGGCTATTCCAGAAGACATGAGGCAGGGCAGAATGTGGCAGGAATAATATAATAAGACTAAATGGTTCTTCTATTAAGCTCCACACTTCATCATAGCTGACCTGCTTGTGGGAGTCCTGAGACCTTTGGAAACATCCATTACCCAGCTAGGTTACTATTATATCACTGGTAAAATTTTTGGAAATGTCTTTGGCAGCCCCTCTGACGATTCTTTTTTTCCCTAGGAGGATGATAAGGGTCTTAGATTTAATGTGACAAGGTATAGGACAGTCTAGAAATAGCAAAATATTTTTGAACGAACTAATAACTTTCTGACCAAGTTTAATTCTAAGGATACACTAAAATAATCCATTTTTACTTTACTTAAAAAAATAATTAAAAACAAAACAAAACAAAATATACATAATAAAACTGAAGAAGAACAAAAATTGTTGAATGAACAAGTTGTCTGAGTGTTTACCTCTAGTTTCTTTTTGAAGTAGAGGTGTAATTCCAAAGAACCTGTAAAGTCAAGTCAACAAAAAGTAAGGATAAATGTCTTTGTTTTCACAAAGTATAATTTAACCATAAAATATTAACATCTGAAGTTTAAAATTACATTGGAAAACTTCACTTTGAAACAACATGGAGAGTTTTTTGCTGTTATTGCAAGCTTCCTCTAGAAATACCTTTACTACCACCACAATAAAGTTGTAGCATCCCATATGCTCATACAGTACATTAAATAGTTTAGTTATCAATAGCAAAAGACATATGAGAAATATAAGAGCTCAGCACTGAAGAGCACAGACACTCACACTTACTGACTTCTCTGGATTGTTTGTTTTCACACAGTTTGTATGAGCCAGACTCTTGATACTTTCATTAATTCATTCACCCTACCTGTGTAGCATTCCCTACAGAGACACGAAGTCAAACTCTTAAACACAGAGCTGGACTTGATCAGAGGAAGGCTTCAGCAGAGAAAAGGCAACCTTTACTCTACACGGAGGTTTTTACCATCCATATCACACAGAGGAAAGCAAAAGAGTACAGGAGAGCAGGATTCACCAATTGAGTAGAGTAAGGGATGGTAAAACCAAAAAGAAGGGATGATTGCTGCTGTTTCTTCTTTTCTTTATCACCATAGGATCAGTAGTGTGAAGAACACAATACACAGCTCATGACTAGAAGTTGACTATGCCATACTGCAGGGTTCTAATCTAAATGGCAGGTAAAAGAGGGAATGGACTTGAATTCCACATTGTTGCATGAGCTTCCATGTATGCCGCAATTCATAGATGACATGCTCCGTATATGGAACTCTGAATCTCCCCAGTATCTTTGGATCTAACAGGAGCCAGGAAAGGTGCCTGTTCTTCAGAGGGAGGTCTCAGTAACATTCTCTTTACAGAATCATAGAATAGTTTGAATTGAAAGGGACCTTTTCAAAGGCATATAGTCCAACTCGTTTACAATGAGCAGGGATGTCTTCCACTAGAACAAGTTGCTCAGAGCCCCACCCAACTTGACTTTGAATATTTCCAGGGATGAGGCACCTATCAGCTCTAAGGGTAACCTGTGCCAGTGTTTTACCACACTCATTCTAAAATACTTCTTCCTTATATCTAATCTAAATTGACCCTCCTTCAGTTTAAAACCATTACATCTTGTCTTATCCCAACAGGCTCTGCTAAAAGGTTTGCCCCCGTCTTTCTTATAGGCTTTAGAGACATTTGTAGATAATTCTGGAATAATATCATGCCTTGTCAACATTACACCAAATGTTAAAATTGATCTATCATTTTATAATCCATTTCAAGTTCATATTCTCCTTTTCAATACACAGAAAGATCTCATCACATAAAAGATAAAGAAAAACATTGGTCCTGTTCCTTAGTACTTTTCACTCTCTAAATTCTTTTTTAGTGCTTTTATCTTTTCAAATGAGTAATTTTGTATCCAAATCAATTCTACTTCTCATACGATTTCATGATAAACCAAAAATAAACAATATATTTCAGTTTCCTAAGACTATATAACATGAGGTATATTTCCAAAACCCTTGTTTAAGCAAGCCTTTTGAAGCTATTGGATAGTGTACATAAGGTCTGCAAAATAACATAAAAATAAAGCTTTACCATAAAGTCTTCCCTCTGCCACATGTAGGTCAGCAATTTCTCTGTCAGTATTGATAATGCTTTTTTTCATTCTTTGCTCATGCAACTAATTCCAACACAGCTGTCACATAGTAGATTTTAGATGATAAAAACCTTTTTGTTGTTATGATACTTATAAGCTGTCTGAAGTTATACAAATCAAAAATATACTCATCTCTGCCTCTCTTCTTAAATAATTCTCTGACCTCTCTTGATTATCCAGAACAAGTTTGAAAAGTGAAAAAAATGAAAAATACTTCTGCTATTATTCAAGAAATCTCTTTCAATTTCTGTACTTTGAAGGCAGTTGATATATATGACAAACAATGACAGCAGAGTTTCAATGGAGTCAAGCAAAAAGTATATCTGATCTCTGACATCCCTGTGTCATCTCAGTAGCAAATGTTATAAGAATTGGCCAAGATTTCTGAGATCCTTGTGCTTCTCAGTGAGTTGTGTACTTCTTATATTTTTTTGCTTTGAATTTCGTTTTCCAAATTTGTGAAAATAATCAAACTAGAAGTGTCAAGAGACAAAATAAACATTCATATATTGCTGAGAATGAGTGGTACTGTGATTTCGGGTTTTAATTACCAACATAGCATGCTGGCTGATCTCACTATTAATGAAGGAGAAAAAAAAAGAGGGTGTTTACATCAGGAAATGGAGATTGACAGTCATGACCTATGAAAAGCAGAATACATTTTTTTAATATTTAGAACAAAGAGCATTTTTGGTGCTGTATTTCTGCTTGAATAAACACTTTACCAAGGTTCATATGATTTGCAAATCTGGTTTAGTTTCATTTGAAAAATTTCTCAGATTAGGAATGTCCTTATTTTCTTAATCATTTTGCTTGGTCCCTAAATAAAATGCGATTCAAACTCTCTATCAATAGGCATTCAAAATCAAATTTTCCTGTTAGAGCTATTTGTAACTAAGAAATGTGTGCTTGTTGACACATGAACAAATGACATGAATGAATCTGCAGAAATCATGAGAAAGAAAGAAAATTATACATAACAGCCACCCGTCTGGTACTGATTTCATCATCTTTCTATCCAAATGGTTTCTTTGGATTTCTTTTTTAGCTTTCTTTTGGACATATATCACAAAAACCTGGACACGTTACTCTCAAGAAAAGTTTTTTTGTGTGTGTGCATAAACTCAAACACCAAGAAAAGGGGATTTTTTTGTGTGTGTTTGAACTCAAAGGAAACCATATGTAAAGTACTTGGAGCAAAGTCATATACAAAAGTGCTAATAGAACAGGTATTGGAAAGCTGAGAAGTGCAAGTACATATTGAGATTCACAAAAAAAGAACGTGGCAACTCACTAATGATCTGATAATTTCACAGGTTCTACTCAAGTTCAGGGCAACATTAAGAAGACTACAATTATTACTCAGCTGTGATGCTTTCAATCACAATGCCTTTGAGTGAGGTTCAAAAAACCAAAATTTATCACCATTATAAAGTGGCTGATCACCATAACATCTGTTCTGAAATTTAAAAATAAAAAGACTATTTGCTGTCTGGAAATTTTTGGATCTGTGTTTTCTAGCTGTGTCTTCAGATTGCTGAGGATATTTTTCTATTTCTCCGTCTGCTCCCATTCTGTTGCTTTTCTGGTTTTCACTCAGTCTTGTTTGGTTTTACTCCATTACAGTCTGCCCCAGTTTGCTTTATTTGCAGCTCTAACCTAATGCTGTTCCCTACACCCCATTCTATTATTTCCTCGGAGGAAAAGTAGGAAACTTCGAGTCTCATCCCCAGCACAAGAGAAGAAAGGAGTGAACAGATACATGTTCTCTACCAGGAGAAACAGAATCCTGAAATGGTTTGAAAAAATTCAACATCTATTTCATATGTGCTGACTATAAAATATTTGCATGTGACTCGTTTCCCAGCAACAATATATCCTGGCAAGCACTGATGAATTCTTTTCTTTTCGTGATTCAATACCAATTTTTAGTACCTCAAATGAAGCCACTCATTCTTCATAATAAAATATAAAGAAGAGATATAAAGAAGAAAAAAATAGACCAAGATTTAGAGAAGAGGAGGATGATTTATTTTGCCCCATTTACAAATAAACCCACTGTAGTGTGTGTTAAAATTTGATGTGGATATCATTGCTCCTTAAAATTTACTCCTGCACACTCCCTGTTGTTCCTAACACAATGGAATGGAACATAAAGTTATCAGCTATTAAATTGTCATGTTTTAAAGTGCAAATTTCTGGCGACCTGAAGCCTAGGCTTGGGTATAAGCTCACTCTAGGCACAGCCTACAACTTTGCAAATATTCTTAAACCTATGCCTGTGAATATGAAAAAAGAAGCCCTCTCTGTCATTTCAAATTCCACTTCCAAGCAGAGGGTTCCAACTGTCTGGTTCCTATCAGGGGAAAGAAGACCCTTAAGACCAATATTTCCCAAACCTTGTGTTTCATGTTCTCAGACTGATAAATTATAGCCGAGAATTTCTCTTCCCATCATGGCAGCCTGAGTGGTTGGAAAGAAGAGTCATGATCTGTCTCCCAGTTGTGGAAGGAGGTGAATAAGAAAGATGAAGAGACAGAGACAGAGTCAGACAGGGAGGAAGGAAGGGAGAGTGGGAGGGAAGGAGATGAGATCTAGCAGAAAGCAGAGATTCAGGCTAATACAGATAACAGCGAAACCATCTACTCCGTTTTCAATGTTTGCAACCCCAGAGGGGTCAATTCTGAGAAGATCATATTGTTCAAACAAGGGATTGATCAGCATGTTCATGGGCTGCAAACAGGCCAGCTTATAGTAGAGAGAGGGGTGGTAAGGGAACAAACAAGAGATTTGGAGCAGTGGGAAACTGGGAGGGAGGGCAGCCAGGCATACTCCATGCCATTGATCCCAATGTGTGGCCATGACTACCTAAAGAGTGAAAATGCAGAGGAAGAGAAGTTAAGTAAGGCCATGCCAGAAGAGTGAGCTCAGCTAAGATCTGTCATCGGAACAAAAATGATTTTGAGGCAGAAGACAGAGTGTCTGGGTAGGATCTGCTGCTGGGGGGCAGAGGAGCTGTGCTCAGAATGTAGTTACACACCACAGAAAAACAGATTGTAAGTACTCAGCCTAAGTGACCCCAAAAACCAATGAACATCTCTCACTTTGCTCTCCCTCAGTTCATTTAAAAGTTAGTTAAGATATTCTTTAATATTTCTCAGCCTTAATTGTATTCTATAATAGCCATAGTACAAAGCCTGAACTTGTTAACTTCACTTAAATGTGTTAAAGATTAACTGTTGTCTCTCTCTCATTTTAAGCACTTGTCCTCTGTCAAAAAAGTTTTTATGGTAAAAAGTAATAGAATACATGTTTTAGGTAGAAATAGCAACATATATAGACTCCTAGACCTACTACAAAGTACAGCTTAATGATAAAACTTCAAGGAAGAAATCTTGTTTCTGTTAAAACCTGTATCAACAAGTTTTGTGGCATTTTAGAACTCAATCATAAAATGACATCCTACTTCAGAGTAGGATGTTTTATTGTCCAAGGCTATGTCAAGCCAATACTGCAAAGTGGTAATAGGTCTGCAGCACAATCACTGGCTTTGAGGATCTGATGCACGCACCATATGGGTTTCATGGCAGGTGACTTTGAACTTGCTGCAATTTTTGGCAACTATCAAATCAAAATGAAAATTCTAGGCAGTGGAAAAAAAATCACACATAACTGTAAAGCTGATGCAGAAAACCAGATTTTATCATGGACTCTTGTTTTTAAGGTATAGGACCACACACATGAAAGTCTTATGGGACACCACATCTTAGGAAAATGCACTGACACCAGCAGTGAGTTACTTAAACATTTGTTAAATCACTTCACAAATAATAATACATCAAATGTTATCTTCCCTTGTAGCTTTCTTATTCTAAGAGGGAAAATACTAGCCTAAAGAGTTTTTAAGTATTTAAGATATTAATTTAGTTGATATCTGAAAAATATATTTCTTTAGGGCTTCTGTAGAATTTCCTTTACTTTGTACAAATATCAGGAAAACTATATATCTGCACATAAAAACATTGAAATTAATAAAGAATTTTTTGGTTGTTGAAATACCTATATTTCATAAGTGAAGTTGTGTGTATAGCCTCTAATCTGTCAGGCACTCAGAAAAAAAAAATACACTACTAGTTAAACTCAGATTTCATAAACTATATATTAATGTGTCAGCAAACAGTTGTGTTTTTTCAGCTAGACTGATCCACCACTTGTTCTGGATGTCACGGAGTTTCTGTTGGAGCTTGCTGCATGCAAGACGAAAGGCTGCTTTTCTTACGTGACAGGAAGGCAGTGCAAGGTGTGCTTGGTGAGCGGTTCTCTTCTTCCTCAGCAATACCTGGATCTCTTGATTGTTTTCATCGAACTAGTTCTTGTTCTTCTTGAGTGAGAACCCTAAGGATTCTTCAGAGGACTGCTGGATGCCGTTTTTAATATGGTGCCAAAGTGTTTCAGGAGAGGGATCTATAGAATCTGAGGAATGGTTATCTAGCCTAGTTTGAAGATTAGCCTGGAATTTGTGTCTTACTGTGGCTGATTGGAGTCTCCTCCTTGGGATACTGCCCCTTTTATGTTTGAATTTAAGAATGAGGTTAAGTTTACAGCGCACCAGTTGATGGTCTGTTTGGCGTTCTGTGCTGGGCATCACGCGGGTGTGGTGGACATTGCGGACATCTCTCCGTCGCACCAAGACACAATCGATGAGGTGCCAATGTTTGGATCTGGGATGCATCCATGTTGTCTTCAGACTATTTTTCTGCTGAAAGATAGTGTTACTGATGGTGAACTGTTGCTCCACACAGAATTCTAGCAGAAGGTGACCATTATTTTTGCAGTTTCCAACACCATGCTTGCCTAATACTCCTTTCCAGGCTTCAAAGGTCTTTCCTACTCTGGCATTGAAATCACCAAGGATAATGATCTTATCATCTGCAGGAAACTTCTGGGTAAGGTGGCACAGGTCAGTGTAAAATTTATCTTTTTGGGCAGGGTCAGCTTGGAGAGTTGGGGCATATATACTAAAGAGGACAACATGTTGCTTGTTGTGTAGTGGAAGGCATAGGGAGATAATTCGGCCAGAATGAGCTGATGGCAGATTTTCGAGTTTAGGAACAATAGAGTTTTTGATCTTGAAGCCGACTCCTGAGATATGCTTTTCAGTTCTGGTTTTACCTGACCAAAAGAGTGTGTAACCAGCACCATGTTCTTTCTCTGAGACTGCCTTCCTCGTGAAGGAGAACTTCGCTGAGAGCAGCAATGTCGATGTTGAGACGTGACAGTTCATGGGCAATCAGGGCAGAGTGACGCTCAGGGCATCCACTATTCGCAGAATCCAGCATGGTTCTGATGTTCCAGCACGCGAGAGTTAATTTAGCTGCACCTTTGGAGGCAGTTGTATATGCAAGAGAAGTGTAGGGAATAGAACAAAGGTCTCTATGGAACCTTTGTTGACCTCACCAAGGCTTTCAATACCGTGAGCAGAAAAGGTCTATGGCAAATTTTTAAATGCTTAGGTTGTCCCCCCAAGTTCCTCAAAATGATCATCTCACTTCATGAGGATCAGCACAGCCAAGTCAGTTATGGCAATGCACTTTCTAAGCCCTTTCTAATAGCCAATGGTGTGAAACAAGGCTGCATTCTTGTACCAACCCTATTCACAGTCTTTTTCAGCATGATGCTCCAAAGGGCCACGGCAGACCTCGAGGATCAGGACAGTATCTACATTCGATACCGTACTGATGGAAGCCTATTCTACCTAAGGCGACTGAAGGCCCACACTAAGACCTTAAACCATCTTGTCCAGGAGCTGCTTTATGCTGATGACGCCGCCCTTGTTGCCCACACAGAAGCAGCTCTGCAGCATTTAACATCCTGCTTTGCGGGCGCTGCTGAGCTCTTTGGGCTGGAAGTCAGTCTAAAGAAGACAGAAGTTCTCTATCAACTGGCACCTCAGGAAGTCTTCCATCATCCCCATATCACCATTGGCCAATCAGAGCTCAAATCAGTCCAGCAGTTTAATTACCTAGGAAGCCTCATCTCCTCAGATGGTAAGATTGACGGGGAGATAGACAACAGGTTAGCAAAGGCATATAGTGCTTTTGGAAAAGTCCATAAAAGAGTTTGGTGAAATAAACACTTGAAGAAAGGTACAAAGATCAGTGTTTACAGAGCCATTGTGCATTCTACTCTCTTATATGGATCTGAATCTGCCACCACCTGTAACTCCTAGAACGCTTCCATCAACACTGCCTCCGTACAACTCTAAACATCCACTGGTCAGATTATGTGACCAATACATCTGTTCTAGAACAAGCAGCAGTCACAAGCATTGAGGCCATGTTGCTGAGAACACAGCTGCGATGGGCAGGGCACGTCTCAAGGATGAAGGACCACCGCCTCCCTAAGATCTTACTTTATGGTGAACTTGCCACTGGCTGCCGTAAGAGAGGAGCCCTGAAGAAAAGATACAAGGACTCCCTGAAGCAACGTCTCAGCCTTGGCCATATTGATCACTATAACTGGTCTACTTTGGCCTCCAACCGGGAGGCCTGGAAACATGCCATCTATAACACTGCTGCTTCCTTTGAGAATGCCTGCAGCATCACTCTTGAGGAGAAAAGACAACGCAGAAAAAATCATGCCTTGCAGAATTTACCACCTAAGGAGTCTTTCTGCTGTGCCTTTTGCAACCTGACATGTCTATCTTGTATTGGCCTTTTCAGCCACCAGCGTGCTTGTGTCAAACGTGGGTAGAGACCTTTCCCTAATCTTCGTTCACAAAGCCCAGCCATGAAAAATGAAAATATTAATGTATGTCATGAGTATAGCTGAAGTAGGAGCTGATGCATTCAGAGTTTATTTTGCAAAAAATAAAGAAGTAAAAGAAGGAAAAATACAGTCTTAGAGCCATTTTCTCTTCTTCATATTCTTGCAAAAAGTAAACAGCTATCTCTCAGGCTCTTTTCCCTCCATTTTCTTCACTTTGCTAAAAGCTTTGACAAGACAATTTTTTTTTTCCCCTAGATAAATGCTTTCACTTCTTTCCCTCCCAACTTTTCACCCACTGTGAGAAAAAGTTCTCTATAAACAGCAGGATAGGGTATGAACAGGAAGGCATTTTCATATATGTCTTAACTATAATGTAATTTATTTTAAAAAAATTCCAAACCTGTAATACATAATACCTTATTCTAATATTTGTCTTAAAAATTTATTCTGTGCACATAGTGTTTTCTCTAATCAAGTTTTTCAACATTTTTTTTTCCCACATAAAATCTAAATAGTCTCTTCTCTCCCCTATTATCTCCTATAGCTACAGCAGGAAAATCTGTTGTGGTGGTGACGAGTGGTTCCCTATCTTGTAGTATGGGAGAAGACAGAGTATTTCCTGATTCTGGAATTGACAGACTCCACCGACTTGCATCTACCACTGACCATACCCCTGAGCAGTGATTTCAGACCACAAGAGAATAAGGCAGCTTCGCAATAAAGGGAAGGCAAGTTTTGCCAGAGGTAATGTGCCCATCACTGTGAGAGGATGCAAACTACAGGGGGTTAGAGGAAAAGAGATGGGAGCAGAGAGAAACATAGGGCCATGAGAGGAGAAATCCACAAAGTGCCTCAGTACCCAGCAGCCCTGGGCCCCACTTCTCAAGCTGAAAAATGCCAGTCCAACGCAACACAAAAGAACCGTATTTCTTACAGACAAAGCAACAAATTTCACTCATTTGTTATTTCACTAATTCAGTGGTATACCCTAAGGACTTCAACACTGCCAATAGTGGAGAAACCATATCAATGAAGCCAAGAATTAGTATTATATCACTGTGAATAAGCTTTATGTATAGCATGAGTATAAGGAGTCTGAACAGATAACATTGGCAATTCTTCCAAATGCTTGAGTTTATCATCTTAACATCTGGTTTCTTTGTTGTAAACATTGAGAGCTAAAAGCTTATACTCAGCTATACAAGAGAAACACCTTCCCATCTCCCCACCCCCCAGCCCCCCATAAAATTTACAAAGGTTTTTGATAAGGAAGGAAAAAAATGTAAAAGAAAAAAATGTGAAAAAAATGTAAAAAAAATTTCAACTGTGTACAGTAGCTTTTCTTTTATCATCCTTGGAGTTAATTATTGCAACCAGTGTTACAGTGAGGAGTAAACTAACTACTTTATTCCTCCTACAGGCAGACACGTTTGGTGTTTCTGTTAGTCTTTTCTTCTTTTTCTTTTTAACTTAGCCAACTCTTGGCCAATATTAATAAGTATACTTGAATAGCAGGTCAATATTGAATACATTCAAACTGCTCACTCACTGTGCATAGAGAGAAAGATGTTTCCAACCAAATTTGAATAACAAATTTGAAGAACCTATGATCAGGTTAAAAATTCTGCATATATAATTCAGGGTGAAACATTAATTTGGGTCTTCTGTGAAAGGTATTTGTGGGCTACTCTGTCACTGGAAGAAAAAGGAAAATAAGAGAACTGGAGACATCACAATTTTGAGAAGTACTCAGAAAAGACAGCATGTTTCGGGTTACATATGCATTTCAACACAGTTTCTGTGCTTTGTTTAGTAAAATGCTGGTGCACAGATGTTAGATATTCTGGTTTGGGGCTGAGAGCCCAAGACTCTGTTCTTCCAACTAATTAATTTTACAATTAGAGCACAATGCTTTCTTCTACCTCCTCCAGACACTCCATTTCCCCCCTCATTGTTCCCATAAGTAAATCCTACATGTTCAGATCAGCTTCCTATCCCCTAACTCACTCATATGCTCTTTTCCTTCTACCAGGAAAATGTTTTTTGTTTATTTTACAGAAAGAACATGCTTAAAGGAGAGAAGTACATAATCTGGTTGTTTGGGGTTTTTTTCACAATTGAGTTCTGATGACAGTGAATTGATCTCACCAATGCACACTTTTCTGCATTTTGAGTGGAAGAAGAGTAGTATTTTAAGGGGTGGGAAAGAAAAAGTTCGGTCTTTTTACCATTATGGAGTACAAAACAAAACAGTCTGACCAGACTTTCTAGTCACCTAACAGCTCTGGACAGGAATAGATAAAAAAGAGATAAAAATATAGGTCTATGTTCATCCACAGATAACATAATTTTATGACAAGTCATCAGTCATTCCCATCATGTGCCAAAAATGTTGTTTCCTACTGGATGATAGCATGGCTGTGGCATGGTCAGCTTCTCAAAAGGCAATTTGTGAAAAAAACAGGGCAATTTTTGCTATCTAGCAAATAGATCCAGAAAAATCTTTTAAGAACAGGGTGCAGACAGAGTAATAAATGTGCCTTAAAGTTAAAACCAAACCATTTTTGTCAATGGTTCTCCTTGTGCCTGACCAGAGGTTTTAATTATGGACATTGACGGCTCATTTCTAAAAGTTCCTCTGCAACTTTGACAACTGCAGTTTCCACTCTGTTGATATGAAGCTGACTTTTTTGAAGGTAATGTAGGTACTGTGTAATACACTAAGATAGATTTGACTCTTTAATATTTATAAGATTAGCATTTATATTAGACCATAATGAGCTCCAATTAGTATCATTCCAATCTAACCTAAGGTCTATAACCCAATTTTCTTACATTTCAGACATCATCTTCAGAAGTAAGATGGAAAAGAGTTGATTGATTCATGACAACATTTTTTAGGGTCTACCGGGAAGAAGAATTGCTTGAATGATTGATCAGCATTTTTTCATCTGTCACTTGAGGTATCTTTAATGAAAAGTACCTTATCAAGCCATGAATTCACTGATAATAGCAAGTATTTAGAAATTAACTCTTTTTTTTTTGCTTGTTTAAAATCTAAACATTTCCCTTGCTTGTCAAATAAATCTTTAATTGAATTGATTTCCCTTGTTGCATCCTCTTCACAGGTAGATTGTTAAATCGATTGAAACTTCAAGGTGTTGCCAGGCTGGCATCTAAATAAATTTATTCTCATGCTGATACTCTGTGTTCTGCTTTAATCAGCAATGCTGTGACTGATCAGAAAGTTCTTTTTGTGAGATTTTTAGCTCACATATGCAGCAACCCACCATATTTTCATTGAGCCTACTGCATACATTGAGAGATGCAGGGTGAAGCCTAAAGAAAAGCTGATGGACGCACAGAGTTGCTTTATGGAGAAGGCATGGCAAATGCCTGCTAGAAACAGGAGGATGGAAGGTAAAAACAGGAAGTATAAAGGGGATATTAACCTTACACTAATGCCGGAAGGATGAGACCTGTCTAACTTGAGGAATCAGTAAGAAGGTGAACATAAACTTATGAGGATAATTATAATCTACAGGCTTTTTCATCAGGTTGTAAGTTTGCACAAGGGTAATTTTTCCTTTGTTTCATTCAAAATAAGACTAAATTTTTTGGATGTGTTTAGCAGAAGAGACTTGTAAATTAGACAAAATATGGAAACTGTCATGGCAATAAAAACACAAGAGGTGCCAGAATATGGCACATCTGACCAGTGATGATGCACTAAGATAGGGCTGAATAAATACAGAGCTTCTAGAGACCAGTGCTTTGTGTGCAAAACCCTGCATCTCCATCACATGGCCTCTGCAATATTTCCTTCCTGTGAACAAGCCCAACAATAGATCCTATTTTTGATTCTAAAGAACTACACAGAAGACATTACTTCTACGTCAAAAGAAAACATATTTTTTCTAACATTCAGCCTATTAATCACAAGTGTTCACATTCATAACACATATTACTGTGCATATACAATCCTGTTTGCATACATCTCTTCAAGTAAGGTCTCATTACCTGCTTTTAAGAACTGCCTTTAACCAATACAGTTCCCTGGTGATGTACACTAGTCCATTAACAATCCTATGCTTTTGTACATGCTCCCTGTTTTGGAGTTTACTATGCACATGACTTTGTAAACATAAATAAAATAATTACAGAATCATTTCTTAGGAGTTATATTAGCAGATGCTGATCTGCCTGTAGAAATGCTACAAGAGATACCAACAGTCAATGAAAACAAAAGTTGAAATGGCTTTCAAAATGTTACCCTTACTCTGCCCTCTTCTAATAATTTCCATCTTCAATTCAGTTCATGCTATCAAATACCCCTAAACAAGTACTCAGATCAACTCAGAGCCAATAGTCCATCAGTACAGATGGAACATCATATTTCTGTTCTCGGTATCTGGAGAAGACCTTAAATAGAAGTATTTTGAAAACAATAATCCTCCATTCTCTTGTTTAATGAAGTAATCTCAGTGACCTCCACTCTCTCACAGCTCTTTCCCTTTTCAGTAAAATCCTGTACCTCTCCATTTCAGCTGGTAATGAATCTTCTTTGCTACTTCAATTTTATACTTTTCTCTATGCCCAGAAATTGTAAAATCAATTGAGTCAACATACCATGCAGCAAAGACGGATTATGCAGGGATATAAGTGATGGTCCTGAAACAGAGATATCTTTTAGATAGGTTACATTATTCAAGAATAATGTTTCTTTAAACCTTGCCCACTACTGCTTAGTGGGCATGTTAATCCATTGAAATCTTTCTTTATAAGATGCATCAACTTTCAAGAAACTGAGCTCCTTCAATATATAAAATGTGCTACACATGTTCTTGCAACTGAAAATCAAGAAGCAATGAAAAAAAGTGTTGCTGCTAGCATAATTTAAAAACCAAAACCAAAAAATGAACAAAACCAAACAACACTCACCACCACCGCCAAATAAACCCCAACCCCCACAGGGTAAAAAAGAAAATGTGTCAAAACTGGAAATTACCTATTTGAAACAGAAGAAATGTGATGAAGCCTTAAATGTCCACAGAAAATGTGATTAATTATGTGTAGTGGTTTGAACCAGGTTTTCCCCCTGAAGCTAAGAAAGTGGTAACCCCCAGGGGGTGGTGACACTTGAGATTTGAACCAATCTGCGCTCCTGCAAAATAAAAACATACCACAAGGAAACGGAAGAGAAGGGGTTGTAGTCTGGTGATAGAAGTGGTAGCCATGTTGTAAGACCATGAGGAGAGAGCAGGAGCCCCCCTGGGGGGGCTCCAGCCTCCCAGCCCCTTGGCTGGGGCTGCAGGGACCTGGAACAGTGTTAAACTGGGCCAGGTGTCTGTAGCTGAAAGGTTGGGAATTTTCTCTCCACCGTGGGCAGCGGCCAGAGTAGCGGCAGCCAGCACTGACCAGAGGAAAAACAGCGGCACAGAGCCAAAAGATAAGAGAGCAGCAAAGCAGACAGAACTTCTGCAAGCTGAAAGAGAAAGAACAGCAGCAGAGAGCAGAACTAAGTTCTACAGAGAGAAAGTTTGGGTGTAAGAACTGCAAAACTCCCCTAAACTTTCTCTGAGATCCCTCCAAAGGGGAGGGGGTGGACTCTTACTGATTAGAGTAAATGGAGTAAAGGAGCTAAGAAGCTCGGTTGTCCTGAGAGCTCAGCCAGGACAGTGTGTAGGAGGGTGACCTTGGGGCCCTCCCTTGCTGCAAGCTACAAAGAAGCTCGCAGCCATCTTGAGGCAGGGTACAGAAGCTCTGCAAGGGGCTTGAGTCCCTTGAAGATACCAGATCGTTACGAAGACCCCCTGTGCTCGTGATATGACCGTGGTGGAACAACCTTTGTCTGGGGTGAATGTAGCCCACAGAAGACCCCTTTGCCTGTGTCGAGGGGCCGAGAGGGGCTTGGAGGCCTCCCTCGTGTGTTCTGGCAGAGATCCAGCTCCAATTGCTGCATGGAAGACATAGAGAACCTGCTGCCTTAGAAGATACTACTGCTCAGAGACTAGAGGGATCTTTCCTTCTTCCCTCCTGGACTTTTATTTGGAGGGGAGAAGAGATCTAATCTGTTGTAAATACTTATATCATGGTAGAGATAGTTGTGATTGTGTGTATAATGTATTATAATATTTATTTGTACAGTCATTGTAATATATACCCTTTCCCCATTTTAAGTCTCGTGTGGTTTGTCTGGAAAAACACGTCTTATACTAGGTTGAGATGTGGGAAGGGGCTATGACTAGAGAATTAGATTTTTGAGGCTCTCAAACCATGACATTTTGGTGCATGCAGCATACTTAAATTTAAGGTGCCATGGTAATTAGGTGATTGAATTGTTTAGAAGTTATTAATTTACAGTTGCTAAAATATTGGCGATACCAGTTGTTCTTTCAATGGTATATTTCCCTCCCTATCCTAAACTGTTAGAGGCACCCTAAGCCGGCAGTTTTCACCTGACACTACAATGAGAAAAGGTTCAGTGGAGGACTGTGAAGATGATGAGAGGACCAGAACATCTCTTTTACACAGAAAGGCTGAGAGAGCTGAGCCTGTTTAGCCTGGAAAAGAGACAACTGAGAGGAGATCTTAGCAATACATACAAATATTTTAAGGGCAGGTGACAAGAGGATGAGGCCAGACTCTTTTCAGTGGCACCCAGTGGCAGGGCAAAGGCAACAGGCACAAACTTAAAAGTTCTGTCTGAATAAGAGAAAAAACATCTTAACTTTGAGGGTTATAGAGCACTGGAACAAGTTGCTCAGGAGGACTGCAAAGTCTTTTCTGGAGATACTCAAAACCTGCCTGGATGTGATCCTGTGCAACCTGCTCTGGGTGAACCTGCTTGACCGGGGGGTTTGGGCTCGATGATCTTCAGAGGTCCTTTCCAACCCAACCATTCTGTAGCTCTGTGATTACAAGCACACTAACCACCACAATGCCTAGGGGCTCTTTCAGAGCTCCTTCTGCTTTCCTAAGGATATGGAAACAACCAAAAATGCTTAATCCATCTGCATGCAGTAATAAGTTTGTGACCTATATTCTCTAAGTCATACCTCAAAGTTAACTATGCATTTTTGACAAGGATATGCATTTGAGGCTGAGGGCTCTGCAGGAAATGTTCTCAGAGATCTCCAATAAGACTTTACAGAATATACTTATCAGTGATGTGGAAGATTTTATACCAGAGGTCCACAAAAACATAAAGTTTCTCACTGTCTACAGTACTAAAAGAAGGGTTGAGGGAAGGACCTTATAGCAGGTATTTTCTGTGTCAACATTTAATGCTTTTTTATCTGTTGCAATTAGAAAGTGTTTTGATTTTAAAATGTTGTGTTTTTTTTTCCCTAGGATTTCCAGATATCTTTTGCTAAAAACACAAACAGCTGAAATACACAAATGCTATTTAAATACAACAAATGGATTTTTTTGCATCAAGCAGGCTTCCTTATGCTAACAAAGAAGACTGCATTGCTAAGCAAAATACATTTTAGAAAACTAGGTCCGTTTTCCCACTTGAAGCAAAATGCGTACAGCTAAGTCACTATTTGTAAGCCAACATATTTTCCAAAATGTGTACATCTAAATCAAGAAAAGTCTTTGGGATCGGATTTGAAAACTACCATCTAGCAACTTACATGACTTGTAAATATCTACGGATCTTAAACTCTGCTTAAAGATACAGAAAACAGAAGTGATGTGATAAAGGATTTGGCTTGGAAATAAAATATGCGCTAGAGGTACAATCACTTATTGGTATTTTAAACAAAAGGACAGTCTTTACTATTTCCTAATGGCCTCTTGGGTTATTTTGTCTAGAGGAGCATTTCCAGAGGCTTTCATCATGTCTGGAAAGGGGGCTTATTCATAAAGCATTATTTGTGATTTGTGTCTTTAAGGTATATTCTATTTTTTGGACAATGTCTTCTGTGGGAAAAACAAATAGTTCAAGACAGAATACTTTTAACTTCAAAACTGCCTAAATTTCCCCATGTCACACAACAAAAAGTCAGTCTCATGTATTTTACTGTAAACATTTTAAAATATTCTGTGATGATCTATCTCTGAACTAGATCAGTGAATTCTGGCTACTGACCTAATAGTCAGGCACTAAACACAATACTTTTGCACCATTTTCCAATAAAACCAAGAAATCCTTAATGTCAGGCACTTGCCTGCAATAGCTGGACTACAAAACAAAAGGCGGAGAAGACCTAACATGACTTCAGCAAGTAAACAGAAAGTTGTTGACCATGTTTTGCAAGTAGCTCAGGATTTGTCTCTGCCTTCTACTGGGTGATTTATCAGATGAAATCAGTAGATACACTCCTAAAGCCAAGATCTGATCACTCACTGCATTCTATTTTATGTCCAAAGCCCTTAAGCCCCTTTCCTTTATTACTTCAAAGACTAAACAACTCATTCAGAGGCAAATCAGTTACTTTGCACTTATACCCCCAATCAACATCATAAGGAGTGCCTCACATTTTTCTGACATAATCTTTTGGATTTTTTTTTTCCAAGGACATTTAAGAAAAATGATATATAGTTTATGAGTTGTTTCAGAATCTGAGCGATAGCTCAATAAACACTGAAGAGGATCAGCTGTTGTTCTGAACTTCTTGCCGGTGTACAATTATTACAGATTACAATAGATCACTCACACCTTTGTGCTCTGAAACATGTATTGCAGGCCAAACTATCCAATGTAATTTTAACTGCAAAGAGAGAGAAATTCACCCACCATTTTAGCATATCTGTGTTTATTTCACTGAGACCACAACTGGGAATAACATGTCCATCCAAACAACTTGCATGAGTTGACAGCAATCTAATTACTGTCTTATTTAGGTTGACAGATTATGGAGAAAAACAGACAGTTTGATCAGCTTAAATCTTTTTCCATCCCAGAAGCTGTATTTCCGCTCATGTTATCACTGGGGACATTTGTATTGTGTAATGTCTTGCATAAGGCATTCACTTACCAGGCTGGAAGCTGCATATACACCTGATTAAGTTCTTTCTAATACCTAATTTAATGTAAGATTCTCCATCACCAAGTTAAAAATAAATAAATAAATATTATAGCAGTAGGGTTAAAGGTCTTTTCAATTGTGTGTTTTTCAAAATTTAGAGGTGGAGTTATCTCTTTTCAGTTGTCCATACTAAAAGGCTTCTCAAGATCATTAGTTCAGTTGTGATTGTCTCCTATAATTCTGTTCTTGATGAATAAGCAGAGATTTCAGGAGCAAATGATCTTATATGATGAATTTAAGACGTTCTTCGCTATATAATGTTTGCCAGCTTAATATTCCAAATATAAGTGCCAGTAGAAATCAATCAAAAGTTATCCCATTTTCTTGAAATCTCAGTCCATGTCTCTATGAACCCCTATTGCCTATGAGAAAACAAGGACAAAAGGATTATTGAAATTGAAGGTTAAAAGATATTTCAGACTTGAGCGCTATAACAGCCTGTCCAAGCAGGATTGTTCGGTGCTGGATCAGTTGAGTTCTTGTTGATTCATGACCAGATCTGTAGATACTTATCCAAATTTCACTATGAAGGCTATAGTGTAAGGATAGCTACGGTAAAATTGGTGTTTAGGAGGAAAGACACTAGCACAAGAACGGAAAAAATGAGGCAATAAATGAAGCATTCACTGTGAAAAGTCATGAGAATTATTTCGCCAATTGTCAGGAAAACATTGAGTATTTCCATGTTAACTTGGAAACAGCAGTTCCCAGTAAGAAATCACAGCAGCTGAAATCCTGCTATTCACAAGTAAATAATAAGAAAAAAACCACTTACTAGACAATATCACTTTGTATTATCTACCAATCGTATGCATGAGTTCTTCTCTTGAATATCCCCACTTTGTTTCACACTGATGTATTTAATGGCCTCATTTGTGTATTGGTTTACATTTTCATTATATTTTGCCATTTAGAATTCTCCATGATTGTGTTTCATTGAACAGATGCACTACATTTTCTCTGCAGCAAATTCTATGATCCATAATTAGATGTCAATATGTTTTCTTGTAATGCTATTGTGAATTAAACACATTTTTAGTTACACGGACATTAATTAAAATCATATGCTGAATTGTTACATCTTTTCAAGCCAGTTGGAGAAAATATTTCTGGTTTACTTGAGTGCTGTAAAGCATTCCATTTTATTTCTTCACTAGTTACTGTACTGGAAGATTCTACCCCATCCCACCCCAAATGACGCAATATCAACGTGCACAACAAGATAAATCCTACCCCGGGATGCATGGATCTAAGTGCTAAAGAATGTCTTCAGTCATGTGCCCTTAAATGGAAAATCAGGACAGCTTCTCTCTCTAGGAACTGAGATCTGCATTATTAATGTGACAGAGGGAAGGCAAGACCTAAAATGTACCTTTGTCACAGGGGTCTCTGACTATATAGGGACATATTGGAGAATAAATGTATCACGTTAGGAAAAGTGATCTTAAATCAAGGAAGAAACAGGCCTGTAATCCCAAACTAAGTGCTACAAGCAAATTTTAGAAACTTGGCTGCTGTTGACAGATAGGAAGAACAGAGAGAACAAGAGTAGTACCAAGATCTTGCATAATCACTGACATGTTTTATATACTAAATGATGTAATTTTTTTTTCCTGTAGGGGAGTCAGTTTTGATGGGCAGGAGCTAAGAATTAAAAAAAAAAAAATCCATAGCAGTAAGTTTTGGAGGAGATTTCAAGCAGGTCCCAACAGAATGAATGGCATAAGGCTGGCATAAGATGTGTGAAATAACTGTAAACAGCTAGTGGGATGTGAGTTAGTGAGGAAAAGAGCAAAGAACAGCTTAAAATATTAAGGCAAACCAGTGAGAACCAATATTCTTCCCTATTATTGTAGGTAGCACATCCTTCCAAAAACACCCTTTTGGTTAGTATAACATTTATTTCTGCTTCCTACTCAGTGAGGGCAAGTTTTCCTCCACTCTGCAGTTGCAAAAGTTCCCAAGACAGAAATTATGAGATTCAGAAAAGTAAAAGCAGGATAAAAAGGGAAGTTGGAGTTCAGGCTCTCCTTTGCTTGGTGGAGGTTAACTCTGTGAAAAATATTGCTGCATACTGCAAAGGGGCAGAGATAGGTAGAAGAGGTACCCTCTACCAAAACAAACAAACAAACAAACAAAAAAGAAAGGACTAGATCCCTTATTTAACTCCCCCACATAAAGCAAAATAAGTCTGAAATGTTCAAAGAGAGGGTTCTGTGCTGCCCCTTTTCTATTCTCCTCCTATGAGACAATCTCTTTTGCCCAGTTTGCCCAGTTCATCTCCAGGGAATTTAGTTTGGTAGAGATGTAAGTTTGCTCCAAGAAGAATTGATGAACCTAGATGAGGGAGAAATTATTTTTTTTCATACAATTATATTACACATACTGCAGTATTTAGGAAACTTTCAAAGGACAAGGTAATGATTTGATCGGGAAAGTATGGTAGAACATAAAGAGGAAAAAGAAAGAGATTAAGCCAAGCCACTAAATAAGCCCACAGGTGTTTTGCTGCAGTGGAAAGACATTGCTAACTTGGGTACAAAAAAAAAATATTTCTACAGCTTTCCTCTCTCTGTCCTCCCTCACCCCTCATCATATGCAGCTGTACAAGGAAGATTATAACTAGTGTTTGCAGGGATGTGTCTTCAGCATTTTCCAGAAGATGCTAATTGATTAAAATTTGAATGTTTATAAGATGGGTATTTGCAAAATGAGACATTCAGAAAGAGAAAGGGAAAAAAATTTCTTCATCCCGTTTCGTTATTTTAGTGAAAAGTTCAAATTTTTAGTTTTTAAAAGATAAAGGAAGACTTATTTGAAAACAAAAAACTTAGAAATTACTGCTTTTTTCCAAGTTTTCAGCTTGTAAAAGTTAGAGAGATTGCAATTTCCCCTCCTGACTTAGCTCTATTTTCAGTCAGAGCACATGCGATTCTAATGAGTGCCATTAGGTCCATGACAAATTTTCTGAGTATCAAACCGACTTATGGTAAAATACAGACTTCACAAAATTAAAAATAGTGTATTGAGTTTTTAGAAGATTGAAAGGCAAACATTCTGAACTGTGAATAAGTCATTTTTTAAAAAACCTGTAAGAAAACTCAAATTTAGAGAGGAGCTCAATTTGCATGCAAGATTTACTGTAAATTTTGAACATAAATGTCATCAAAATGTTCTCAGAATTAGGTTACACAAAAGACAAATTCTGACTGAAGACTCTATTATTTGCAAGTATCACATAGGCAAATAGCTAGAGCAGTTATGAGTTTAAAGTCTGTAGATCAAGGCTTGAATTCTCTGAACACATCAAAAAGTCTCATAGCAGCTCCCAAGGTTCTGCTGATTAACCCAGTAGGATATTAATTAAGAAAACATCTGCCATCCATACTCAGCATTCTCTTTCACCAATTAGGAGAGATCTGGGTAATTCAGACTTCTGAAGCACTTTTTTTTTACTTTTTTTTTACTTTTTTTTTACTTTTTTTTTCCCCACAGAGAATTAATCTGTAGAGCACTGATTGAAATAAGCCAGTTTACTACTAAAACAGACTTTAATACCTACTGGAAGTAGGAGAACTGAAGAAAAAAGGAGATTATCATTTTAAAAATAGTTCAAGCTACCTGACCCAGTTTTGTGTAGCTGCTGGATTCTCAACCCAACATCTTCCTGTGCCATATACTAGCAGAAAAAGGGGTTAGCCAGTCCCTTCCCAGAGAAAAAGCTCTGAAGCAAAGTAAAATAATAAAACAGTTCAGGGGAGTTCCACAAAGAAAAGACTAGCTAAGGAGGACAGGATTAATATTTTTCAAAGCTGAATACAAAGATGTCAAATTTAGACATATGTTAGTTGTTTTCCTTGCAATGTATTTTCCTTCACATGATCTTGTGGTGCTATAAAACACTGATGGTGGCATTTGTATGACTACAGTCAAAGATACAGTGCTGCTTCTGTGACACCTATTTTTCAGAGGTTTATACAATTCACTTAAATATACATCAGAGCATAGCAGATTACCAGCAGATCTTTCTTATCCCTCTTGCCAGTGTACAGCCTTATCCAGTTGCATGCCCTTCCATCTTGACTTTTCTAACCAAAGACAGGCAAACAGTGAAGCCAGTTATGCCTACTCAAAGTTTGCAGAGATCTGTCACTCTTCCAAATCATCTTCTTTGCAGTCCATTTAGTTCCCCCTTCTTTAACCTGCTGTGATCTTTAGCTTGTGCTCCCACACTGTAACAGTTTCTCTTCTTGGACTCTACAGAGATGGCAACTCCAACTGACCAGTGACAGACTCTCCCCTTGTGCTTTCACTCTTGCTGTCTGTGAGAACATGAAGAACCATTTAATTTTCATTTCAAAACTAACCTTAAAAATTCTCCTCTGCCATGATGCTTTAAAAAATTGTCTATGGTTAAGCAGCTGGTGTGCCAAGACCACTGCCTACTGTGCCAGTCAATTTCCTCTTATTTTTAACACTCCCCATGCAAGACCAGCCATCTGTTTCTTGGTTTATCCCTTGATTGCAATCTTTTGGGGATGGGTTTATTTCTCTACATTTAGCACCATCCAGACTGGGGTCAATGAACCCAGGCAGCCCCATTCAGTAGTTATAAATATATTATATAGCCTTTCATACTATAGTTGTGGGGATTTGGTTTATTTTCTTTTGGCATTGGAATGGGAAGTAATCCAACATTTTCCCCCTCGTTCTTTTCATTTATTTTTTAATTAGAATCCACTAAATGCATAGCAAAATAATAAAAATAAAAAATTGTTGAAGTATTACAGTAATAACTTTTAAGAACATAAGTGATTGCTGAATACCAAATAGCTGCAGTGAACCTTTCTCCCCTACATAAGAACACTGTATACTAAAGCAACACATGACACATTAGGTTTTGTTCTTAATTCTTAATTACCATTGAGACAGATTGCATGTTGAACTGTGATTAGCTTTATAACAAAAGAAGTGAAAGTGTAGAAGAACTGGAAAAAAAAAATGATACAAACTGGAAGCCTTGAAAGACTTATGTCTAAAAGGGCCTAATTTCAGTATTTGCAGCAAGACCTGCTTAGTGAAAGATCTAAAAACTAAAATTACAGAACTCATATAGATGGTACCCTCTGGGTTGGTTCCATCCAACTCATCACTAAATTGCAGGATGCATCAAACTGAGACCAAGTTTTTCCAAACTTGCAGACTTTGCTGCCACCAAAGAAATTACTCATTTGCCCCTGTCTGTTTTAAAGAGCCTCCTGCTTTGTCCTGTTTGTTTGCACAGTAAGAGCGTGGCGGGTGGAAGATCATTTTGTGAATAGGTGTTCATATTACAACAGAAAAAAAGTGGGACAGGGAGTTTCACATTTTCTGTTTGTCTAAGGAAGCCTAAGAATTTCCTGTATGAGCTTCTTAACTAGCCAGAAAAAGGTAAGTCTACGGTGAAGCTATCACAATTTATTCTCCTGAAAATATTTCATTCCTTCGCATAAAACTAAATAGCTTTACCTCCAATTCAACTCCTTTTTAAAGCAGGCTTTTGTGTGTTGTGTACCATAAACTTTACTGTCATTTGTCCATAGTCCAGCATATTTTCACAGATGAGAAAGTGTTAGAATGCTTACTTTATAGAGGTCAGAGGGGCTTAAATATTGGTATATCTCAGAACTGAAAAGACTTGCTCGTTCTCAACCATGCCCAGAAGATGACATTTCTTATGAAATTTCTCTTCTGAAAAAGCAGGCTGGAATGGATTTGAGTCTTAGAAGTTACATACTGAAGAGTTGGATTTAATCATCAGAATTTTGGCCTGAGGTAAAGAATGGTGGTTAATCACCTAATCACATAATTTTCAGTATCTAGTTGTGCATACAGTATACTCCTATTTCTAAAATGATCCTGTAGGAAAAATGTCAGTGTGGTACAGCTGGTATATAGAACAAAAAGATAATGAAATTATTGATAGAAAAAAAAAATAAAAAAGAGCAATAGTCCAACAGGTTAGTATAGAAAAGAGACGGGAAAAAAAAGAGAACAGCAGTTAGTCTGTCGTTTTATCTTACTATCATTCTTGATTTATGAAATCCAAGGAAAAAAGGAATGTAAAGAAAAAAATCTACCCCTTGGATATTTGCTAGTATTTCAGGTCACACTACAAAAGCTGCCTTATTTTAAGAATTTTCAGAGGATTATTTCTCCCATGTCTCTGCGACCTCTGAGATATCTATTTTGAATCTGACATTCATGAAAAGGAGAGGCGAAAAAACCCTAGTAAAAAAACTATTAGTCTAAAACTAATCAGATCCACCCTTATACAAAACTGTGGAACCTCTCACACATCCAAACAGCAAACTTTGAAACAGAGGGGCACAATCCTGCACAGTTTTCCCAAGGAGGTCTTATTTCTGTAAAGACAACCCTAGAATACCCGTTCATATTCTTTCACAAAAACAATAAATATATACAATCTTCACATCTGGAGGAGTCTGGAGCAGAAGTTGAAATGTGTCAAGTTATGTGGCACTTGCTGTGGTAGCAAATGTCTGCTAGGAATTTATAGGGGGAAATTTAGCTTTGGTACAAATGATAAACATGTACTAATAATACTTCTCTATCTCAAACATTCATATTTCTGTGAGTAGGTAGAGATCAACAAACTTATCTGTTGGTGATCTAAACCAAAAGATAAGCCCAGAGGTGAAACATGCCGTGCCAAGAAATGATTTTTCCTATCCTGAATCCACAGGTTGTAGGATAAAAGAATTAAAGCTACTATTCGTTTTGGCTTTTCTTTGTGTTCCTGTATGAAAGCCATGGCTGATGATCATCTGCATCATCCTAGTGCAAACGCAATGAACTTAACCCCAAATAAAGACAGATCACTCTAGTTTTTAAAAGAAAATATAAGCAGTCACTAGAAGAGGAGCTGATTATTCTACCATGTTATACTACCCTCTCATATGTCTTAATTTTGTTTGATTTTTCCCCAGGAAGTGCTAGAAAGAGCTGGCTGTCAACAACTCTCAGGTTCCTTTTACAAAGCTGTAGATTTTCCAAGACTGTGTACCAAACCAGAATTTGTGATGATTTCCACCCACTCATGCTGTACATACAGATGGAAATCTGAACAATGAAATAAAGCCCATATATATCCTTTCTTTTTGACCTGCACTGCAGTGCTTTATACAGAGCACCCAACAGTATGAGTTGCTTTGTATGGAGCACTCTCTAAAGATTTTTGTAATCTAAAGAAGGATATTACAACTTACTTAAAAAGGAAAAAACACAAACCAACCAACCAACCAAACAAATAAACAAAAACCCAAACCCTAGTTTATATTCATTTTTTGAAGACCAAGATGCTTCCCCATGTGCTTCACTGACACAAAGATTTATTTCTAAACCATGAAATCTGTGTGAAGCTTTGGCAATGAAGAAACCACACCCTATTCCCTTCTTGCCCAAATTACATATCAGTACAGCCCTTTTACCTGTGGCTGGCTTACCTCTGGTCCACAGTGATGCAAATAAGCAAAGAAGCAATTCTACCTTTGCTTACATGCACAAGATTTGACCGCCTGGAGAGAGGAGAAGTAGAGCTGAAAGTTTTCCTTCAGAAAGCTCTTGGCTCTGGTTTTCATCAATTTTCAGTCAATCCATAATATATTGATACTCAGAATGACCCACGTTGTTAAGCTTTTCCTTCATGTGATGAATGAATGCTGCTAAAGGAGAAAGTTAAACTGTGAGTTCACACAGATAGGCCATCAAATCTAGCTATAAATCTAAGTGGATGAGAGCTTCTTAGCCAGTCAAATGTAGTCATTCAGCACATAACTAGCATAAAAGACTCAAACTTGGCCTCAGAACTTACCTAGAGTAATTCTGGGTTTCTTGGAAAGAACTAACATCTTCTGTGTTTACTGTATTTCATCTTTCCGAGGTATCTTATACACCTCCATCACCAGTACTTTCTCCATTCAGAGTGACACTTCAAACCATCTAAATTCAGCTAACACTTCTGTCCATGTTATTTCCATAATCAGAAGGATCTGTGTCATATATATAACTTATGATATACAAAATATATGAACTAGAACTCAGCTCACCGATTTTACTATTTTTGTGAATATAAAAGATCTGCAATAGTATTATATCACTAAGAAATACTAAAATATAAAAATCAGGTTAAATACTTGGATCCCTGTTAATGATTTGATTCATGCCTGATTTCTCTTTGGCTCGGGAAAGGAGGGTAGGTTAACATCTTATTGCAATATCATGATGCAGCATTATATTACCTGAACTACTATGATGAGTTCAGTATATTCATTTAAAAACTACCATTACAACTAAAGTGATCAAAACATGTAATTCTGACCAAAAGCAATGTGCAGCTCTGTGTGATTTGGGCTGTAAAGCACCCACTTTCAGACTCCGTGGTGTTCAACAAAAAAGGTTACAATTTTTGTATTTCACTTCTATCTTCAAACTATATAATCTTTTAGATTATAAAATCATAAAACCTCAGTCATTAAGGCACGTATGATGTTAACGTGGTATTGCCTCTACTGCATTACATGATACACTGAGAATAAGGTTTGTCAGTTAGCAGAGGCTGTATCCAGTGCATCGTCCATTTTGGATGACTGTCACAGGACTAACAGAACTCAGGAGCAGCACCGCCTATGTTGACATGGACAACAAAGTTAAACCAGAAAAAGCCCAGATTATGAAAAGTCCACATTCATGTGTATGACCTTTTGAACATTATTGTATCACATAGGCTATAAACTGATGCTCTTCACCTGGTATAGCGTGGAAACCGAAATCTTCAGGGAGAAGTGATCATGCAGTACTCACAGTTTCCCTATCTGAAATGTACTTCATGCTTCTGTAACATAGTTGACTCAGGGGAAAAAAAAAAAGAATGATAAATCCACAGCACACCTTGAACTGTTAGGATGTGCAACAACATATTTGATAGCACCAAAAGTCTCACTTTCTTCAAAAAGTGATGGCCTAACCATATAGCCTGTACACAAGTAAAACGTCTCAGATCTTTCTGGGCAAAATTCCTCCCTCTGCTTCTCCTTCCTTTCACTTTTGCTTCCACACGCCCACTCAATACTGGAGAAATTTGTCCATGCGAGGAATGGTGCCAAGAGGATTCAGTCTCTGCAGCTATGCTGCAACAGGCATCACAGTCCCATTGCACCTCCTGTGCTGGAGAGGGAAGAGAGTATCAGAGAAACAGAGAAACTCAGAGAAACCACCTTCCCTTTCAAAAGACAGACTGCTATTCACTTTTTCTATTATTGTTATTTTTGCAGCTCTGTTCCCCCATCTTACCAGTCCACCATAATGTCATAAAGCAATATTAAGTCATGCCTTTGCTTTTTGTATATAGTCAAAGCACTTTTGGCTCTGTGTGTTTCCTTTAACAATTGGGAGAGGGCTGGATTTTTTTCCATAGCTATTTCTTTCTGACTGACAGACTGCTGTTAATCACATGTGTAACAGTATTCTGAACTAAAATAAGTTTATTTGGTTTGAAAAACTGTTATGTTCCCCTCCCTTGTCCCTGTGCCTGTTGCCACAAGTAATTTTCACAAGTTGGTTTTTTGAAAGGTTGTTTGGTGTTGGTTGTTTTTTGTGTTTTTTCATCTAAACGCATCTTTCCAAAGCTGAGATTATAAAACAGAAAGGTGTTTTCACCGTGTTTTCATTATTTGCTGACACTATCTACTTGGATTGAAAAGAACTCAAAGAAACAGAAATTAGTATAAAAATGCATATAGACACACATGTTGAATGTAACAAGTTATGTTTCCCTGATCTCTGGGCATGAAGAAAACTCATCTGCATTGTGAATTTAGGCCTTAAGGACCTACTTTAACCAAAAGTCAATAGCACTTTGATTTATAAAGCACAGATACCTTAAAAGTTTCAATACTACTATACACCTCAACTTTAGCCCAAATCAATAAAGCTCAAAAGGTTCCATAGTCTTACTTCTTGTTGAAGGCCTGCAAACAATAAACTTAAATACACAGTGGAGAACCAATGCAAAGGTCCCACCTTCCCAACCAAATATAACCTGCAGGGACAATTTTTAAGTTTCACATTTGGGAGATTTTAATATGCAAACCATATACCTTGATGAGAAGGTAAAGAAGTGATCTGATTGAATTTTATGACAGCTCTGTTTACTAATCATCAAATTTTCCACTAGTATTTAGACATCTGGAAGATGCAACTCATTATTAGCAGCACTGAAACATACAGAAGAATTATTTGCTGCACTCCTCTGCTGCTCTCAAAATAGGAGATGGGGACAAGCAGACAGGCAGAGAGCAGATATGAACTGTCTGCTCTAAAACATGTCAGCAAGACAGGGTTATTGATCAGATGAACAACAGGAAAGGAGATATCCTTTGGCTATCCTTATTCTTCCAGCTTTCTTTATAGTGTTCAGCATGAGCATTACAGGGCTGAAATCTGTGTGACTGAGAGCAGCAAGGTCCACTTCATGAGGATTTTGCACTGGCCATTTTCACTCAGTCACAAACGTATGCCTTGTGCAGCTCCTAGTAGATATTCCCATTCAGCAGGTTCACTAAAAAAATTTAAAAGGAAAAATATTTACCTCACTTCTTTTTTTTTCTAGCAAAGTGTAAAGGTATTATTGATCAAATTTGTCTCTTTTTCTAGAAATGTTAGGTTTCACCTGCAAATTGAAAATTGGCAATTGTTCTAATCTTGGCTTCTGAATATGTTTAATAAAATACACATTGCACAGTGTGAAAAGCTACCACACTGGAGGCAAAGCAGGGGAGGGCAATATGTTCTCCATCATACATGAATATGATGAACCAGATAAACACTGGATATTCTTGAAGCAGATCATAATTTCCTCAGGCTTGTAATAATGAAAAGTTTAATTTCATTCTACAAAAGTGGTGAGGGGAGCCAAAGAAGCTTTTCTATAGAAACTGGAAATGGTAGGAGCTCTCTCACATCGTTAATGACCCATTTTCACAAAAGTTCCCTCTCTTAGGAATATGACTTCCAGTACAAACTGGAAGCAAAGTAGCACACAAGTAAATACAGTGGTATGAAAGCATACGTTCTTCTTAGGAAGGGCCTGTTTCACTGCAATTTATGGTTTATAGTAGAGCAATACTCAGTAGCAATAGCATTACTACAGTTTGTGATTACACTAAATAATAGTGTTATATTTGAGGTTGGAGATGGTTTTCCCACAACCCCTTGGCTGAGAGCTTTTTTTCATGAGACATCCTCTCACTGAGAAGGACCAACTCCTACCTTTACAGAGTGCAAGAGTTCTTAGCTACATTTGGCTCCCAATACTCTAAATTCCTAAAAGAAACAAACCTGACTAATTTGCTTTTCCAGTGCTCTGATATCAAACATCACCATGTTTTTGCAAACAGCAATGACAATGTAAAACATCCCACATTTCAAGCCAGACAGCTCAAATCTAAAGTTTTTCCTTTCAAAAAAGACTTAAAAACCCCAGCCTGCAAATTATATTTTACCCAACAAAAAGTCATATATCATTGAAAATTCTGCCCATTCCCAATCTTTAAAACTACTTAAAATGTCAGTAGCAGGGGTATTATCCCAGGTACTGTGCTAAATGAAAGTAGCTCTATTCCACCCACTTATGTTCTTTCTTTAGTTTAATTGAATGGTTGAATTGAAGTGTTTTCATTTCCTGCACTAAAATGGTGTGCAACATCACAGCTCAGTCTTATCCACCTTCTTTCAATCAGCAGCATGTTTCTATGGAAGTGTAAACCATTCCATTATGTGTATAAAAGGATTTGTGATCTCATGTGCTAGAAGACACTGATTAAAAGCATTATTTAGTCTCAATTTAATACAGTGGGCAGGATCATCTGCTGGGCTTTACGGTTTGCCGATGCTCTCAGTGACTCCAGTGAATGAGCTTACTCAAGATAAGAGTTATCAAGAAACCTTCAACCCTTCACTTATTTAACAGCCAAATGAATCAAACAGATACAGAAACTATTGAAAAGGTTTGTAAGGAAAAGCAGGAGAGCCAGAATTACTCTTTCCAGCCTTTGCCTACCAAACACATTAGGAAGTTTCTCTATGTCTAATATTAGACAGCAGAATCGGACCTCCAGCTACTGTCTCCAGAAATTCACTCAGCAGGAATGAATGTGGCTCCACATGAGATGACACCAGAGTACATATATTGTGCCAGACTATCACTAAGCTTCAGACGGGTTATCAGAGAGGATGCCAGAGGCCAAATGCTGCCGAGAGCAATGAGTTCTGCCTCTGGAAGGAGGGAAGTTGCTCCAATCAAGCATACCCTACAATGCTGCCACAATTCTGAAAAGGCCCCTTTGATGATGGGGGGTGCTTGCAGAGGGAAGGGGGACAGAAGTGGGGAGAAGGTTGAAACAATGGCTCATTAACTATTTTTCTCCAGTGTATACCAAAAAATAGTTTCTAATTGAAAATTATGCCAACTACAGAGAGAATGATCTGAAAATAACCCTTACTTCTAACTCCCCCCCCCATTTCGTCAAGTTTCTTGGCTTTAAGACTTTCCACACTCCTCTCTCTGCTTCCCCCTCTCCCACCTCTCACCTCCTCCCTCTCCAATCTGTCTTCCCCGCCTCCCTTGACAGTCTCTTTAGCTTTAATTCAATAGTTAAAAGGCTGAATCAAAAGTTGTGTAATCAGTTTGAACCAACTTTTATTCCATATTGGAAAAGGAGTAGAGGCTAAGAACAGCCCAGATGTGATTTTGCATCCATGGGTGATCCATGAGTGAGCACAGTGAGCTACCAATATTTCCCCCTTACTGTGCATGTTTTATTTGCCTGATGATAAATGTTACCTGCACAGTCAGATGCAGCAATGGGACATCTGGGTGACATCTGGAAGCACAGGGCTCTTCCTTAGGCCATTCTTATCCGAGAAATTTCATCACTGCTGTTGTCTGAAACCCAAAACCTAGAAACTGCTTTAGTTTTAGTGGAAGGCAAATTTCAGGAAGAAAAAGGCAGAATAAGTGGAAGGAAAAGAGACAGAGAAAGGAATGATTGAAATATGAAAAGGCAGAGGAAGACTGACCAGTTTTATTCTTTGTGTCCAGAGCAGATCAATTTCAGCTGAAATAGGTGCAGAGCATTCAGATAGGGACAACGAGAAATCTACCATGTAGGGGAGAGAAGAAGATGCTCTGATTAGCCTAATAAAAATGCTAATATGCATTATGACTGCTGAGTCTAATTGTAACGAATGAACATCAGTGAAGAAGAAAATATCTCAGTGTTAGTAGACAGTATTAACACAAAAACAAGTATCAACACATTGCCTTCTGTTGTCCAGTTTCAACATCCGGAGATAATTCACCTCAGCATGCTGAGACCAGTAGCAGATTGTCTATAACTCTGGTAACACCAATACCTTAGCCAGCCGGAGGCTTGTCATGGGAGGATCACAAACTCATATTGATCAGGACTCGGATAATTAGGTATAATAAGGTTCAGGCATCAGGACAATGAAAACAGGATTTAGCAAGGGATGGGAGAGCAATATCTGAAACTGCTGGAAATGCACTGGATGCCACTGGGGTTGATTTCATTTGTGTCCTGGCTATAAACCAGTAAGAATACGAGGAAGAAGTTCTTTATTGTGTGAATTACCACACACTGGAACACATTGCCCAGAGAGTTTGTGGAGTCTCCCTCACTGGAGATATTCAAGAACCATCTGGACACAATCCTGCGCCATATGCTCTAGGATGACCCTACTTGAGCAGGAAGGTTGGACCAGATGACCCACTGTGGTCCCTTCCAACCTTATCCATTCTGTGATGTTATGATTGAAGACTTTGGGTAAAAAAAAGAGAGAAATTTAGAAGATCTGTGTTGCCTTTAGTTTAATAATTAAAAGGAGAAAATAAATCATGATTTCTTATACAACCATTAAGAGGAACAAAAACACTACCACAGATTTTTCACCATGTCATGGAGAGAAGAATCAGGTTGATTTTTTTCTCAAAGGTCAGCATCACACCATTTTAGTTTCATGTAATCTAATTAACCCTGTCTGTAAAACTCAAATTCACTCAGATATTTCTCTCACAAGGAAAACAAAATCACTTATTATATATGTTGGGTCCCAGGTACTGGTTCTTTTTAAACTATTTCCTTTAAGGTAAATGGTAAAATTAGAAATATATATTATATGAATTTATTCTGGCTGTTCTTGTTTTTTTTTTCCTGGCTATTTGAGGGTTTAAAAATAAACCAGCCATATTGCATTGCTTGAGAAAAAATCTTAGATCTCAAATATAACTTATAAAGGGAAATTTTTATTTTTTAAAAAAATAATCCTAGGATTATAAAATCCACAAGAGCATATGGGAAGTGCACACATATCTTCATATGCACTGAAGCCTGACACTTACACAAGGGCTAAATTTTATCCGTAAGTGAGCCCATAAGGACCTTCCATCCTCTGAGAAATGGAGCACACACCACAGCAGCAGTGGCCCAAACTCTTAGATCCTCACCACACACATGTGTTTTGCATCCAAAATATTCAAATCACACATACTTTACAAATCAGATTTAAGATTTTAACAAGTTGCTATCAGTGTCAAAACTATTGTATATTTAGATTTTTCCTTTCTTTTTATTTGGATTCTTTTAACAATCCACCCCTGTAGTGACAAAGCACAAAACAAACCCACACTTTCTTTGTGATCTAGGAGAAAATAGAAAACATCTCCAATTTCCATAGTTGCAATCAGCCAAAGAACAATACTAACTTCTTTTGAGGCAGATGTTTAAGAAAACATTTTCAACCACTTTCCCCAATTTCTTCTTAAACATAGTAAAAAAAAAAAAAGACTTTGACTATGTGCTGTTGTTGTGAGGGGGCTTTTCTTGCAAAAAGTAGCCAAAAGTTGCATCATTCTTATCTCCTCACATGTTGTCAGCTCCCCCTGTGCACATACATCCACCCTATACACAGTGAGTGCATATGGGAGTGCATTGAAATATCTGCGGGTTAAGTGCAGTATTAGCTCAGTGTGGTAACTTTGATGTGTGATGCTCTGTAGGGCTTCCAGCAGAGTGACAGTCCCTTACCCTAATGCACAGACTATTCTTCATCTATTCAGTTCACTTCCAATAGTCTCATATCATTGTTAGTGGCACAAAGCAGATTGTGTGTTCCCAAAAGAAAGCCTTGCATCCCTGAGGATTAGTTCCCACTTTTGAGTATCAGTTCTGAAGCATTCAACAATTTTTATCAGATGAAAATAGGGGTCAAATGTAGCCGAATTAAAAGAAGGGCAAACAAACAGGTCAAAATAAAATGAGGAGATAAGCTAGAATTTGTGTTCCTACTACATTTCTTCCAAAGAGGAGAACTTGATTTTTATAGCATGGTACTTTCCATGTCAGTAAAGTCGGAACTTTGTCTTTGAATATACAAAGAATACCACACTTTGAATTCAAATGTACAGATTGCAGCAGTTAAACATTAACTGCTTTTTCCTGAAAAATTCATTACCATGTACTGTTCTATGAGACAGATTTGGTGCATTTAAAACCGTAAATTGTGCTACATCTAGAAATCAGAAGACCACAAGAAATACCTCAGAAGCTAACACATCCCTTAGAACCTGTGACTCTCTTCTGCTACGAGTGCCCACAGTAAGCAGAATTTTCCTCTGAGTGGGTTTGCAGATGCAAGGAGAGAAGGTGCCCCATAATTTGCCAAACATATTCTTGCTGAGGTTACAGGGCCACTGTGTTAGGAGCTATAGAAAAAAAAAATACATCTGGAAATTTTACAGCAGAGAGAGACCAAATGTGAGGGACAAGTAACTTTCCAGCACTGATATTGCAAGTCAGTGGTAGAGACAAGAACAAAGCCAAGGTCTTCAATCATAGTCTAGCAGTTCCCTTCCTCACCCCATCCCCCACCATGGTATTACTGTACTTTTAAGGATTAATTTTTAAGGCTGTATTACCTGTAAGTGTGGGAACATTTTGTGTGGAGGAGTGCTGCTAAAAGGCTATTTAAAAGAACAAAAATACCATATGCTTCCCGGATTAATTTTGAAGCCTCATTAAGGTCAACACAAAAGACTTACATACACTTGTGATTTGGCGTGTACTTTCACTTGATCAGAGAAGGATGGTATTTTTGTAAACACAGTTGCTAATTTAACCAGTCCAGAATAAACTCGTGTGTAAATATCCTAAGCTGTAATAGTGCTGCACCTCGGGAGCAAACACACCAAGTAGATGCTAAGTTTACTAATCTTAAGTACTGATGGCATTTCATTTATGAACACAACAAACAATAAAGAAAATTCATATTATTTAGCTACTTCTACTAAAGTAGCAACCAGCTCTACAAATTGGTAATTTAAAACTGAGACAGAGGTTGTGTCTCTATGTCAGAAAGGGTGTGTAACCTTGTGCCTGCTAGCAGCAAATTACGTGTTAAATAAGGCTAACATATTCCAATACTGTCATTTTATTCTTACTACTAGCTATAAAAAACATATGAGAAACAAATCCTGAGATTTTACCCTGAAATATTCCAATGATACCAAACTTAGTCCCAATATCTATGAAAAAAAAGTAATATATTAATTATATCAATTTAAAATATAAAAGCATTATTCTACTCCAGTATGGGTTCTGTAAATAGAATAGTATTGATGTTAGTGGACATATACTAAATTTTTTTCAGACTAGAAAAATAAATATTTATTTTCAAATTGCCAGCTAAAGACCTAATATTCCATTCTGAAAACTCTGACATTTGTTTTCACATTAACATAACATTTTTTATCCCAGAGACTTATCAACGGGGGAAAAAAAAAGCCAGAAAAATCAGAATTTATAATCCAGCAGGATACATTGTCTCACATAACCTTAACCCAAAACTAATAGCATTCATTATGTGAAGACCAGCATTTGAAAAGTTTCATTTAATCCTGCAGATCACAGAATCTTATTTGATACAAAGAGAGAGGTAAGGAAGGAGACATTTTATCAGACAAAAAATATTTTTCTATCTTTAACACCATTCACCAAAAACTTCTCTTAATATTTTAATCTTTAATAGGCAATTGAATCCAACCAATCCTAATTTTAAATAATTTTTAAAATGTACATTTTCAAGGTAATAATCACAATAACAAAGGGCAAAGCCTGGCAGGTGATATAAAGTTGATAAAAGGATGAGAAAGCAGACTGATAAAAGAATAAATACAGCAGTTCAACACGTCCAGCTTTCAAGTTTATGCCTCCACAATAAAAACAATGAATCCAGAGTTTTGTGGGGAAAGACATAAATAATTGGACTTTTCTTCAACTGCAATGTCATCAGCCAAAACAGAATGGTTTCCTCCTCTCTTCTAGACAAGTTTTTTTCAGTGTAGATTTGATTTCTTGTTATTGTTCTTTTTTTCTTTTTTTCTTTTCTCTAACAGGATAGTATAGGCAATTCATTCCAGCTGTGACTGACCCCACAGCCCGGTATCTCCCTCCTTCTGGACAGAAGGCATGTACCGATATTTAGCACAAAGCTAAAGGACATAGCATGTGATCATCCAGGGTTTCAGAATTTTCATTAATAGCAGATCAAGAGTGATCCACACAGAAACTCGTTTTGACAGAAATCCTTTGACAACAACTTCGAGTGTCATTTTGCAAACAGATTTTTACTTTTGTCTTGTGCTTTAATTTAGATCAAATACAAGAAACTGTCAAAAGCCTTACTACGTTCACAATGTACAACCCAAACAATTAAAGTGATCCTAAGTGCCATTCCTCCAATCAGAGAATTGGATACCTTATTATGGAACAGGCAACAGAAGGAAAAAATAATGGCTTCCAAATTATTTGTTAAAGTAGCAACCTGAAATTAAAAAACCTTTTCCTGTAAAATTGAAGAGAAAGGAGTTTTAAAAAGAAAAAAATTATTTCCAATAGGTACACACTCTTTTTGTACCAAGGATTACTATGGTCTCTGCAGTTTTGAGGAACCAGAAAAGTGCTGATAACATCACCACAAGAAGGTACATGCAAAAGAAACACTCACACTGCACTTGAAAATGTACACAGCGGAGAAAAAAGAGCAGAAGGGTTTCTAATTAAGCATGTTCCAACAAATGTAGGACACGCTTATGGTAATGGGAGGTTGGCAGGAGGGAAAAGAGAGGTGAGCAAACAATTTAAAGGCCATACATCAAAGAAAGGCAAAACATACTACCACAGCATGAACAGGCAATGCCTCACAGGATTGCTTATTCCTCTATATGAACCCAAGACAAAGAATAAATACATGCAGAATAGAACAATGCTAAAAACAAGAAGAAAAATCAACAAAGCACAACATACCTTGTAGCGATCTGATGACCTGATCAGTCAGTACAGTATGAAATGAAAAAAAAATTCATAAGAGCAAACCTACTAAAAGTGCAAACAAAAAATGTAGTTTTAAAACACAATTAGCACATATTTGGGTATTGCTTTCAAATTACTTTTTTGATGAAAAGTAAGAGAATATGAGGCGAGGCCTTATTACTTATTCTTTGTAGGCAAATCCCAAAGCCATTACCAGGTTTTGTTGGATTTAATACTCATCAGCCTTTAAAAACTGAGAATATTGTGTTCCCCAACCACATACCTGCCCAGTAGCATGGGAAATAACTGGACACATTTAACCTTTTAGTATGTATAACCCACAGAAAGCTCTCTGCATGAAGGTACAATCTTCATTACATCTTGACTGCAACAGCAGAGCCTCATCAGTGAGCATTAAGACTCCCATAAATTTTTTTTCCATGAACCCACAGTTTTTCCCCTCTAGTTTTCCCCCTCCATCCTCTGCTCAATGTAATCCCTGGAATGTTAATGCTAGTGTGGATCTTCATACTTCTTCAGACATTGATCTCTAATTTTTGCAAGAAAGTCTTTGCAGTTCTCTGGAACTATATAAATAATTGATAGTAATTAATTATTATTACACCTGCCCAAAAAGTGAAGACAGTGATCTATCATCAGAATTGGAAAATTACTGAAAGCTATACTTCATCTAAGCTCTCCAAAAAGATGTGTTCCTAATTTCTTTCTGTTGCTGTTTTTTGTGAAATACATATTAAATAGTATTTTCTGCAGCAAAAAAATTCATCAATTTTCAGAGGCCCAAGCAGCAGCTAGGGTGTCACTATTAATACACTGCTTTTAAGAACATCTATTTTTAAAAACAAGCACAGTTCAGAGGCTGGAATGATGCTTCTTATTTAATCTATTAGGACCACAACACAACATTTCACATTCATTCTCACAATCCTATTCTAGACGTGGGCATTCTTTAAATAGATGACCAAGTGCAGTCTCTTTGCAGAAAGAACTTTTTCTGTATGTTTTCATAGCTTAATGCAAAGAGATGCTATTTACCATTTTCTCCTGCCACAACATGATGCAGGCCATACTTGGTTAGAACAAGAGCTGAGTTGTTGTTAGGAGAAATAACCCAACACTCCATGCTGCAAGAGTAAATCAGAATGTATAGGTAGTCCAAAATTCAATATTAGGAGCCTCTTTCCCTTCTTGTCACCTCCTAACAAGCCAGATCTTGTAAGCACAGGTATGACTGGTAAGCTGTTCAGGGCAACTGAAGCTGGTGGTAGAAGAAGTCCAAGTTTTCTTAGTAAATCAGACCAAAAAAAAAGTGTATTCCTACCACAAATACAATAGAAGAAAAATACAAGACTCTCTTGAACTATTTTTCGTACATTAATTTTGAGAAGTGCTTGTAATCTTCCAGTACTAGAAACTAACAAAAGATAGACACAAAGTTATTTTAGTTACTAGGAATGAAGCAAAAAGCCCTTTGATTTCTTTGAGGGTTGGGTGATGGTTTTTTCTTTCTTTTTTCTTAAGCAAAATTTTCTGCGTTGGTGTAAGGCAGATTTTTCAAGCTTCAACAAACCAGATGGCCATCCAAAAATGCGATATGAAATTTTTATAGGAAGCTAAGAGCTGAACCCATCTGAGGGAGAGATTTTTCAGAGATTCCAAACTTTTAAAAATAAAGATTACTGCAAGGTCTTATGTATCTACATTTGAACTGTAACAAGTCAATAAATAACCATAGTGATAATTACCTAAATTCTATATTTAGAAGGAACGGAACACGTGCAATAAACAATAGCACATTGTGATATTAATGAAGCACTTGCTTCCTCTAAATGTAGAAATTCAGCAATTATCACTAGAATTGGCATGTATAAAGGTGCTGGTGACAATTTTAAAAAGGCATATTGCTTATATGATAGACCAGAATGCATGCTTTGGACCCAATGCATTCTGTTATGAAGGATTTAGTGACACAGTCCCACACTGAGCCAAGCTTATGCTCAGCACAGCGTTGTCTCTGGTGGAGAGGAAGAGGTGATTGCAAGCCTTCCTTCTGCTTGCCCCAACTTTGAGTTGGCCAGAGGCCAACTCAGCCATCAGTACAAATTAGAACTGCTATAAAGATGTTCTACTTTAAACCAGCAGGTTTGGACCCCTGAGGAGTGTACCACTCAGGCATCAGAGCATGTATTGAACTCCAGACTTTTCCCATCAAACCTCTGTCAGGCCCTTTCGCCATTAAAAGGTGTCTCCTTGATGCTTTCAGGCATTTCCCCCATGCATTTAAAGCCTGTCAGGAAGATGACAGAGCTGGCCACACCAAGCTGAAATGCCTCTCCATCACAGGAGTTGCCCTCTTGAGCTTTAAGGTCACTTTCGGTAATTCTGCTTTGTGGCCAAAGATTTGGCCTAAAGACCTTGTCAAAGAAATACCTCCCAGCAGCTTATTTTTCAGACCTGCATCCCTGGCACCGTGTACACAGAGACAAGCTGCTCTGATGCCAGCACACCACACCATGCCTCTCCAGCCCAGCTTTTTGTCCTTAAGTCTATCCAGCTTTCTTTCCTGGGTCAAAAATGTCCTGATTCCATTTTTCCTTAGACTTCTCCATGCAGTCTGGTTTCCTACAGCCCTGTTCTTATTCCCTCATAGAAAGAAAACAAAATTAGGGAAATGTGAGAAGGTGATAATTTAACACCTGGTTGACTGCAGAGTTTGAGTTTTGGCTTTCCACCCTATTACATGCCAAGCAAAGTCAGTCACAGGGCAGAGATTTCAGTCAGTGGATGAAGTCTTCTCTAATTCTCTGTATAATGAAGGCTTCTTACTCATCTCTCTCCTTTGCAGCACACTTGCTGTGCAGAAAGCACTGCTATCTGCTAGGGAGAATTTACTGACTGGGCACTACTGGCCAGTAGTTGCGACATGGAGTGGTACAGTCCGGCCACACCTTGCAGTGATCAGAAAGCCCTCCTTGGCATAGGGTATATATAAAAATTAATTACTGAATGGACAGAATAGCCATGTTTCCAAATTACACAATTCAGCTGTTTGGTTCATGCATCAACATTCAGAATGTGTATATTCTGCAATATAGATTTAAGTGCTTACTGTGGCTCTGCTCCTGCCAATGCTTCCTGAAAGATGAACAACAGCCCTAGCACTGCTGCTGGAGCTCTGCACAACCTCTGCACTCACCGAGATGAGTGGAATGACTACCTATGATCTTGATGAAGAGACGTCAGAAGCTGGTCATGTTCCTTCACCTTGGCTGACTTCATCTCTGCCTCAGGAAGTGTGGACAGAAGTTGACCCACAGGGCTGCAGGGCTGTGTTCGCTGGAAGAGGCTCCCGGTCTCCCGAAGGTGACAACAATCACACAGTTCCAAGATGGGAAGACAAACTACAGCATACCTTGGAGCCTTATGGCACTGAACATATGCAAGATCACATGAAGAAGATAACACATAACAAAGAATTCAAACACCAGCCATGACAAGAAAGAAGGTGACTGAAAGGACTGCAGCACATGCTTTCCCCTTCTGAGAGGTAATGCTTCCAGAGGACATAGGGTGCAGAAAGCTCTCCATGGGAATCTACAGAGGCAGCCTAACCAGCCTTCTAGGAGGAAAAATTGTCCTTTTTCTACAGAAACTTGCAGAGGTGATAGCATGCATGACCATATCCACATCTATGAGACACAGTCTGTGAGACTCTAGATATAGCAATCTAAAGGTCTGTTGGCATAAAGTGCTTACAGGGGATCCCAAAGAGCTCAGAAGCTTTCAAGCTCAGTAACCTGAGCTTGCTGTGCTGCTTCCAACATCCCTACCGTCACCATACACTGTCCCTCTCCATAAAGGGCCAAAGACATGATGATGAAAAAATTTCCAGAAGAGTCATAGAATCATCAAATTTGGAAAAGACCTCCAGGATCATCAACTCCAATCTTTGACTGGATACCACCATGCCCACTGAACCTATCACAAAGTGCCATGTCTACTTGGCAGGGATGGTTACTCCACCACTTCTCTGGGGAGCCTATTCCAATGCCTGACCACCTTTTCAGTGAAAAAATTTTTCCTGACATCTAACCTCAACCTCCCCTGGTGCAACTTTATGCCATTTCCTTTTGTCCTATCACTTGTTGTCTGGAAGAAGAGACCAGACCCCACCTCCTCACAACCTCCTTTCAGGTAGTTGTAGAGAACAATAAGGTCTCCTCTGAGCTCTCTATTCTCCAGGGTAAAAAGACACTGTCCACAAGGACAGGAGAGACCCCTCCTCTCAGCCACCTAAGGCTGTCTTTCTGGCTTGGCAAAAGTGGTTCACTAACACATAGTTTACCACAGCAGCCAGAAAGGGACCACTTCTCTCATGCCAGAACATGTCTCTCTATCTCCTTCTAAATGAAACCTGTACTCTCTTTTCTTATTAGTTATGTGAACTCCTGAAGATCGTGCACTGTGTGGCATCTTGATCAAATAAACTAATAAACTCAGGAATTATTGTGTCTCAGAAAACAGATATTTCCCCTGTGCCTGCCAGTGCTAGGCTTTAATGACAAAATATCTGCTGTAGGAGCATGTATCTCAACTGTGAGAACTTTTGGGATATACTGAATATTCATAGGGACCGCTAAGCAAGTGTGCAAGCCAACTGCTCCACTCACTCTTCTCAAGATGCTCTTTGCTTACACAAACTCTTCTTGTGTTTTCCACTCAGCAGCCCGATGACTGTCTACAAAAACATGTAGTTATAAATGAGCACACCAACTGGTTCTCAACATGGAGCAGAACAATCAGGCGGTGAAATGCACCAGGAAATTCCCCATTCTGCACCTTTTGTTCCAAGGCTGCTAATGTATTTTCCATGAGAATTTCTTCTGCAATGGAAAAAAATAAATCTTCCCAAATGTTAGGCAAACAACTTATTTATTATTAGAAGGAAAGGCAGAAAGGGGAGTTAAATGGAGCTTTAAACAAAGACTTATTCTGTTGAATAAGTATTTTTAAAATGCAGAAATATGTTTCAGCAATAGTCATGTTTGATAAGAACTGACACTTCAAGGCCTCACAGTCAAACTCTTCTGAACTACCATTCAGATTAGCTGAACCACAATCTGCAGCAATGTTTTGTACGCATACTAAGTTGTAGAATCAAGTCTCTATGGGACTAGACCATTTTAAGGCATCTTTTCACAATCAAACTCATTGTCTCTATGAAGATGGAGTCATAGACCTAGATAGAGTAAAAATTAAAAGGGACACCACACCTCCAAACACACTACATTTAGCATGCAATCTGCCATGAACATGTTAGTGTTGCCCCTCTTAGGTCACCCAGTTGATGGATAGACCACAAAGTAGAGGCACCAACCTCTGCAGCAAACTCCTGAGGTAGCTCTCCAAGAATTGTTCAACTATCATCCAACATCCTACCCTTGAAAATTAAATGCAGGATATAAGAAGGGGAAAAAAAAACAGAGTTCAGGAAGAAAAAGGAGTAATTATGTAGCTGAAATGAAGTAGAGGGGGAAGGGAAGAAATAGGGAAGAACACAGGCATAAAAGAAGCGTTCAGCGCAAATTCTGCTGCTAAGATACTTCTGTTCTATGTGTTTTTGAAAACAACCCTCTTATAGTGGATAATCCATAACATTTGTCTTTTAATACTAGCAGCATACCTAAGCAGCACCCCAGTTTATTGACTGAAGAACTGCAGCATTGACCATAATTACAATACCAACATTTTGCTACCTACAGCAGCCATACCCTCTGTAAAATAAAGTCCACACACACAATAGCATGCACAGGAGAATTACTTTTCAAACAACAACAGCTCCCATGAAATGTGTTTATACACAGCTTTAAACACAAATCCTGTCTGCAAGGAGTGTGTAGCTGAGGGTTAAAGAACATCTCATAGCCTTTTCTCAATATTTCTGATGTGGTTTTTCTCCTCTGGCTATTTTCCTAAGGCAGAATCTGTTTTCAGGCTATGTAAAGAACAACATTTCTGCCTTTTTGTTCAGGGGAAGCAAGGCCTGTGGTGCCTGGAAGGGTACCTGAGGTAAGCATGATTGAGTCCATTTCTTCTGTGGTGACATTGTGCTTTTCCTACAGGGACCAGCCAAATTAAATAATTGAGTATCTTAATAAATGCAACACTATGTAACGCTCACTGTGAACATGTGTACTTGCCTTATGAGTGAGAATAAAAGGAGTGCACGTTGCCCATAATCTTTTGCATACTCCCTTGTACCGCAACCTCATGTCTTTCTGCAGCAATCTTGTGTCTTGTAACTCTTGATCATGCGGATTCAGCAAACACATACATAGTTGAACTCTTGTGCAAAACTTGATTTATAGTCACCTGTGGAGGTTTCACCCCAAAAATCCAATTTCCAAGCTCCCCTACGATTTGCCTTAAATGTGGAAGAGAAGTTTTCAGACAGGCACAACTCAGCATGGGGAAATTATATCAGAATTTATTACTAACACAATAAACGCTATAGAAATTAAAAAGCAAATAAATACACAGTATTAATACAATTTCTACCACCCCTGAGAGCCCTCCCACATCAGTCCAGAAGAAGAACCCTCCAGGACGATAGCTAAAGTCTCTCTCTCATTGGGGTATTGGGGAAGGGGTCTTTTGCACCCCTACTAGCTCCTCGGCCTCTGCTGAGGTTTCCTCCTGGACTGCAAAGGAACGTTTGCTTTACCAGGTCTTCATCATGATTACAAGGAGTCAGTTTTTGAGTTCTTTCTCTCTGTTTTGTGAAGGTTCCTCCCAGAGAGTAAGATGTCCACTCCTGCTCTCCAGGGTGCAGAGTTTCTGGGTTTTGCTCAGTCTTTATACCCCAAATAGTTTTCACCAGAAGTCCTTACCCAGAAAAAGCCTGCTTGGTTTGGCTTCTCTCTGTTTCACCTCCTGCAGCTTCAGCTCGACTTCCATGTGTCATGCATTCCTCCTTCGTTTTTTGGCTGCCCCCGCCCAAACCTCGGATAGGGCCTCCTCTGAGCATCTCGGCCCATCTCCTGTTTTGCTTCAGTCTCAGCTCAGAGTCACTCCCTCCCCCGCCATTTTGGGGGGTGGGGGGCAGCGAGACTGCTTCTGTCTCTCTCCTCTGCCTGGAATTCTTCCAGCTCTGCATGATCTCCACTGCTTCTGCAGCTCCCGGGCCACCCCTCGGCCCATCTCTGGCTCAGCTCCAATGCTGTGCCTGCCTGCCAGGGGTAGGC